>NC_060130.1:759351181-759700556 GCF_021461395.2 Schistocerca americana | reverse complement strand
TGTGAAATTGCTTTCATCTGTCCATGTGTAGACAGTTTGTATTAGATAAAAATTATGTTACATTTCCAACACACCAAAGGGAATTAAATAATATGGAAAATTTACTTTTTTTCTGCTGTATATTGCTGACAAATGTGAAACTTATTACCAAGTCATATGCAGTGTGACTGCACTGCCTTTTAAATGCAGTATGTTTGTGGTATCCCCCCCCCTCACCCCTCCAAGTGCAAACAGAATGGTGAGGCGGTGGTGGAAATCTATATCAAGGCTCAGCATGATTCATTAGCTGAAATCTTGGCTACCTCTGCTGCAGGAAACGAAGAAAACCAACAAATGTTTTCTCTTTGATCAATTACAATTAAATAATGGAGCACATGAGACAGCAAATGTGAATCCTAATCATTTCTGATGTCTGTTAATTATACAGAAACATTATAATCATATGTCAGTGATTTCTTGCTGAATGCAGCTACCCATATATTTTTAAGAAATGCCAATTACAATTTGCTGATACTAATTTCTGACTCCAGAGGTTTGATTCTGTGCTATGAACATCACAATATATTTCTACGGTACAGTTGTGTCACATTAATGACATTCTGGAAAACAGTGTCACTACTGCATAATGGCATATGCAGCTGCAGCAAGACTAGCATGTTGTTATTTAGAATAATCTTTGGAATTTCTAAAGTGGAATGTGTTGTATTTCTGCTTGCTACATTCCTTGGATGAGTGATCAAATCCTTAACAATATTTTTTTCTCTTTCACACTCATCAACTATTGATTGCATTGAAGTTTGTGTGATTAATATAAAATTATCAATATTTTGCAAGATATGTAATGATTGGCATGATTTCCAACTGCAGGAGATATGCCAATTTTATGACCAAAGAAAGTGGATGAATTGTTAAATATGAACATCAGGATAAAAGCACTAGTATTAACAAAATTTACTTTCTCTAATTTCTGTGTAAGAATCTCATTGTATCATAGTTCCTTATGCTGAAAAATAAGTTTTTTAAAAATGGATTCAATTGTGTCAAAGCTGTAGATAACATCAGAATACAATTCTTTACATTCAGATTTTCAAAATGGTCTTCCAAACAGCAACATACAAAGATTGTATATTTCTAATAAGATACAGTTTCTATTACAGCAATGAATGAGTAATAGCTTGGCCTCCTCCCTCACAGAAGTGTAACTCCAATTTGTCAGAAGCTCTTTTCCCAAGTGTTTTTTCATTGAAATTCTTTCTTGTACATAAAACATGTTATTTTGACTACTCATTTGTCTAATAGATATGCTATGTGCTACTAGTGATTTTCTTTCTTTTCTTTCTACAGCTTTCTGTCCTCAATAACATTAATGGGGCAACCAGCAGAAGTGTACCTTTTTGGCCCACAGCTGTGGTTGTTTGGAATTGCCATGCTACTCAGTATTCCAGCAGTCTGCTACATTTTTATTCCATTTTACCACAGAATTAAATGTACATCAGCTTATGAGGTAAGCACAAAAGGACAGTAATATCTCATATTCATTTCATACACAAAACATAAGTTTACATATTAGCTTTAAGTAATACCATAAAGTAAACTTTCATGAATAAGGTAGATTTATTAAACTTTCCAGCATCTTTATATTTTTTATGTAATTGCATTGCTTTTGCAGTACTTTGGGACAAGATTCCACAAAAATGTGCAGCTCCTTGCATCTGTTCTCTTCACAGCTCAGATGGTAAGCCAGTAGCAGAAATAACTGCATCACCATTTCTCACTCTTTTGTAATATTATTTGTTGTAGTAATTTTACCATCTCCTTTGTTTGTTTAGACAATATAGTTTGGAAGAAATAAAAATTCATCTCTGGTGTGAAGTGAAAGAAATGCATTTTCAGATATGTGAAGTAAATTTTTATCATAATATACGCTTTATTGTTTGTAGTCACAAGCAATTTCTGTATTTCTGAGTGTTATGGCCATAATACACTGCAAAAAATTCATAATGTTTTCCACTTTTTGAAATTTACAGATTTATACAAAGCTTCTCTATTGGGTGTAGTGTAACCATTTAATGTGAGGTACTGTGCAAAACTGTTACAGGCATGTGACACTGCAACTCCTGTTCTAGGAGTTGCTGACAATGATGAGGGTTTCCCTAAGGCTGAAGAAAGAATGAGCAACTAAAACAGTGGAAAGAGGGGAATGAGTTGTGTTGCAACAGATAAGCCAGTTAAGAAAGTGGGTGATCATTCAAGACAGCAGAAAAACAAACAGGAAAAGAACACTAAAATCAACAAGATAAGTCAGTATTCGCAAGAACCTGACTTGCCTGGAATACAGGAACACAAAATGTGTGGGCCTTTAGATTACTCAGACAATGAAGATAAACTGTTCAAAAAAGTTACATTTCACTAGGTTTCAATTGCATGATCCCACTTCACTATATTGGTAAAGTGGCCATGAATAAGGTTGGTTATGGTGACAAAGAAGTAACATTTGTCCACAGGGAAGCCAAAAATCCAAATATATTTGCACACTGATATGTAGCTGATACAACATATGTGTCAGAAGAAAGTGTAGTAATGATTTTAACAGAAGTTGTTTGCATGGGGAAAACCAAAATACAGCATGAGTTCCTTAAATTTGATGTCAACCTACAAAGTTCTAATTTTCATTTAATATTGTGGAAAGACCTGAAATTACTGTCAAAGAGTCTAAATATTAATTTTGTCTTAACTTTAGCTTGTGTTTTGAAGTAATTGAATAATACAAGTAATGATAACATGCATATAGTTTCTCATGCTTTTTACACTGTTACTCAGTAGGAACTAATCACTGTACTCTCTGCTTTGTACTGGGGCACATTGCAACAGTTTACTTTCATACTTAATATTCTCAATAAATACACCAATTTCAAAGGTGTTCTCAGTCCGTGATCTTTAAATGTATATTAAGGGATCCTTAAAGAAAAATACATAAAGGAAAACATCTTCAAAAATATGTTTTCAAAATTTAAGAAAATAACTGTTTGTTACACTTTGCATCCCCTTTCCCTAGATCAAACTAAAAGCTTATTTTAATAACCTGGTGAATTATACTTTTCTGGATTTAAATTTTTTGTTAAATTCGTTGATAACACCTGATATTACAATAAATTTTAGTAAATACATAGACCATCTCATAATAATTAAACTATCTCCACACAATTTAATATCAGTAAATACATTTAGAACAGGGGCAGCCAAGAATTCACTTTATGAACCCCAACAGTAATGCCATAGTGCTTAGGCTTGCTGTGCATGTCCCCACTGCCATGCCATGCTGTCTGAGTGCTCGGAGGAGGAAGAGGGGGAAACTGCAAATGCACCACATTTAAGTGGTGCTGCAGTTACACTGCATGTTACTGGGTTTTATATTCACATTTCTCAACAATTTAGATAAGGGACAAAACAAATTTTCAGTATTATTTAACATTTTTGGAACATTTAAGTTATAAAATAGCTTTCATCTGGTACAAACTGTTGGACTACGGACTGATGCAAGCAGTTTCACAAATTTTTGCACTCAAACTGCCATGCAGTTGTGACTTATTTAGTTTCCACTATTGAAAAAAGGTCTTTTATACACATATATCAATCAAAATATTGTAGCACTTTTGCAACCTCGTGATGGAGATATGCAAACTCTACCTGAGGAATGCAATGTAGACATCCTGGACAGTTTTGACATAAAAGGATTTGTCATTAAAATGGGAATTACTTTCCAGGTCAATCAGTTACATCTGCACATGTACAGAGACATGTTCAACTGAAACAGCAAATGGTCTCAGAAAAATATGTAAGATTGACAATGTACTCAAAAATTTTAGGAATGTATCCTTGTAATTCTTTCAAGGACATACTGAATTCTTCAGACCTTATGTTTTTGTTAATAGCAGTTAGGTTAGGGAACTGGAATGTGTTTGTCAGGAGGTGTCCCTTCTCTAACATGATTTCCTTTTTAAATGCATCCATACCAAATCAAAAATTAGTTGCATCTTGAAATTTATTACTGTGGGCAGTGTGCACTTAAGTCCACTTAAAATGTGAGATCTGCAATCTGTTCCAGATGTTCCATTTTTCAGTCCTACAATTCTTTTTCCTTCATAAATTGAACAGCAGTGAGTTTTAAATAAAAAATTGTGCCACATATGCTCCTTAACTGAACCAATGCACTTTGCAGTAATATACAAAGTCTCCATACTCTTTGTTCTGTTCCATCAAAATCTGTTGCAATGGAATAATTCATGTGACTTCAGAACTTTTAATATTCATATGACCAGTTTCTTTTCATTCTGCATACCTGCAAAATTAGCACAAAGTGTTGCTTGAAGTACAGAACTTTTTCATTGTGAAGTAAATCTATAAATTCTTTCTATAAT
This sequence comes from Schistocerca americana, assembly GCF_021461395.2. Taxonomy (NCBI): domain Eukaryota; kingdom Metazoa; phylum Arthropoda; class Insecta; order Orthoptera; family Acrididae; genus Schistocerca; species Schistocerca americana. The sequence continues at coordinate 759,696,138 of NC_060130.1, read as the reverse complement.
TTCATTTCACAGCACATTTGCAGTATCTGTCATTTACTTGACTGCATACTACATATTGAGAATTCTCATCCGTCTCTTCTGTCATTCCCATTCATTTTTAAAGGCTTGTAATGATAGATTGCAAGACTGCCTAATTTTGTGCAAACAGCCTTTGGACCTGTCAATATCCTTCACACCACAAACAAATAGTGAAAGATAAATAGTGATTCTGCTGAGCTGAAGAGAGTTGTGCTGACCAAAAGATGTTACACAGCAATACTAAATGAAGTATGCTCTAATGGGTACTGTTATAACCTTTAATCACCAATAATTGCGTGGATATTCAAAGACACTCACTTAGAAACAATAGCTGGTTACATGATAACAACTCAGTATCTCTTATTTGGCTGCTGTGCCGTGACATGCGGGCGGCACCGTTCGTAGCTGGGTGGCGCTCCCGCGCTCAGCCGAGTTGCGGAACACCTCTATCGCCATTTACGCATACTGTCATGGTGGCACTGTTAAATGTCGTGGCACTGTCACAACACTTTTCCCCCCTTGAAAAAAAACCACTCACTTCCTTGGAGACATGGACAGTGCGGAGACATCCATGGCCTCTTGTGAGGCCCCGAGAAGATCCCACGGACAGACACAAGAGTATGGTCAAAAATGTCCAGGACGGAAGCTCACGTGTGGAACGTGCCTCCTGGATGAGATGACAGGTGAAAACTCAGGAGCAGCATCCATAGGTGTCATGGACCTGGGGGTGTGCTCCAGCAAGATGGGTCCCGGAGAAGGTGGCGTCGTGACTGGGGCCGGTTCCAGCGTACTCGGGAATGGTGGCAACGGCGGCTGCATCAACACATATGGTAGATCGGCAGCAGCAACAGGACTGGCTTCTCGGGCTGGTGGAGGCAAAGGAAGGGGCGGTGGCACCAGCGTGGCCACCACTCGTGGGCGCATCTGGTCATAATGGCGAACAACCATGCCATCGTCCATACATATTTCACAAAGCCGGCGGCCGTGAAGAGCCTTGACCACCCCTGGAATCCATTTAGGGTGAGATCCATACCCTCATGCCCACACGTCGGTGCCCACCGAGTATTTTCCTGCACTAGGGGACACAGCACAAGGCCTGACAGGGTGAAGCAGGTGCAGTAGAGTGCGCGGTTGGCGGCCATGCAAGAGTTCAGCAGGGCTGCGATCACCCAGAGGCGTGAAGTGATAAGAACTTAGAAATTGCAGCAGAGCGTCATCTGTGGAAAAATCACTAAGGAATTTTTTCATCTGGCTTTTGAAAGTGCGGACAAGGCACTCGACCTCCCCATTCGATTGCAGATGGAAGGGCGGTGCTGTAACATGATGAATCCCTTGTCCAGTACAAAAGTCACAGAAGGCCTGTGAAGAGAACTGAGGGCCAATGTCTGTGACGATCGTGGATGGAAGACCTTCTAGCGCAAAGATTTTGGACAAAGCCAGCATCATTGCCACAGTGGTGGGCAACGGTCATCGAACAACAAACGGAAACTTCGAGAAGGCGTCAATCAACAGTAGCCAATAAGTACCGAGGAAGGGGCCGGCAAAGTCAGCATGCACCCGTTCCCATGGCTGCGCCAGATCAGGCCATGGAGAGGGCATTGTGCAAGGTGCAGCCAGTTGTTGAGCACACTGACCACACGCAGCAACCATGTGGGCGATGTCCGAATCAATACCGGGCCAATAAACGTGCCTGCGGGCCAGGGACTTAGTCTGAGAAATACCCCAATGGCCTTCATGCAACAGTTTGAGAACATCTTTGCGAAGAGAGGCTGGCACCATGGCCCGTGGAGATGCGCCATCCATGGCCAGAAGAACAACAGCATCACGAACAGACAGACGAAGGCGCAAGGCATGGTAGTTGCGAAGGGGATCCGATGCCCAGCCCTGGGTCCTGTCCGGCCAACCCCGTTGAACAAAACCGATCACCTGACACAGGACCGGGTCCCGCGCAGTAGCCAACGCAACCTGCGAACCTGTAAGTGGAAAACCCTCAACCGCACGACGTTCTTCCTCATCAATGTGGAAACAGAGTAGTTCATCACGATCGAAAACCGGGTCAGGGCCCATCGGCAATCGCGACAATGCATCAGCGTTGGCGTGCTGGGCCATGGGGCGATAGTGAATCTCATAGTGAAAACGAGACATGTATAAGGCCCAATGTTGCAGGCGGTGAGCTGCCTTATCCGGAAGTGACGCCGATGGGCTTTATCCAGAACACGAACAGTAACAAACAACTTAGGTGTTTGAGAAAGCACACAGTTAACATCCATGTCCGATGCCTCGTCCTCGTTGACAGGAACTTTAGGGGACTGACACACAGAAGCAATGTGGCCTTTTTTCCTACATGAATTACACGTGGCCCAACGTTTTGGACACGCGGCCCTGTCATGCTGTACGAAACAATGTGCACAAGAAGGAAGTGCGGAACGAACCTGCTTCTGTGGTTGCTGTTGTTGCTGCAAGCATTGCGGCCCAACGCGACGTTGTTTACACGGGTGAACCGCCGCCACATCTTCGTTCTCCTGTGAAACAGGCAAATTGTCCATGTCAAAAGTTGACTGTACGGCGCCTACATCACAACACGCGTCTATTCTGACAATGACGGGTTTGGCAGTTGTAGGGCACGTTGCCGAGCTTCTTTATCAGGAGCAAGCCGTAGAATAGCATCCCTAACCATTGAATCAGCATAAGACTCATGATGAGTGTCCATGACAAACTGACATTTCCTACTCAGACCGTGTAGTTCCGCCGCCCAAGCCCGGTAAGATTGATGGGGCTGTTTACGACACCGGTAGAACGCCACGTAGGCGGCAACAACGTGGGTGTTTTTTCAGTAATAGTTAGACAATAAGTCACACATTTCTTGGAAGGACAGAGAGGCAGGTTCCTGCAGAGGGGCTAACTGAGATAGCAGCTGATAGATCCGTGGGGAAATCCAAGATAGAAATAACGACTTACACATAGGAGTGTCGACAAAGCCGAAAGCCAAGAAGTGTTGTCGCAAATGCTTCTCATAATCCTCCCAGTCTTCAGCAGCCTCGTCATAAGGAGGGAATGGAGGCGGAGAAGAGGAAGACAGACGATGAGTAAGCGACGTCGACAACGCCTGAATAGCAGCTGTCAACTGTGTTTGTTGTTCAATGAGCGCTTGCATAACCTGTTCCATGTCTGCCCCATCACGAACACACAAATCCACAATGCAGTGAAAATATCCCATCATCATAGCCAAAAAGTGTTATAACCTTTAATCACCAATAATTGCGTGGATATTCAAACACACTCACTTAGAAACAATAGCTGGTTACATGATAACAACTCAGTATCTCTTATTCGACTGCCGTGCCGTGACATGCGGCCGGCGCCGTTCGTAGCTAGGTGGTGCTCCCGCGCTCAGCCAAGTTGCGGAGCTCCTCTATCGCTGTTTGCGCGTACTGTCATGGCGGCACTGTTAAATGTCATGGCACTGTTACAACAGGTACTTCCCCCTGATGAGGTAGGCCAATACATGACCAACATGCAGCCCACACACTTGGTTCACATATTTTCTTACTAACTGGACTCTGATGTGCAGTGCAGATACCATTCCAAAAAGTCTCATCAATTTTTCATCCTAATTTTATGTATGTCTGATCTGCACAAGATTACTACTTACAGATTCACAGAAAGAAAAAGTACTGGGTGTCCAGAATTATAGTTTCTGTTCCAAAACTCTGCAGAAAGAGAACCACTGCTCAGAATGACATCAAAGTTTAACAGCTTATTGTTGAAGCAGGGAGAAACATCATGGAAAAAATAAAAAATAAAAGAAAAATATTAACACCAATTTGATGAATAGATGGTGCTGTAAGCTTCAGAATATGCACACCAGCAGATGTGTGGCACATGGCTGTTTCTCATTTTGTGTCCAAGATGCCTAACATGGCTGTCTCCATGAAGGATCATTTACTGTTGGTAAAGCTCTTTTACAAGAATGGAGACTGTGCCAGTAGACCTGCATAAGTTCTTTACACTCAAGGGTATGAAAAAAGGCCTTAGTCTGATGTCTGCTAAGGGTTGGGAGAAAATGATGACAAAAATTGAAACAACAGATTTTTTTGAAGTGCAGTATGGCAAAGGAAGGAAGATGTAGAAAATGCGGAACAGCATTGCAGAAGGGGGTCAAGAGATGGTGTGCAAATATGCAGTGCATGGAAATAGCCTGAATGTTGGACAGGCCTGTGAGCACAGTGTATAAAATCCTACTAAACATTATCCATTGCTATCCATACAAAAGCATCCATGCTTAGGGTTTGCTTCCTGTTGACCTGTTAGCAAGACAAATGTTCACTCTGGAATTTCTTGCTCATATGGATGTGCACAATGAATGGCCATGGAACATCATATGGATGAAGCCATTTCCATCTCCAAGGACATTTCAATATGCAGAATCACAAAATATGGGCTATGGAAAATCCATTCGCACGCCAACTGGTACCACTTCATTCTGCTAAGGTGACTGTGTGATGCAGATTGATGGCATCATTTATCATAGGGCCAAATTTTATTGAGTAGAGAAGTCCTGCTCAGAGGAGTGAAGCCGACATAGAGGACGTGGGTGGAGCCATCGATGAAGGGATTATAGATACGTCCGCACCCGTTTTGACCAAAAAATTGAGTTTCGAAGAAATGTCTGCTACAGACAATCAGCCATTGGTAAAAATGGGGGAATGTATGGAGTGCAGCATAGTGGGACGCCTGTCTGATCCCCTTCAGGTTTCAGCATCTACTTTGCCCTGCAGAAGGCGTCTGGATGCTGGCAAGGCAACCCCCACTTCTGTGCTGTGTCGCTGTCGGCCTTGTGATACCAGCGGTATGGGTGAGCCAGATGTGGCAGAGGTGGAGAGTTAGCAAGGGGGGGAAGCTTGTCTTCGTTGATTGCTTCAGGTAGGTATACTGGCACGTACGGGATGTGCGCAATCTGGGAATGTTTGGAGAGCGGGGAGTGTGAGTGCAGGCCACCAGGCATTGTGGAGGCCAGAGCGGTGAAGCGAGCCTTGCCCCTACCAGCAAACAGGTGAATCTCCAGTGCAGGTGTACCAACCTGTGGCAGAGAACATGGAGGTTGGTGCTGTCACAGTAGAGAGTAAATCGACTCGATGTAACAGGTGTATCTGCAGATCGTTGGGTTGCTTAGCAGACCACACCACCCAGACCGGTATATCCGACATAGTTTGCTTGTTGGCCAGCAACCATAGGCAGCACCAGAGTTGCGATTGTGTCCGGTCCCCAAGGTGTTCTTTGTATAAAATTTTTAGGATGAGTCTTCCTGGGGGGAACAGGTGTGGCACCCGATAATCGTTTTCTTGGGGAAGTCATACTTTAGAGCCGGTGGCATAGAGAGGAGCAGGTTACAGATCAGGTCCCAGTGGTCATGAAGGTGTGTCATGAGTCACAGGAACCTGGGGTTGTCATCAGAAATATAGTGTATCTCAAAAATGTGCTCTACCAAAATGTCTTCTGACAGCGGCGCTAACTTTGGTAGGTGTCCAGGGAGAGGAGACGGAGGAGAGTTAGGAACCTCTGGGAACAAAGAATTGTCTTTGTGAGCAGTGAAATCCCATTCCAGCCAGGAAATGATAGCACAGCAGTCCGGCATGGCAGGTGTAGGTGATCCTGTGGAGAAAATGGGTGTAACAGTGGAAGGGGGTATAGGTCCAAAAACACGTATGTCACAATTGCCACGTGTGTGATCACTGTGCATGCCTGTTGCACTGTGGAAGGACATCATGGCAGGCATGGTCAGTACCATGGAACGAATGGGCAGAAGTGCGGCAGGAGCCAGAGTTCTCGAAACTGATATGCCTGCCAGGGGTGGCAGGCTGTGGAAACAGCAAGTGGGTTTACGGCAGGAACCGGAACCCTCTGTGTGGGCAGGGGTGGTAGTGGGGGGCAGATTGTGAACATGTGTGACATGAATTAACGTCCACAACACATGGCAGTGGCAAAGTTCATCGTGCGGTGATGTACATCACGGGATGGGGGTCAGGTTATGTGTCCATCAGTTGCAAAACACTAGCAGCAGGTGCTGGCATGTAAACTGAACTTGCACTATTATGGTCAACCACATGTGAAAAAGTTCTGGGGATCGCCCATGGTGCACTATTAGTGAGGATATGTCCTTGGCTAGTATTCATGAGCATTGTAACAGGTGTGGAGGATGGCTGATTGATACATGTTACATGTTGTGGTAATGGCATCGTTGTACATAGCACAATAGTAATGATCGCAGGAGCATGCTATGAATGAATGTTCAGCTGTGGAGGTAACCTAACCTGTGCATTCAGATAACGTTCCAAAGAAACACTGTTCTGAATATTGTGTGAGTTGAACTGCACACGGTGATAAACACAATCCAGCAATAAAAATCCTGAGTCCATTGTTCTGGCCGGAGGTGTAGCAAACAGCCATTGTGATGCGATGAACATCTTTTGTGACGTGGATGTAGTACATGAACTGTAGTCAGCAGGAGAAAATCCAGTCACGGGAGACATGATGAATACATCTGCATAGTTGGTTTGAGTTTCCATGTCCACGAGGAAAGAGTTGTGCAGAGAAGTCATCTACAAGTGTATATTTAACCACTCACATAAACAAACTGAATCATCTCAAACTTTTCATTCAAAGAACTCATGAGTGGAGAGAGAGTCCTCATTTGTGGGTCAATGTTTATATTGACGCCACAATTTACACTCCTGGAAATGGAAAAAAGAACACATTGACACCGGTGTGTCAGACCCACCATACTTGCTCCGGACACTGCGAGAGGGCTGTACAAGCAATGATCACACGCACGGCACAGCGGACACACCAGGAACCGCGGTGTTGGCCGTCGAATGGCGCTAGCTGCGCAGCATTTGTGCACCGCCGCCATCAGTGTCAGCCAGTTTGCCGTGGCATACGGAGCTCCATCGCAGTCTTTAACACTGGTAGCATGCCGCGACAGCGTGGACGTAAACCGTATGTGCAGTTGACGGACTTTGAGCGAGGGCGTATAGTGGGCATGCGGGAGGCCGGGTGGACGTACCGCCGAATTGCTCAACACGTGGGGCGTGAGGTCTCCACAGTACATCGATGTTGTCGCCAGTGGTTGGCGGAAGGTGCACGTGCCCGTCGACCTAGGACCGGACCGCAGCAACGCACGGATGCACGCCAAGAACGTAGGATCCTACGCAGTGCCGTAGGGGACCGCACCGCCACTTCCCAGCAAATTAGGGACACTGTTGCTCCTGGGGTATCGGCGAGAACCATTCGCAACCGTCTCCATGAAGCTGGGCTACGGTCCCGCACACCGTTAGGCCATCTTCCGCTCACGCCCCAACATCGTGCAGCCCGCCTCCAGTGGTGTCGCGACAGGCGTGAATGGAGGGACGAATGGAGACGTGTCGTCTTCAGCGATGAGAGTCGCTTCTGCCTTGGTGCCAATGATGGTCGTATGCGTGTTTTGCGCCGTGCAGGTGAGCGCCACAATCAGGACTGCATACGACCGAGGCAGACAGGGCCAACACCCGGCATCATGGTGTGGGGAGCGATCTCCTACACTGGCCGTACACCACTGGTGATCGTCGAGGGGACACTGAATAGTGCACGGTACATCCAAACCGTCATCGAACCCATCGTTCTACCATTCCTAGACCGGCAAGGGAACTTGCTGTTCCAACAGGACAATGCACATCCGCATGTATCCCGTGCCACCCAACGTGCTCTAGAGGGTGTAAGTCAACTACCCTGGCCAGCAAGATCTCCGGATCTGTCCCCCATTGAGCATGTTTGGGACTGGATGAAGCGTCGTCTCACGCGGTCTGCACGTCCAGCACGAACGCTGGTCCAACTGAGGCGCCAGGTGGAAATGGCATGGCAAGCCGCTCCACAGGACTACATCCAGCATCTCTACGATCGTCTCGATGGGAGAATAGCAGCCTGCATTGCTGCGAAAGGCGGATATACACTGTACTAGTGCCGACATTGTGCATGCTCTGTTGCCTGTGTCTATGTGCCTGTGGTTCTGTCAGTGTGATCATGTGATGTATCTGACCCCAGGAATGTGTCAATAAAGTTTCCCCTTCCTGGGACAATGAATTCACGGTGTTCTTATTTCAATTTCCAGGAGTGTATTATGGTTAAGAAGGTTAAGAGAAAGTCTAACTCAGCTGCAAATTCTATGTGAAATCTGACAGGGTTTCCATCAAGATCTACAGCTTTGTTCAATATTTCTGTTTTGTAATAATATTTTATCACCTGTGTTTAACTAACTAATTTTTATATTTGTAATGAAGTATGTAATTCAATAGAGTATGTTACTGTATTTATCATTTTCTTTTCAGGTACTATATTTAGCACTAGTACTTTATGCACCTGCTGTTGCTCTCTATCAAGGTAAGGAAATAATTCTCCACCATAAAATAATACCTCATATACTAACAAAAGATATTTTATGTCAGATTTCTTCATGTCAGATGGAAACAGATCTTTGAACTAACTAAACATATTGTAAAACTATAATGTAACTGAATAGATAAAAGATTTATACACCAAACAGTGTCAATGACTCATACAGAAATGAAGTAAATTTGCAACAGTCAGTGTTTCCTTCTGATCCCATCCAGTAACCCTCCCCTGGCCTGGGGTTCTGGGTAACTTTTCCAAACTCTCCTCATTTCCTAAACCTCACCAGTCCTTTCCTTCATCCCTTTTCCTTCCCCTTCAACTCTCTTGCCAGAAGAAGGAGCCTAATGCTCTGAGAACTTGTAAATTTTCTTAACTTTTATATGTATGTGTTCTCCTGCTGCTGCTTGCTGAGTAAGTTTTTCAACTGTCCTGTTACATTATAGTGTTTGGAATTCAGAATTGATTTCTTTTTTGGTATAAACATACTGCAAGCAATCTCTTCAACTCTGTAACTTTCCACTTTTATTAAAGGCTTATAATACTTTTTTATTTAAATTACAAGAAATAAGAATGGAGAAAGATGGAGCTAGTTGGCTGTCAACACATAATGTGTCTCAAAAGATGCTCAGCATATACAGGGTGAAGTATTTGCAGTGGTAATATATTTACAGACAGGATTATAGTCACAGGCTTCCTTTAGGCTTTTGCTGCTCAAGAAGCATGTTTGGTTCATAGACTGATTACCAGTGGTTATGTGACTCAGACAATTTTCACATTCACTAAGATAGCTGTGTGGTTATATTCAGTATGAACCACAAGCCACATCATTGTCTAGGTTGTTTTGAGTGTTGTAAAATATGAACTGGTCAGGATGCTTTAGATCATATATTCTTCATACAGACACAATAAACAAAGGCTAAACTCCATTAGGATGAATAACAACACATCCACAAAGAAAAGTATGAACTTACTGTTTTTCATGAAGAATCAAAACAATTGGCTAACAGTATTTCATGAAGACCTAAAGGAAATTTGGCGTAATTGAAGAAATCTTTCAATGTACAACAAAATTTTGAATCATAATTACAGTCACACATTTTCTAAGGAGTTCCTTTGACAAACTATTTGATGGACACGAGAACAACAGAAGAAACACAGCAAACAGATGAAGAAATAGTGTTGGAGGCTGAAACACACCCCCTTATGGGGTACAACAAATAATAAAACATTTTACTGTACATACTTAATGTTTTATACATAGCAATACCTCAGGATGTTTAACATGCCAGAAAAAAATACACTATTCATATTTATGAAGGAGCTGATAAGCTTTTGTTCCTTCATATTTTATGCATGCTTAGGAAGAGAGTTATTGCAGATTAACTACTACATGCAGTGAGTTTTGTCAAAATTTAATGACAATGAAGTGGCTAGAAATAATTTTTTTATGCTCATGGGAATTTTCATTAGATCTTCCAAAAGTTATTCTTGATTTTGTACTATTTATCATAATGCTCATCTATTACAGCCACTCCTTCTTTTTGTAATGTTTATCCACTAATGGATGTTTGAAATCACATTTTCCATAACTTCTTGGTTACTTGCAGTGTAATTGAATATCAGTCTAACATTTTGCAGCCAAGATCTCCTCTTTTTCATAATGCCTTACTGCCTTCAACTTTGGCTTTAATGATCAGCTTATTATTATTATTATTATTTATATTCTGGACACATCTTGTTCTCTGCTATCATGCTTAAGGATTTTGTTATTTGTCATTCTCACCATCCACATACTCTATGGTATATCCATATCTCAAAAGCTTCTACTTTATTGATGGTGTTTACCTTTAGTGTGTAACCTTCTAAACAATAAAAAATAATAATTAAACATATCAACTTATGAACTTTAAATGTAATTCCAAGTAAAAATCTCAAAAAATATAAGTCCTTTTTTTTTAATTTTAAGAATGCTTGTTAAGCAAGTTCAGTGCAGCATTTTACTTTGCTGTCAAATGACCAATTTTCAGAAGGCCATTTGTAAGATATTTAAATTTGTAAGTCTTTCTATGAGCATTGCTTTAAACATTGTGCTAGAGTCTTGAAATAAGTTCATATTCATTGAGATAATCATAAATTTTGACTTTTTATACTTATATTTAGGCCTATAGATAAACATGTTACTCATCATCGTTAATATTCATGTTATCAAACTTGCATGTAAAGACTGGTCTCATGTCAGATATTCTAGAGCAGCATTTACAGAGCTTGGCAAATCCATCTTATCAATAACGGATGTAACATTCTTTTTAGAGAATTTTGCTAGACTACAGAAGTCTGTTACCAGCATATCATTTATTCAGAAAGCAATCTGCTCCTCTTCATCTATGGTCCTAGGTGTTTCTTTTTTCATTATATTCCATAATGTCTTCATATTATTGCCTGATGTGGCTGTCTTCTTCTGATAGTGCAGCTAATTTCATAATGGGAATAATTTCTTTTGTATCCTACAGTATAGCTTGTAATAAACTGCAGTATATATATTAGACCTGTTTCTTACAGACAGATAAAGTTCCTTCAGTTTTCTTTTGGTCCTAAAATATATCTTTATTCCTCAATATTTTTAACCTTAGTTTAGATTTGGTCGCTTTTGGGAGAAAATAATTGCCATATTTGGTTAGGTCTATATTAACAAATGCACTTTATTTCTATCCATGTTGTGAGCATTTTAAACATCTTTCTAGTTGATGTCTTTGAGCAGTTTCCTAAAAATTCAGTTTTTCTCTATTAACCACCCTATTGGATTTTGATTTAGTAGATTTTGCATCCTGATAAATATGAATACTTAAAACTGGGAAATGCGCATCATCAGATAAAAGGAAGTGGACTATGGTTTTATTCATTATATGTGTCTACAAAAAAGAGATTAATGGCTGTTTTTGAACAGTTATCTACTTTGACTGGAATCCTTATGATGGGAATTATGCTTTTCATCCCGTCTGCTAAATCTCCCTTGACCGGAGTTCTGGGCAACTTTTCTATATTCTACCCCTTTTCCTAAATCTCACCAGCCCTTTTCCATCACCCCTCTTCCTTCCCATTCCACCCTTCTGTCAGAAGAAGAAGCCTCTGTTCCTGAAAGTTTGCAAACTTTAATACCTTTTACATGTGTGTTCTCCTGCCACCACTTGGTGAGTAGATTTTTCCATGCCAGTTACATTATATTTTCAAAAATTGATACAGAGTGTGTTTGTCAGTTGCCTTAGCCAGCAAGTTCTCCAAGTCTCTCACCCATTGAAATGATTTAGTCATTGGTTGCTCAGAGACTGGCACACAGCAACTCACCTGCCATTATGACTGATAAACTCTGCCATAGAGTTGAAGCAGCATGGAATGATGTGCCCATATTTGTAACCCAAGCTCAGTTCAACAAAGTGCGCAACCAGGTTACAGCTCTTGATCCTTCCAAATGTGGCACCTTTGTGTATTAAATTGTACATACAGTATATTTATTTATTTATTATTTTTATTTGGTGCTGTGACATCTTCTGTAGATACAGGAAAAGTGAAAATATAATGCAAATATAAACATTACAGATTTTCCACACAAGGACAATACAGAAATTAATCATGATTTGACGTTTACTACATGTATGAATTTACTACATGTAAGCATGATATCCCACAAGTGATTCCTACAGACAGTACAGTTAGACTATAAATATATATACATATACATCCATAAAGACAATACAGAACTTAAGGATAATTACAACAATGAATCTTAGTAATGTTTACTTCATATACAGGATGGTCCATCTGAATTTTCGGATGAGATTTTCTAAAAAACTATACATTGGGTAAAAATAGTGGGTAAGAAAAGTTCGTAAGCTCGAAGGGGGACATCAAATGATGCCACATGGGACCCCCAGCCCCCACCCCCTTGGGTGGGGCGGGGGGAGGGGGGGGCAACTTTTAAATCTTAAATGGAAACCCCCATCTTTTATTGCAGATTCGGATTCTCCATAAAAAAGGAATCAAGTTTTGTCTGAAACGTTTTTTTAAACCATCGACAGGTGGCACTGAAATTGAGAAAAATTAAAATTGGGCAAGAACTCCAATTTATTTAGAATGATTCGAGAAGGACGCATCTAATCAATACAAAATATGTGCCAATTCTTTCATTACGCCAAATTATGGCATTTTTTTACAAAATGCATCCTACCCACCACAGTTTTTGATGGAAGGAGGTGGAATGATATTAAAATCCCATTAGTGAACTCTTCACAATTGCATTACTCACCCGACTCTGACACTACCATGGCCAAACTGCGAACTATGGCTCAGCTGGGATGGGATCAGACATCACTTCACTTTCAGAGTGTGAACAGTAAACATCAACTGACGAAAGTAAATTATTCTTTAGTGAAACATGGCTCACTATCCTTTTTTCTTTAGCGAAACATGGCTCACTATCCTCCTACAGAGATTGTTGATATGCTGTTAATTTTAGGTGAATGCCATAACAATTACACTGCAGCTGCGCAATAGTATGCAGATTGTTTCCCAAACAGACAACACCCAAGCTAAAACATTATTTGAAATTGCACTCAATGAGCTCGAAATGGATGCATGCACCATTCACCTCGTCATCACAAATACAATGAAAATGACGCTCGTACCCTTACTGTTCTCATCTGTGTTCAACTGGATCCTGAAATTAGTAGTCATGCATTTCAGAGACAAACTGGAATACCAAAATCAACTGTTTTGAGGATTTTGAAGGCACACAAATATCATGAGTATCATATCACACTGACACAGACATTAACACTGAAAGATATGTAAATACGTGTGTATTTCTGCCAATGGGCCTTGGAAATGATAAGAGGTGATAATGTTTTTTTTTAGATACATTAAGTTCACCAATGAAGCAACATTCAAAAACAATGGCGAATTAAATCATCATGATTGTCATTATTGGTCCCCTGTGAATCCACACTGGCACAGACCCGTTGACAAATCAACACAAATGGTTGTTAATGGTCTGGTGTGGAATTTTAAATGGTTACTTGATAGGTCTGTATTTTTTTCACCAAAATGTTACAGGGTGCACATGAGATGCAGTTCCTTACAAATTTTTCTACATCACTGCAATGTGTTTCCCACCAAAATCTTTCAACTACACATCTACCAGTTGTCCATTTTCCTCTGTGACCTGATAATACGTGGTTGTACGCTCAGTAGAATACTTCCAGTTTCAGTGCTGCAGGAACTACAATACAAGGTTTGCAATTTGTAGATCTGCATAGCAAGCCTTCTTGTATTTCAAACTGAAATTGTGTTTGAAAAAATTGACATTCACTGTCAGCTGCTTGTGCCTTCATCCAATCTATCTGGCTTCCATCTACTACTTGCAAAGCTGCAATCTTTTTGGTTAGAACATCAGCATTTAAGTGTTTGAGTCTTGACTTATGAATTATCTCATAATCAAACTCACTCAATTTTAATGCCCATCTTACAAATCAGCTTGATGGATCTTTGAGTCCTAATAACCATTTTAAAGATGTGGGGTCTGTAACTACTTTGAATTTATGACTGTACAAGTAGCAACAAAAATAATAGATTCTGTATACAACTGCTAATATTTCTTTTTCAGTTGTTGAATAATTGATTTCAGCCTTATTCAATTGGCTAGAGGTATATGCCACCAGATGTTCTTTTCCATCAACATTCTGACTTAAGATACAGCCCAAAGCATCCTTGACTGCATCACATGCAAGTATGAACTCCTGTTCAAAGTCAGGGAATATTAACACATCATTTGATACTAATATCTCCTTGAGTTTCTCAAACACTTCTTGGCATTGTGATGTCCACTGCAAACTAGCACCTTTTTTTAGCAACTTAGTTAATGGTCATGCAATTTCAGTGAATCCCTTCACCAATTTGGAATAATAATTGTGTAACCCAATGAATAACTGTAATTGTTTTGTAGTTTGTGGTGTTGTAATGTAATGTACAGTGGAAGCAAACTGAGGATCTGCCCTCACTCTGTCTTGACTGATAATATGTCCAAGACAAGTTATCTGTGTCTGACCAACATGGCTTTTCTCCACACTTAGCATAAGGTGTGCCGCCCTCAATCTACTAAACATTTCATCCAGGTGTTTAAAATGATCTTCTACAGTTTTTGAATAGAGCACTATATCATCAAGCTATATCATGCATATTTTCAGTTTTAATGCACAAGATACAACATAAAATAGTTGGTGAAAGGTAGCTGAAACATTTTACAAGCCAAATGCCATTCTTCAATATTGCTAGTGACCTGAATTTGCTGCGAAAACAGTTTTGGGTCTGTCTTCAGGAAATATTTCTAGTTGGTAATAACCATTTCTAAGATCAATTGTTGAGAAATATTTACATTTTCCTAGGTTGTTTAATGTATTTGTTATGTCCCGTATTAGGTATTGGGTTTTAAGGTGAAATCCATTCAACCATGGCATAATAGCTCTGAACATTTTATTAATTGTGAGACATGCATCCATTGTGGTTCATGTGTTCAAGTAACAATAGTCACAGCAAAATCAATATTTTCTGGTATCAACTGATTTTTTGCATACAAGGGCAATATTTGCTGACCAAGGGCTATTGCTATGCTCGATAATACCCTCACACCATTGCTGGCCTATAAATTCATCTACTAGTGGCTGTAGGTGTTTTGCTATCCTGTATAGTTTCCCATCAACTGGTGAATTATCACCTGTTGGTATGTGGTGTTGTGATAGGTGTTACTGGTAGTGAACCACCTGAATAGGATAAGTCTGAATATTCTCACAACAAAGCTTCTATGGCTCCTCATTCAACATATTTCAAGTGATGAACCATGTCACATAGTGCAGAGGCATTGGTGGCTTTTTAGATGCTGTGATCACAGTGTGACCCTTCAATATCCTCACCTTTAAGTTCCTCTAAACTTGCTATAAGTAATTCTTTTGGGAGATTCACTTCAACTGTCCCAAAGTTATCCAAGCTTACCTGAATCATCAGTTCTTCATTAATGTTGGTTAAGTACACAACTCTTCTTTGTATAAAACTATGCATTTCTTCTAATGTTGCATTGTTCTGCAGTGGCTCAACCACACATAATCTCTGCTGTGGCACACTGGTGTCTAGAGATACCCAAACCAAATTCCCGGTACCAGCAGGTACTTTGTCATGCATAATCTTCTTTAATGTACATGTACACAGTTCAGTTGGTGACACCTCAGCAGTCAGTGTACCTTGTGACACTGAAACATTTACAGCTGTTGGATCCACTGGAAACAAGTACCCACCAAGTTCAGCTGTGCGCTGTGAAAGATTAATTTTTGCATGATGCATATCCAGTAAATCAAGTCCAAGAATTGCAGAATATCCTTGCACAACAGTAGGCAGCACTTCCATATACTCATGAAACTTTATTGTTTCAAAGCTAAAAACTAGCTTTCTTTTCCCCAGTGATACCAAGTCATTGTTTCCCACTCCATATAATTTATACCTCAGAGTTCCCAGTCCTCTCCTACCCATGAGATCTAGACTAATAATACACAAGTGCTCCAGTATTGACTAGCAATTTACATTCTTTACCATTTACAAACCCATTAAACAACAATCCATCTCTGCCTTAGTGTCTGCAGTAATCTGACTAACCAGAAATATTTTCCAGTGGACAAAACACCCCCATTTAAGCTTAACATTTTCCATTGATTATGTCCTTTATTTTGCTTCCCATTCCCTCACTTTTTTGCCTTGTGACCAAAATGCCCACATCTGTAAAATTATGGTTGACTGCATTGTGCCTTCTAGAATGCCCTTCCTTCCCATAACAGTATCGACTCTTTTTAGAAGCAAAAAGTTGCTTATCTGTGCATACCTGTGTAGCAATATCTACCTTCTGCAGATGCATGGCAATACACAGTGCTGCAATCAAATACTCTGGATTTTCCGTTAGGACTCTTTGTGAAAACTCCACAGGAATTCCTTGCAAAAACACATTGAGTGATCCGTTCTGTGACTCCCTGAGTATGACATGATCCATGTCAGAATTTCCCACCAGTTCATATGTTTTCACATTTATTTTACAGATTCTGTCTGAAAAAGTCTCTACAGTCTCATTTGCCTCTTGCATCAACCCACTCAACTTTCCCCTAAAAAGCCTGGCACTAATTTGATTACAGTGTCTCTGACACATACCTTCCACTAACTGCTCAAATGTACTTGCTTTGCTCAGCGTCTCATAACACATCACGTATATCTTGGCTTCACCTGTAAGGTGTAAATTAACCAATTTACACCTGCAGAGTAATTTCATCTGATCAATTACACATTCTGGCTGTAGTAAATACATCACTATTGAAAACCGTGATGTCCTCTGTTGATCTGCTGGAGAAGGGAATGATGGGGTGAGCTATTAAAGAATCTACTGAAAAGTGGGGCATTGCTGCTGTGACTTAAATTCACTTGAACCCAGCCATGAATCTCGCATGGCCTGCAAAGATTCTAACTGTTCCACCAATTCCTCATTGCATAACTTCTCTCGAGCATTTTCCTCTAATAATTGTGACATGTTTCTTTAAAGTGACTATACTATCACTGGTAGTAACTGACCTCATGCCTAGCATGTATGTGCAGTTTATCACTGCCTTATATGTATACCAAAAATATCTGTGCCAATATATACCAGAGAGGAAAAATACAATTTACACTGACTTGGTTATTTCTTTTGCCTGATCATCACCCAGCAACACTCAGTACGCTCCTGTGCTGTGTGGCCATAATGTCTACATGTAGAACAAGTTAACAGTACAAACTAAGTGCATAGTTCACTATGACTTGTTAAGTTACAAATAGCACATGCCACCAGTACCAAATACATTTCTTTACAATTGCCTCTGAAGTTTGATAAGTCAGCAGGCTCCATTGGTTTTTCAAAACATACTTTTGACATAGAACTTCCATCACTATGTCTAAATTCTGCCATAACATGAAAGAAAACATTTTTTGTACTCACTGTGTTATGGTTATGGCTAGGAATTATGGACACAATGGAGGCAGACCACTGCATCCAAATTCTAGGTGCTGGAGTTGAACACCTCCAATGCCAAATCCTCTGATGACAGCATCAAAGTGCATACTTCTCGCATCAACTTACAGAGGGGCCAAGTGAAGACACCTCTGCATGAAGTCAGGATAGCAGTTGGGTACCTATGAAGCATCTCTGACACTAGTAAACATTGTTAAAGTTCAATTACTTATTAACTATTTTTACAGTCATCTTTTCCACACTGGTCTTGTAGCCAATGCTTTGTTCAGCTGCGTGCTGCATTCTGCTGATGGCTGCCAAGTCAGCTTCTCATATGCAAGCACAGGGGAAGAGTGGGTGACCTTGTGCCGTGGAGCATTGCTGGCAGTGTTCCAGCATAAATGGTCTCATGTTAACTGCTAGAGTGTCCTCAATCCCACTCCGAATTCTACGTTGACCCTTGATGAACTATGCGCAATGTGGTATTATCAGTAGTCGTTTGGTCAGTCAATCTCCTTCCTACTGGCCAGGTAGGTTTCAGCAGCTGGAGGTGCTGAAAAGTAACATGGACCCCACAAGGCCTTGCTGCTGGTTTCTGCCCTGAAGTCTGGTGCTGCCTGCACTCCACAATGCAGTGTTATTGAAAGACAGTCAGCTTCTTCACTTAGGCAGTAAACGGCATGAAATTCATCAGGTGAAGGCCGTCACCTCAGTTACATCTTCAGCTGGTTTGTAAACCATTCTGGAGTATCTATGACATAGATTCATTGCAGTATCATAATCAGGGAATCAGCTGCCATCAATCCCAATGATCAACTCCTTGAGAGCTGAAAACTTGAGTACTTAAAGGGAGCTAACATGAGGCTAGGACTCAATGCTTGGTTCGTAGTGACCATATGTGTCCTGCTTATTCTGCTGTATTTGCTTAATAGGCTCTTAACTGCTGTGTAGGTTCTCTGATCCTGGTTCTTATGAAACAGGTACAATTTCTTTCAACATCTCTTACAAGCCACAAAATATTCATGTCATGTTTCTGTCAGTTTTTTGTCCCATGCTGTTTTCTGCTAAGCTTGTCCTCTCTCTCTCTCTCTTGGTGTGGTGTTGTAACATGCTAAGGCCTGACTCACTTGCAAAACACTGCTTATTTCCTGGTTCTGCCTCTGCCTATGTCGTGACCACAAGGTGAATGAGTTTTAGTAATATTTTCTAATTTTCAACCTATTACTATTCTGTGCTGTAACACTACTGAAGTGCTGACATCATTTCTCCTGCTACCACCTGTCTGGCTCGTGAATCTGTGCCACTGTCCACCTCTTCCTGTCGTGTTCTGAACTAGCAAGTCCTGCCATCTAGGGGCAGCCTGTGCCATTGGGTGCTGACTGCAGCAAGATTATGCCTTCAATTGCTGCACTGATTATGGTTAATAAACTGTTTATTACTCTCTCATTGCTCCTACAGCTCTACAATGGCCAGCCATATGGTGCTGTGTACCTGCTTCCTTGTCAACCATTGTTCACATCAATGCAACCTTTTGTGAGGTCAGTTAACACTCGGGCCAATGTGACCTCGCTATAGAGTAACATAATCAGACCAGCAAAAGTTACGCACTCATGTTATGCAACCATTCATTGTTTATTTAAGTCATCTAGAGTTTTACTATTTGTCACGTATTTAACTACAATCCCCCACGTATCATGGACCTTGCCATTGGTGAGATGGCTTGCACGCATCAGTGATACAGATAGCCATACCATTGATGCAATCACAGTGCAGGGGTATGTGCTGGGAAGCAGCATAGCAAAAGCATTGTCTTAGGCAAGATAGACGCAAAGCCCAGACCTACCACAGTAGTGCAAGTTTATATGTCAGGTATCTCCATAGATGCTGAAGATATTGAAGACATGTGTGATTAGATGAAAGAAATTATTCAGAACGTTAGGTAGAAGAAAATTTAACTGTGATGGGGGACTGGAATTCAATAATAAGAAAAGGAAGAGAAGGAAAAGTAGTTGGTGAATACGGACTGAGGGAAAGGAATGAAAGAGAAAGCCATCTGCTTGAATTTTGCATAGGACATAATTTAATCATCACTAACACTTGGTTTAAGAATCATAGAAGAAGGTTGTATATATGGAAGAGATCTGGAGACACTGAAAGGTTTCAGATTGAGTGTATAATTGTTAGTCACAATTTTAGGAACCAGGTTTTATTTTGTAAGATATTTCCGGAGCAGATGTGAACTCTGACTACAGTTTGTTGGGTATGTGCTGTAGATTAAAAGTGAAGAAATTGCTAAAAAGTAGAAAATAAAGGGGGTGAAACCTGGATAAGTTGAAACAATTAGAGATTGTTGAGAGTTTCAGAGGGATCATTAGACAATGATTGACTAAAACAGGGGAAAGGAATATAGTATAACATGAATGTCTGACATCGAAATAAGTGTCCAAGGAACAGAAAAGCAACTGAAATCACTCAACAGAGGAAAGTCTACTGGACCTGACGGGATACCAATTTGATTTTACACAGAGTACGTGAAAGAACTTGCCCCCCTTCTAACAGCCATGTACCGCAAGTCTCTAGAGCAACAGAAGGTTCCAAATGATTGGAAAAGAGCACAGGTAGTCCCAGTTTTCAAGAAGGGTCATAGAGCAGATGCACAAAACTATAGGCCTACATCTCTGACATCAATCTTTTGTAGAAGTTTAGAACATGTTTTTTGCTCACATATCATGTCATTTCTGGAAACCCAGAGTCTACTCTGTAGGAATCAACATGGATTCCAGAAACAGCAATCATGTAAGACCCAACTTGCTTTATTTGTTCATGAGACCCAGAAAATATTAGATACAGGCTCCCAGATAGTTGCCATTTTCATTGACTTCCGGAAGGCGTTCGATACAGTTCCGCACTGTCGCCTGATAAACAAAGTAAGAGCCTACGGAATATCAGACCAGCTGTGTGGCTGGATTGAAGAGTTTTTAGCAAACAGAACACAGCACGTTGCTCTTAATGGAGAGACGTCTACAGATGTTAAAGTAACCTCTGGCGTGCCACAGGGGAGTGTTATGGGACCATTGCTTTTCACAATATATATCAATGACCTAGTAGATAGTGTCGGAAGTTCCATGCGGGTTTTTGCGGATGATGCTGTAGTATACAGAGAAGTTGCAGCATTAGAAAATTGCAGCGAAATGCAGGAGGATCTGCAGCAGATAGGCACTTGGTGCAGGGAGTGGCAACTGACCCTTAACATAGACAAATGTAATGTATTGCGAATACATAGAAAGAAGGATCCTTTATTGTATGATTATATGATAGCGGAACAAACACTGGTAGCAGTTACTTCTGTAAAATATCTGGGAGTATGCGTACGGAATGATTTGAAGTGGAATGATCATGTAAAATTAATTGTTGGTAAGGTGGATGCCACGTTGAGATTCATTGGGAGAGTCCTTAGAAAATGTAGTCCATCAACAAAGGAGGTGGCTTACAAAACACTCGTTCGACCTATACTTGAGTATTGCTCATCAGTGTGGGATCCGTACCAAGTCAGTTGACAGAGGAGATAGAGAAGATCCAAAGAAGAGTGGCACGTTTTGTCACAGGGTTATTTGGTAAGCGTGGAAGCGTTATGGAGATGTTTAGCAAACTCAAGTGGCAGACTCTGCAAGAGAGGTGCCCTGCATCACGGTGTTGCTTGTTGTCCAGGTTTTGAGAGAGTGCATTTCTAGATGAGGTACCGATTATATTGCTTCCCCCTACTTATACCTCCCAAGGAGATCACAAATGTAAAATTAGAGAGATTCGAGCATGCACGGAGGCTTTCCCGCAGTCGTTCTTCCCACAAACAATATGCGACTGGAACAGGAAAGGGAGGTAATGACAGTGTCACATAAAATGCCCTCCGCCACACACCTTTGTGTGGCTTGTGGAATATAAATGTAGATGTAGATATAGATATAGATGTTGATGTTGATGTAGAATAGGTAGCTTTGAGAGATGAAATGGTGAAGGCAGCAGAGGATCAAATAGGTAAAAAGACAAGACCTAAAGAAATCCTTGGATAACACAAGAAATATTGAATTTAATTTATGAACGGAAAAACTACAAAAATGCAGCAAAAGAAGCAGGAAAAAGTGAATACAAACATCTAAAAAATATGATTGGCAGGAAGTCCAAAATGACTAAAGAGGAATGGCTAGAGGTAAAATGTAATGATTTAGAACTATATTTCACTAAGGGAAAGATAGATACTGCCTATAGGAAAATAAAAGAGGCTTTTGGAGAAAAGAGAAGCAGATCTATAAATACATAGGGCTCAGATGGAAAACCAGTTCTAAGCAAAGAGGCGAAAGCTGAAAGGTAAAAGGAGTATATAGAGGGTCTATACAGTGGAGATGAACTTGAAGGCAGTATTGTAGAAATGGAAGAGGATGAAGATGAGTTGGGAGATATAATACTGAGAAAAGAATTTGACAGAGCACTGAAAGACCTAAGTCACAACAAGGCCTTGGGAGTAGATGACCGTCCATCAGAACTGTTGTTAACCTTGGGAGACCCAGCCATGGCAAACTCTTCTATTTGGTGTGCAAGGTGTATGGGGCCACCAGAATACCCTCATACTTCAAAAAGAATATAATAATTCCCATTCCAAAGAAGTCAGTTGCTGACAGGTGTGAAAATTGCCAAACTATCAGTTTAGCAAGTCATGGTGGCAAAATACTAACATGAATTCTTTACAGAAGAGTGGAAAAACTGATAGAAGTTGATCTTGAGGATCATCAGTTTCGATTCTAGAGAAATAAGACAATACAGACTCCATGAAATATCTTATAAGATAGGTTAAGGGAAGGCAAACCTATGTTTATAGTGTTTGTAGACTTATAGAAATATTTTGACAATGTTGACTGTAATACTCTCTTTGAAATTATTAAGATAGCAGGGGTAAAATACTGGGAGTGAAAAACTATTTACAACTTGCACAGAAACCAGACAGCAGTCAAGGGACATGAAAGGGAAGCAGCAGTTGAGATTGAAGTGAGACAGGGTTGAAGTCTATCCCTGATGTTATTCAATCTGCACTATCAGCAAGCAGTAACAGAAACCAAAGAAAAATTTGGAGTAGGGATTAAAGTTCAGGGAGAACAAATAAAAACTGTGAGGTTTGCCAAAAATATTGTAATTCTGACAGAGACAGCAAATAACTTGGAAACCAGTTGAATGGGACAGACAGTGTCTTGATAGAAGGATATAGGACGAACATCAACAAAAGCAAAACAAGAATAATGGAATGCAGTTGAATTAAATCAGGTGATGCTGAGGGAATTGGATTAGGAAATGAGACACTTAAAGTAGTAGATAAGTTTTGCTATTTGGGCAGAAAAATAACTGATGATGGCCAAAATAGAGAGTATGTAAAATTTAAACTGGCAATGGCAAGAAAAATGTTTCAAAAGAAGAGAAATTTGTTAACATGAAATATAGATGTAAGCATTAGGAAGTTTTTTCTGAAAGTATTCATAAGTATTGTAGCCATGCATGGAAGGAAATATATACAATAAACTGTTTAGACAAGAAGAGAATAGAAACTCTTGAAAAATGATGCTGCAGAAGAATTCTGAAGATTAGATGGGTAGATTATGTAATTAATGTGGAGGCACTGAATACAATTGAAGAGAAAAGAAATTTGTGACATAATGTGACTGGATGAAGGGTTCAGTTGATAGGACACATACTGAGGCATCAAGGGATCACCAATTTAGTACTGGAGGTACGTTTGTGGGGGTAGAAACCATAGAGGGAGACTAAAAGATGAATACAGTGAGCAGATTCAGAAGGATCTAAGTTGCAGTAGTTGTTTGGAGATGAAGAAGCTTGCACAGGACAGAGTAACATGGAGAGCTCCATCAAACCGGTCTTCAGATTGAAGACCACAACACAACATGTTAGTAGAAAGTCAGCAAGAATAAAAAATGATCTAGTTTTTGCTTTGTTATAGAGGGAAATATTTTTCTAAATTTTGAGCTTCATATAGCCAAAAGATAGACTTCCTAAATGGTGTTATAGTCTAGTATACCAAATTTAAATGCTGATCCAATGTTATGTTAAGGGTAGTAGGATAAAGAAAGAGGTATGGGAAGAATGACTTCACAGGTATGTCCAGTTATCAATTTCCAGTGTGATTTAACAGTTACCTGTTACTTAAGATTCAGTTTGAAACCTAGGTTTTGTACTCACATTAATAATGAATAAAGGTTGGGAGTCACAAGCTGAAATGATAGAAGCAATACTGGCTCTTAGATACAGCTATGTGTCATTAGCTTCAAAATGGCATTATAAGAATAAGACACAGATAAGGTAACACTGATGTTCATGGAGAAAACAATGCATCAGACAGTCTTCAGAGCTTATAAATGTCACATTGGTATTTTTTCAGTGTTAAATAACCCACTTCAAAACTCAAAATAATAGACCTTTCATCAAGTCAAACATAGTTGTAATAGATTCAGTGTTTCCATGCACAGTACATGATTTCTATTCAGTCTACAGCATGGTGTATAATCTTTGTCTTTTGTGCCTTCTCTCTCTACCTCAGACAAAAATGGATTTTACATATGTTTCATTTTCCAGAAATGTTCATTTTTCATTTTCTACTAGTGTATTTTGGTTCAGAATGACAAACATTATAATTGAAATTTGTTTTTCATATTTTTGCAGTCACTGGCCTGAAGACTGAAATAATTGTTTCTGTGATGTACATAGTGGTTATATTCTACACAACAATAGTGAGTACACTTTCAAAACTATTTAAAATCTTTTGGATTAGGTGTTGAAACATAAAATAAAGAATGAGATTAAAATTTGTATAGATTATTTTCCATTTAGTTGTTATAATTTGCATGTGGATTCACTTTTTGGCTCTCATACTCATGTCCTCCATACATAACTGGCTCATGGTCATTGCATACATATCACATACTCATTTATTACTAATACTGTTTTGAAATTTCAGAGTATCATGCATGTTCAATGCAAAGTCATAATTAATGTCAGGGAAATATGAGGGGCGTTTGAAAAGTCCATGCAAAAATAAACACTACATACGTGTTTGGGGTAAATCTTTTTTTATTTTTCGACATAGTCTCCTTTTAGACTTATACACTTTGGCCATTGCTGTTCTAATTTGTTGATCCCTTCCAAATAATAGGAATTGTCCAAGTCTGCAAGATAGCTATTAGTTGCTGCAATCACCTCCTCATTTGAATAAAATCTTTGTCCTGTCAGCCATTTCTTCAAATTGGGGAACAAATAGTAGTCCGAGGGAGCCAGGTCTGGAGAATAGGGTGGGATGTGAAATGAGTTGGAATCTTATTTCCATTAATTTTGCAACCACAGTTGCTGAGGTGTGTGTTGGTGCATTTTCGTGATGGAAAAGGACTTTCCTGCTGTTGAATAGCCGGCATTTTTCTTGCAGCTCAGTTTTCAAATGGTCCAATAACAATGAATAATATGCACTTGTAATAGTTTTACCCTTTTCCAGAAGGTCGATGAGAATTATACCTTGTGAATCCCAAAAGACAGTCGCTATAACCTTTGCGGCTGAAGGAATGGTCTTCACCTTTTTTGGTGCAGATTCTCCGTTGGTAACACATCGTTTAAGTTGTTGCTTGGTCTCAGAAGTATAGTGATGTATCCGTGTATCATCCACAGTGACAAAACAATGACCGAGCGGGGTGGCGCAGTGGTTAGACACTGGACTCGCATTCGGGAGGACGACGGTTCAATCCCGCGTCCGGCCATCCTGATTTAGGTTTTCCGTGATTTCCCTAAATCACTCCAGGCAAATGCCGGGATGGTTCCTCTGAAAGGGCACGGCCGACTTCCTTCCCAATCCTTCCCTAATCCGATGAGACCGATGACCACGCTGTCTGGTCTCCTTCCCCAAAAACCAACCAACCAACCAACAAAACAATGTTTAAAGTCCTGCAGATTCTTCCTGAACAGCTGCAAACCATCCTTGCAACACTTCACACGATTCCAATTTTGGTCAAGCGTGAGCAATTGCAGAACCCATCTTGCGGATAGCTTTCTCATGTCCAAATGTTTTTGCAAAATATTATGTACCCATTCATTTGAGATGCCAGCAGCATTAGAAATCTCACACACATTAACTCTTCTGTCATCCGTCACCATATCATGGATTTTATCAATGATTTCTGGAGTCGTAACCTCCACAGAACATCCAGAACGTTCAGCATCGAAGGTGCAGAGTCACTGTAATGTTTATGAAGATTCTCGTTAGTCTCCTGAGGTCTTTTGCCTTTCATAAAGTAATGTTTAATCACCACATGAAATTCTTTTTCATCCATGTTTTGACAATCACTCGACTTTCTTGATTCACGTGAATGCTGACCACAAAGAAATAGACCAATACTGCTGAAACTTGGTGTGCACTCTTTCCAAAGATGCTACTAACTAAACATGACCTTGGTGGCATCTCCCAGACTTTGCATGGACTTTTCAAACGCCCATCATAATTGTTTAAAGAATGTGGAGTGTGCATGCTTACAGGTACTGCAGCTGCATTAATGGACATGGTCTCCAACTTCAATTGATTTAAGTGACTCATAATATTTACAGTGCACAAAATTACAATGCTCATTTGATTGTAATAGAGACTTGTTGACAGTACTGAGAACATAAATAATAAGCCATGACAAAGTGAAACATGGATATGCATAGAAATTTAATAAGTTTGTGAGTGAATGCCTACAAATCTGCCTTCTTATTCTACCGGCAGCCATCCACTCATTACTGTAAGCATTCTGAAATTTATAATGAATATTAGTCATGGAAACTCCATCTTTTGAATGTGACTCTATCCCAATAGGTTGTCAAAACTGTATGTTACTGGAGCTTTTTCTGACAATAGTTATTTTACGTCTGTTTTGTACATTGGAAGCTAAGTAGATTGTCAGAAGTTGTGATAACCCATAACCTCCTTCCTAAGAAGCTTGAGTAACTACACACACACACACACACACACACACACACACACACACACACACACACACACACACACACACAGGGTGTACATATTTACAAATAAAAGGGGTGAGTAGAGGACAAATGAAACAAGAAAATAATCCTGAAAAATATACAGTAGGTCGAAAAACCAATGATTTCCCTGACACAATGTATGCACAAGTACAGTCATGCCAGTGTTACAACACTGTTCATGTCTAAGGCTATGTTTATGCTGTAGCTTTGTTGCTCACCCATCACCATTTGTTAGTTGAGTTCATGACTTTCAATGCTGTGAAGTGAAGAGTGACCTTAAAGCAACCAATCACAGGTCAAGTTTCAGGCCATACTAATGTTATATGAGCAGTGAAACTTCAGTATAAACATAGCCTTCTGTTCCAAGCAACAGTTCTCACAATCAGCAGCAAACACAGTGGTCATAGGTAACATTTGAAGTAGTTGCTATGGCTCTGCACCTATTTTCAAATGAAGATATGGCTGACATCCATGTCATATACAAGTGTGCAAATTGCAGTGCACAGGAGGCAACAGGATTGTATCACAAAGTGGATCCTCAAAGAAGATAACCAGACAGCAGAGTGTTCACTAGGTCTCATCAGCATCTCCATGAAACTGGCTCATTAAAATCCAATGTGCAACATGCTGGTAGATCAAGAACAATGCAACACTATGACTAGAGGAACATTTATGACAAGAAGTGAATACAGTGCTGGGCACAAGTACCAAAAGGATTTCTGCAACAGAATGCATTTCACCCTCCACTATATGATGGATGTTGCAGAAGGGCCGACTGAACCCATATCATGTACAAATAGTGCAACAAATGACTGCACCTGAATTCCCACACAGGGTTTCCTTCCTCCATTTGGTATTTATGCAATGTGAGAATGGTTTTTTGCATGTGTTATTAACAGAGAAAGCGTGCTTCACCCAGGACTCTATTGTGAATATCCACAACACACATGTTTTTGGTTTATGAGAATCCACATGTTACCTTTCAGGTGGCATATGAGTGGAGATTTTCCATTAATATTTAGGCAGGTGTCATTGGTAATTGATTGACAGGTCATATTTCCTATCTGACTGATTTACGGATGGTGTGCACCTTCATTTCCCACAACACATCCTAATTGATGATTTTAAAATTTTCCTTATGGTGAAAGGATGCATATGTTGTACAGAAATAGTGGTGCACTGGCACACTCTCATGGGCCTGTTCCAACATACATAGCATAAGTCTTCAACAACAAGTGTATCAGTTGTGGCTTGCGAATACCATGGCCTCCCAGGCCCCATGACCTGAATTTGTTGGATTTCCTTTTTGTGTGTATAGAGCTATTTACAAGCTGATATATATGGACAGGTTGCTACTCACTACATAGTGCAGATGTTTAATTGCTGACAGGCACAACATAAAGACTGCTAAATAAGTAAACTTA
The DNA here is from genome assembly GCF_021461395.2 of Schistocerca americana. Lineage (NCBI taxonomy): Eukaryota > Metazoa > Arthropoda > Insecta > Orthoptera > Acrididae > Schistocerca > Schistocerca americana. The sequence goes on along the minus strand of NC_060130.1, from coordinate 759,668,148 downwards.
CAGCCAAACGCCTTCTTCTGAATTAGACAACATACACATACACATTCAAGCAAATATGGAACTCAGACACAAATGACAACTGTCTATGGATGCTGAAGTTCTGTCATTATTCATCCTGACTATTTATCCAATGAAGTTAATGTGACTGCTGCCTATGTTCTATATCAATGTGCGTTAACCACTTACAGATGGTAGGTGGTAGCACAAGCAGTGAAAGGTACATAAAGAGTATTGGGGGGACACAGAAAAGAATGCAATCATTATCAAAATGTAGAAACGGAGTGATTTATCTGAGGTCCAAAAGAGCATGGTCATTGACTTTCGGGACAAGGATGGAAGCATTTCTGAAATGGCTAACTTTGGAAGCTGTTTGAATGCTGGTGTGGTTAAAGTATATTATACTTGCCAAAATGGCCTTTTCCAAAACTGGTGCTGAGGTACAAAGCATAGCTGACAAGGGTGAACAACAGCTGTGGTAATGTGTATGAGCAAATAGACTTGCAACTGTTGAGCAACTGACCACCCAGGTGAACCAAGGAGCTACCACTAGTGTCTCCACAATGACCTTTCAGCAAATATTGCTGTGTATGAACCTCTGCAGCAGGCACCTTGTTCACGCACCCATGCTGGCTGCCGTTCATTGGTGACAAAGGCTGGAATTTCCATGCCAGTACTTCAACTGGACATCCACTGAAGGGTGACAGGTGGCCTTTTCAGATGAATGACATTTTATGTTCCATTGGCATGAAGTATCTGAAAGCAAACACCTTCTAACAATTGATGGAAGGGTCCAGGCCACAGGAGGAGCATTATGGTCAGGGGAATGTTTTCGTGGCATTGCCTTGGTGAGCTTATGATTCTGGAAGGCACAATGGATCAACACAAAGATTCATACATCCTTGGGGACCACATACACCCCTACATGGTCTGTGTTTTTCCTCTGTATAATAGCATCTACCAGCAGGACAATGCAACATGGCACACAACTCACAGTGTATGTGCATGGTTTGAAGATGAGTTTATCATACTACCCTGTCCACCATACCCCCTCCAGATTTAAACACAATGGAGAATTTGTGGGACCATCTCTATTGGGCTGTTCATTCCATGCATCCTCAGTCATGAAACCTGGTGCAGCTGGCCATGGCCCTGGAGTCAGCATGGCTCTACATCCCAGTCAGCACCTTCCAGACCCTCACTGCTTTTCTTCCTGGGTGTCTTCACTGCAAAAGGTGGTTATTCAGGCTTTTGGCAGGTGCTCAAATTTCTGTGGCCATACCGTGTGTGTGTGTGTGTGTGTGTGTGTGTGTGTGTGTGTGTGTGTGTGTGTGTGTGTGTGTGTGTGCATGTGATTATTGTGTCTTCATTTTTCTTTTTTTCTCTTAATAGTTTTATTTTTTCAAAGTCACTTCTGTGATTTTCTTTAATCTCACACTTTTTTGTTTCTGTTAATTTTATATCCTTTAATTTGCTCATGATGTTTAGCTAATATGTAAGTCTTGCATCACCTGAACTTAATAGAACTTTCATAATGAGTGAACCTACAATAAAAATACTTTGCCATTTACAGTATTTGACCATTTTATGTTTGCTGTGTTAGGTTCTAAATTTTTCAGTTCTTGTTTAAGAAAAATTAAAAGCTTGCAACTTTCTGATTGTGTTTCATAATCTAAACAAGAGAAATTTTAATGTTCTAATGCTTATCAATTGTAACTGGTAGCATTCAGCTGTATTTATATTCTACAAATATGGTCAAATGGTACCAATTATAATTCTGAAGACATAACAACCATTGCCTCCAATCCGTAATGGACAATATTGAACATAATGCTTAAATTCAACTAAAATATCCTGTCATGAGCTATCTTATCTTGAGAGACTAAGGAAGCACCTACAACAAACTCATGCCATCTATGTTGCTATTAATATATTCCAGAAACCAACAGATGAAGCTGAATGGCTAATAAAGATTAAACAACTTTGAACAATAAGGATTATGTCAGACAATGATATCATCTCTGCAGCTATTAAGTCCATAATTACTAGTCCAACTTTCTATTAACTATAACTAAATGTGCTGCCAGATTGTAAATATAGTTTATTAATAATGAAATGTATGAGTTTTGCCTTTAATAAATATAACAATGTATTTTTTTATTCATAAAACTAACTGAGGTATGGTATTATGTGAAATGAATATGAGTCAGACATAATTTTTTGTTTTTTAAACCAGTCATTGGGTTATGCATTTCAAAGAAATTTCATATGTTTTGTGTTGACACAAAATTTGTTACATTTCTCTGAGTGTTAATTATGCCAGAAAGAAGTGACTTTTTAGTGGGATTTCTTATATGCTTTCATAAATATTGTAATACAATGATCAGCCAATGTTATCAGAAGAAAATTGTTAAAATTAATCCAATAACAAAGGGTACTGGCCTTGTTAGTGGGAAATATCAGTGTCAGCCAAGTGAAAAAAAGAAAAATAAATAGCTATATTCAGTTACTTTCAAGGAAGAAATACTTATTGAGTTTCCAGTTTTGATCTGCTGCACCTGGCTATACTTTTTGTACAATCACTTCAAAGGATCCTATTCCTATTGCATCTAATATTTTACCATTCATTCAAGAGCAGGTGAATTCATGAAACTCTCATAAGCCTAAAATATTTGAGTTTGGCTGTTTCTTAGATGTATTTATACAAAAAACAAAATTTTCCACCACTACTTACATGATAACTTTCACAAAAAAATCATTTACTTGAAAAATGAGACCTCACACATGAAGAAACTCAATGGAGAAAAGAAGTATAGGTAGACACATTATATTTAAGAGTAAATTTTCATTTTGTCATAGGGTGGAATAAAAGCAGTGGTATGGACAGACTGTTTTCAAGTATTTGTCCTCTTCATCTCCATGATAGCAGTTCTTACAAAAGGAACAATGGATATTGGTGGACCAGAAGTAGTGTGGATGAGAAATGCAAAAGCTGGTAGAACAGAGTTCTTCAAGTAAGTTACCAATGGTTTGTCAGATTATGTCACTATTTCTTAATATATCTTGCAATGATTACCACTAATTTTCATCTACTCATGAATTTAACACAAGGTCATTGTTTCAGTTGGAATTATGATCCTACAGAGAGATACACAGTTTGGTCATGTTTGATTGGAGCAGGATTTCTGCACAACACAGTTTATGGTGCGAATCAGTTGCAAGTTCAGAGGTATCTCACTGTCAGAACTGTCAATAAAGCAAGACAGTAAGTATATGAGCACTGCCAGCAGTGTCCTTCGCTTGTTGTTTTATTAGAATTTACCATAGTTGTTTTTACCTATTTTGTATATACCTACTCCTGTACTTTTATGTAATACATATGCACCAGCATGTTATGTTCTTTAGCACTGTATCTATCTGATTTCATCCTGTATAATTATTTATCTTAAACTATGTGCAGCATGCACTTCACTGACTGTATGTAAGAGGTTACACCTGTGTGCTGGGCTGGCACTAAACAATCTGAGCAGATCTCATAAACTTACTTAGAGCTAAATAAATAAAAAATAAATAAAGCTACAATTTACCACTGAACTTCTTTCCTCCCTCTTTTGAACTTTGTAGAGTCTTTACCAAAGTGTTGTGAAAATAAGAACCCAGTGTGTACTGTTCCATTTTAGATCTTTGATATGTTTACTTCATTATTTTGTTACTTTGAATAAAATACTTTATGCTATTCATAAACTTTCCTGAAACTTAGTCTGAAATTTGCAGGTTCATTTATAATTCATGTCATACATATTTTTAGTTCATATCACATATTTCAACAGTCAATTAACGAGCATGTTGATTGTAAAATACTATTTAAAATTAAACATAAGATGCTTAAAATCCCATAGCATTAACTCGTTGTTTGTTATAAACGAGCATTATATGTGCATGTGGAGAAAGGAGAGATGAATGACGTTGTTTCTACATTCAAAAACTGATATCTATATACAGACCAGATGTTATTCACTGCTACATATAAGCTAACCTAAACCAAAGAGAAAGAATTAATGTTTTCATCTTTAATATTGTTAATGCATAATTGATGTATTTTGATTTGGTGTAGTGTGTACTAGTATTCAGCATATCACCACATCTTAAACTAAACTTTAGCGCCATCAGTGAATGCAGACAGACATCTGATGATTGGCCCCTCAATAAGTCCACTCTCTTAAGGTAGCAAAGTGCCTCATCACCAGACAAAACACATCAGCTGCCTCAAGGTCACACTACACTTAGTGCATAACCATGCACTAACAGTGAATATAAGTGAATGAATATTTTTTTTTTTTTAATAAGGAATTAGTAAAGGAGATAAGGACTTTTTATTGTCTATAATACAGCAGATAATCACCTGTAATCTTTATTTTACAGTTGTTGTTGCCTACTTTCACTCAAATGAACAAATGCTCATCTGCATTCAGCTTCTTCTTTCTTATTGTGGACAAATTAAATGGCTTGTCTGGAACCAAGGTACCATAGGGAAACTTCGCTAGTAGTCCAGTACTCTCCGCTATACTCCAAGTCTTCCAAGCAAGAATGTATGCATCAGGGAAAGCTTAAAGGCCACTGTAGTCTGCATGGTTCCCCCATACAACAGCCAAGGTCAACCATGTACTGCCCCCAAAGACAGCACTAACATCACATATGAACTGCATTCTCAGTCCACAAAAGACATTTGCACCACCAATAAGCTGCTACTTATTGAATTGGCCAGCAAGATCAATATCTATTGCTTTCAAAGACTTTTACACAGGAACACTGCACCACCAGTGGTGATGATAACTATGTTGCACAGGCGTTAATCTTCTTTTCATACTATTTCATTTAAAGATTTACTAATCAAAATTATTTCTGTGCTGTCAAGATTTTGTGAAACACATTGTAATAGAGTTATCTAAGTTCATAACCTAAGTTCCATAACTACCATAAATCTTTGTGAATTTTATACTTTTGGCAGGAATTTCATAATTTTAACATAATATACTGATGTTCCACTATTTCATGATAACATGTGGTTACTGATAAACATCATGACATCCGGGGCTACACTTATTGTGAATCTTCTGTCATTTAAGTTTTCAACTAAATGTTGTCTCCACCTCAGCCAACAGCCTTGTCACAGTGGTAAGACCATTTCTTGTCAGATCACCGAAGTTAAGTGCTGTCAGACTTAGCTAGCATTTGACTAGGTCACTGTCCAGTTCTGCCAAGTGCTGTTGACAAGCATGGTGCACTCAGTCTTAGTGAGGTCAACTGACGAGCTACTTGATTGAGAAGTAGTGGCACTGGTCAATAAAACTGATAATGGCCGGGAGAGTGGTGTGCTGACCACATGCCCCCTCTGTATCTGAATCTGGTGATGCCTACAGGCACAGGATGACACGGTGGCCAGTCAGTACTGTTGAGCATTTAAGGCCTGTTGAAATGGTGTTCTTTTTTTGTGTGTTTTCTGCACCTCATCTTTCCTTTACTTAATGAATTGGCTTTGTAAAACGATATTCATGAATCCACACATTCCTATGTTCCACTACTTGCACTGTAATATGATCACGATGGAAAGGAGTAAGCATTACTAGTAAAGCAATTAGTTATGGGACATCTTACACACTAGTTGAATGCAATGTGTGTCCTGGTGCTGTTTTGCAAGAAGCACCGATAATACACTGTAGATGATTTTATAAGTATTACTCAAAATTGCTGATTGTAACTGTTTGCAAATGTACTGCTTGTGTTATGTTTCAGTACTTATGATGGAGGTAATGGTTCAGTAATTTAGGATACTTATAGATTGTATAACTTCGGCAGCTGTTTGGAGCATGCATCAGCAATACAATCTGGTCATCAGCAAAGAGTAATATTATCAAATAATTTCTTTTGTTGGAGACATCATATCCAAACCTAGTCACCACAAGTAAAGGTCATATATATAAAGACCTAATTTATTCACCCATTGCCTCAGCATGTCACCCATATAAATATAAACAAGAATCTGCAACAAGCTGAATTCTTGTCTCACTTCCAAATTTATCTGGATCTTAGATTTTCTGTTTCCTGCAGTGGTGATTTCTGATCCTTGGTACATATTTTCTACTACCTTTATTACATGTATTCCTTTTTTGTTTATTATCTTCCATAGCTTTTCTCTGTTTACTTTACTGAAAGCTTTCATATTATCTATGAATCATAAATGTGTCTCTCTGTTGAACTCTCCATGATTTGCCTCATCATTTGATAGTTTTCTTGATTGAAAATTCATTTTGGTACAATAAAAGAGTTTCATTGTCTTCCTTATTTAAAGTAATAACCAACTCCAACTCCTTATTCCTACACTTTGAAGTATGCAGCTGCTAATGGGACCATGTTTACAATTATCTCACTGATGTCACTCAAAGTGCAATTTACTAATTTCAGAACATCTGTTGCTGAATGCCTGTCATCAAGTCATTCAATTTTGTTTTATCCACATGAGTGTCATTTGCTAAAAATGTATTTCCTAAACTTCATGGCCATTATTTCTCTGGTGTTGTCACCAAGTAAGTTCTTAAAATACATTGATCTCATTTCTTTAATGAAACTGACTCAGAAGTTTTCATTTCTTAAAGATTGTATTATATCTACCATAAGGTCAAAGTTTAAAAAAAACCTCTTTTTCATCACTATTTCAATGTGGTTTGCATTACACTGAGGTTTGCCGATTTCATGCCCAGCAAAAGTATAAACTTATCATGCCAGGGATAAAGCTATAGCTGTGACCTGAGTAGAATTCATCTGCTTTAATATCTTTAAGTAAAACCCATGTGTAATACTTTATTTATGAAACAATGGTTAATAAATTCTTTAACTAATAAGTAAATTTTAATTTTCTTATTTTTAACCTATTCTGTCATACAGACAGTTATTAAATCTAGTTCATCACCTGTAGTGAATAGTTACATTTGCATACATATTTCTCACTGACAAAAAAGTTAAGCACCAAAATCATACAAAACTGAGGAGTTTGTAAAATCACATCAAATAGACTTAAGAGTTAACAATATGGACTGTTTGTTCCATGTTACAATAGTTGGATGTGCCATGCCACCAGATCTGGAAGCACAATTTAATTGTGGTTCATAAGCATGTATAGCTCAACTATCCTCCTTTGAATAAACTGACCCACTGATCATTCTAGATGTTAAAATTATGACAGCTCTAATAATTTCCATGTTCTTTCATAGTATGCAAATGTTCCAAGTGATATGCAAACTGGACCACTCATTCCTGGTGTTTAACTTTTTTTCAGTGAGCTAATATATTTGTGGAGGGCACATGGCATATTTCTCTGCAGACGCCCTGTTGTAAAACTGGTGCATATCATTATTAGATTGCAACAGAAGTATAGTTCTTGACCTGATGTATCAAAATCAGTTGCAACCATATACTGAACTGCAGGAAAATAGGTGTGGATTATATTACAGTAAGTTGCACACTCATTTGTGCGTAAAATGATGTGGCAAAAATTTCATTTTGTCATTCCTGCTATGAAATATGTTTCAGTTTAAATAAATAATAAACATTTATCTGTTCCAGAATGATGTGGATAAATGTAGTTGGTTGGACAGCCATTGTTTTCCTGACAGTGTATGCAGGGATGCTAATATTTGCAAGGTACCATGATTGTGATCCTATTACATCACAGGTGAATATTGTTTATCAGTATGTCCTTCAGTTAAGTCACTAATATCTCAGACATCTTAGATCAAAATACTGAGTATGACAGAGGGTATACTATGTATATTAACACTGTCACATGGCTACCATTCATATTTCACCCATAGATTCTAGATGGGAAAAACAATTATCTGTATCATTGTGCAAGTGCCCTACATTCTCTACTTTTATCATTCCTGTACAAGATGACCATAATTAAAGTTTAAGTTTCAAAATGCTGTGGAAAGAGAACCACTGCCCAGAATGACATCAAATCTCAACAGAATATTATTGAGGCAGGGGGGGATGTTGTGGTGAAAAGAAGAATTTAACAAAAATTTGAGCAATAGGTAGCACTGTAAGCATCAGAATATGCACAACAACAGCCATGCAACACATAGCTGTTCCTCAGTTTGTACCTGATACACTCAGCATGACTGTCTCCATGAAGGCTCACACTCTGGTGGCAGAGCAGTTTTACAAGAACAGTGACCATGTGCCAGCAGTCCCGCAGAGGTTCCAGACACTCAAGGGTAAGAAAAAGGACATTGTTCTGATGTCTGCTAAGGGTATACAGGAAATGACTACAAAATTTGAAAAGACTGATTCTTTTGCAGTGCAATGTGGCAGAGGGAGGAAAGCATTTGACTCAATATCTGTTGAAGATGTGGCCAAGTATTACATGTTGAATTCCACAAATGTTGCACCTGTGAGCATGGCACATAAAATCCTATGAAACAGCATGCATTGCTATCCATACAAAATCTTCCCATCTTCAGACATTGTTTGCTGCTGTTCTGCCAGAAAGATAAGCATTCACTCTGGAATTTCTTGCTCACACGAAAGCAGACAATGAATGGCCATGGAACATTCTGTGGACAGAAAAAGCCCATTTCCATCTCCAATGTCATGTCAGTACACATAATTGCAGAAAATGAGCAACAGAAAATCTGCACACTCATCAACCGATAGCACTTCATTCTGCAAAGGTGACTTTATGGTGCAGGTTGATGGTATTGTTTATGGTAGGGCTGCAAATTTTTTTTAAGGAAATGAGAAATTAGTCCTTTGTGTCATGTTACCTGTACCATCACTGGTAAATGCTATAAGAGTCTTTTGCATACCACTGTCATTCCAACCCTTCAACAGTATGGATGTGTGGGTAGGATCATTTTATGCAAGATGCTGCAGAGGTATTTTGGAAATGCTAGAACTATCAGCCATAATTTCCCTACAACCTGGCCATCCAGCTCACCTCTGTGTGATTTCTGGGTGTGGGGTTGTCTAAAAGATGTTGGTTCAGTTCTCCAATTACAAATGGAGCTGAACTGAAGCACACATTGTACAATACATTTTGAACAAGACCCGAGACACTCCCATCTGTTGTGAAATATCCTGTTTTTTGATTTCTATTTGTGACAGGAAACAGAGGACAGTATACTGAACACACCTTGCACCAGTCTCAGAACAATTATAAACCAATGTCATTTTGGTTTTATGTGGTGTTTGGCCTCAGGACAAATAAAAACTGACTTTTTCCATCTGATGTGCTATGACCCTTTCATAGTGGATGGGCTTACATAACTAACAGTGCCACAACTGTTGACTGCAAAACTTGTGTAGTCATGCACATTGAACAGCACAGGTGGTACAATGTGCAGCCCAAAACAAAGCTGTTGTTTTTAGCCAACCTCATTTAATTACTTAAATAGAGTTGCTTATGGCACCATCTATCAATAAAATTTTTGTTAATTTTTTTCCCATGATGTTTCCCCCTGCATCAATAGTATGTTGTTCAAATTTGACGCCATTCTGAGCAGTGGTTCTCTTTCTATAGCATTTTGAAACTGGAACATTAATTATAAAAGTGACAGGGTTCATTCTATTTGGAACATTTGTGGCCAGAAACTTTACTTATTCCAAGTAGTAAGCGGTACAACAATCAGTCACAAATAATATTTATTCCATATCTAGGTTCTGGTCACTTTGTGGCCATCTTCAGTTCTAAAAAGGCATATGAAGAACCACTTACAATAAGATAACATGCATGCCTCATTAAATGTACAGTTTTTTAGGCTTTAAATGTGAGACAGTCATAAGGTTCATACCTGTAAATGTAAGTTAAAACATTAATACCACTTATATACGCATATAGTACCAACTGGAGTATTCATGTCAAAGGTTGACCTCACACTCAGGCCACTGTTTAAATTACATCACAGCTGCAACAGTGCACTAGTTTTGTGCTCACATATGAGAATGCTCCATCCATACAAGGAGGGAAGGCATATGGACCTGTTGGAGGAGTTTGAAATCTTTTTCCATCAGGCATCATCTCACAGGACACTGCTTAATGAGCATGTGACCACAAGAAGCTCCCAGTTTTCGGAACTGTTTAAAAGTCATTGGAATTTGGCTACTATGGGCTGATCCCAACATGACTTCCTGCTCTTGAAGTTAAAAACAGTAATAATAAAAGGTAAAACAAAACACAATAAGAGCACATTTAAAACATGATACCGAAACGTAGCACTTTCCTGGCACAAAAACTGGAATAACCTGCCCTGGCATAGGGAGTCTGTTGTTGAAGGGGAAAAGGTTGTTCATTATGGAGGGTAGGGATGTGATGGTATAATATTGGAGGAGTGAAGTGTAGTATTAATGGGGTAGGAAAGGCTGTTAGGAAGGAAGAGTGGGTGGAGTAGAGGGGGTATTGGTGAGGCTAAAATTTGATGGGGAATGAGAGATAGGGAGCACTGATCTGAAATGAAGCCCTACGTATTTCCTACATTTTTGCATGACTTAATTTTACTAGTTTTGACACCAAACAGTGCAAATTATAAAGTTTTTTTGTGTGAAACTTATGAGAAAGGTCATTTAAAACCGAAAGATTTATGGTCCTTTTGATATACCACTGCTGGTACAATGCCTTATAGCATCACTTCTGTCTGCCCAACTCCCCCAGTTGTCCTTAGTATGTAACACAATTTAATAAAAACATTATTAATGTAAGAATTCTGAACAACATCTTTCATTTTTTTTAAAACTATGTTCAGTAAAGCATACAGCAACAACTGATGCCACTGCTTAGTTCACGCATTTGCCACCATATGTAAATGTAAGACATTAGTCAATCTTTTTATTTGCAACCACATGATTTGCTCTGTGTACATAAAAAAATGGCTCTGAGCACTATGGGACTCAACTGCTGAGGTCATTAGTCCCCTAGAACTTAGAGCTAGTTAAACCTAACTAACCTAAGGACATCACAAACATCCATGCCCGAGGCAGGATTCGAACCTGCGACCGTCGCGGTCTTGCGGTTCCAGACTGCAGCGCCTTTAACCGCACGGAAACGTCGGCCGGCTCTATGTACATAAGTTTTTGAAAAGTATAAAGTAATAAATAAAATGATAAAACATATCAATTTTGTCAACACATCACACATGTAAAACTGTAAATCAGCATGACATACACTGAAGCCAGTTATATCTGTAAACAGCAGTCTCAATGTGAACTCAGCCTTTAATGTGACTAGTCCAGTTGGGACTATGTGCATATATATGTGGTCTGAATGTTTTGACTTACATTTACTGTAAGATAGGAGTGGGGGAGTGATTCTCTGCTGGATGCTGACAATGAAATGGGTGAAGAAGGAAGCCAATTCAGTTGATAGAACACTTTACTGATGAACATGAATATACATGGTTCAACACCTCTGAAACAGACAGACTGCAGGTGATGCAAAGTGATCCTCAGGCTTCAGCACACTGGTATGTGTGTCCCAATGCAGGCGTTTCCTGTCAGTGATTGCAGTGGCCCGGTTACTACATCATGATAGCACGTGGCAGCTGGTGGCTGCAGTGTGGCAGTGCAGCAGCAAGGTGGTGCCCATGTGCAGAGGCGGAGGCAGTGTCATGGTTTTAGTGACTACCAACACAGGCTGTGAGTCATTGGACGGTTCAGCTGTGACGACTTTGTGATGGGATGGTCCTGGTGATGCAAATTCCATTTCCATACGGTGGCAGCTGTGGAAGACGCCCTGTACTGGGACTGCATCAAAACATCTGGAATGGGATGATGGCCTGGTGTGGCGTAGTTGGTTAATCAGTCAATCATGTGACAGTAGTCTGCATGACATCCCTCATGTGGAAGTGCCAGTTGCAGGTGCCCATTTGCTGACATCACTGAGCTGGCAGGGCATTGGCTGGTAACTGCGACCTGGCTTTGGCTGCGGGTCTGTTGTTCCAGCTGGCAGTGTTTGGGGCATTACATTTTGTCCCTTCTTAGCTTAACCCAGTCCTCTGTATTCCTATTTTGTTAGTCTTACTGTAACAGGACACTTTCACATCTATCAATGTTTCTTCATTTCTTGAATAAGACTTTGGTGTGTGTCCATTTTTGTTTTATTTTACACTAAATACAGTATCTCACTCCTAAAATGCTTAAGCACTAAATTTCTGTATCCCTCTTTGTTTTTTCCCCTCTTTTTTCTTTCACAATTTACTATTGTTCACTGTGGTTGAGTCACTTCTTCACTGGTACCAGCATGTCTGTTGTGGACCCACAGGTTGATGGAAGGTAGGGGCAGGATTTGCAACTCTGTGTGTGAGATGGCAGTACACAATCATTATTATGCTCAAAAATACACAAACGGCTGATGTGCTAGTCCCTGTGGTTATGAGGAAAGTGCCTTGTTCATTCCATTGTTTTCTTATATGACTGAGTAGATGTTCCTTCATCACATGATCACTTTTCTGCTGCTATCATCTGGTCCAAGGTAGCCAGAAGAGTTTGGTCTAACATGGAATTTAGAAGAGTCAAGTTTTCCTTGGGTTGGACTTCTAAAGGCAGGTCCATTAGATAAATTAATGAGTAGCTGGTATTTAGAATTGTGGTTCTGTTAATGGTGGCAGGTAACCAGAATGTGGGACCTGAAGTGTCACACTGTGTACCATTCATTAGCAATCCCTGACTTATTAGCTCTATATGCTGGGTGCTGATGAAATGTTCTTGGTCATGACAGATGGCAATGACTACTATTGGTTCTGGTACTGAGTACAGCTAGTGTGACCCTATCTTTTGGAAAAATTTGTTTCACTTGCAATGATCTCCTTGGGCAGTTAGTTGCCAGCTTCTTGAAACAGAGTATACTTGTGTGACTTAGGTACTGGGTGTACTTGATTTTTGGGGCAAATAGTGACTTGCCTAGCTCATCACTACAGTGACTCCACAGTGGAGAGTAGTATTTTCTCATATGCCTTATCATCTTAACTGACTGTCTGCCTGCTTATCTGGGTGGTAACGTGCTTGCCTCCCAAGCACTGGGCCCGGATTCAATTCCCAGCTGGGTTGGAGATTTTCTCCACTTGGGGACTGGGTGTTGTGTTGTCCTCATCATCATTTCATCCTCATCACCGGCCGCAAGTCCCCCAATGTGGCGCCTAATGAAATAAGACCTGCACTTGGTGGCCGAACCCAACTAGGACATCCCAGCCAACAATGCCATACAATCATTTCATTTCATCTTAACCGACTGGCTTGATGTAGAAGACATCTGTTACAAAGAGCCTTCAACCTTAAATGTACACACCAAAGTGTGACACAAATGTACTTACTCATTCTCTCTTACTACCAACTTATGATCTATCTGCTTATCTACTTCATACCAACTACATTTTAAAGAAAACAATGGATCTGAATTAGACACACTACTGTTCTATTAATAGTTCTCTAACCTATTACCTATATGCAAATGTACCCTGTGAACCTCTCTCATAGAAATAATACAACATAAATTAACCATAATACATAACTGATCAGTAATTACAAACATCCAACTTGTGAGATCACCTTGTGGTCTTAAGGTGTATAGGTGTATGGATGTATTGGAACAATCTCAGGTACACTCTGCATCACTGGCTTATTTCTACCTTTCTTTCTTCTACTTTCTTTACCCAATTCCCTTCCTCTTTCAGAAGGAGCTGTTGGTAATTGAGGTAGTCCTTCCAGTTCACCTCGAAATGGGTGAATTCTTTCTATACGAACCACCATGGCTCAGATGGAGAGTTATATTTTAATGTTAACTGGGGATGTTGTTTCACTATCTGATAAGATCCTTGGTATTGCAGAATGAACTTCTTTCCTTTCCCTTTCGGAACATGAGGGTTAGATAACATGACCCACTGCCCAACACTACACTTCCGTAATTCTGCTTTCTTATTGTGAGTGTTCTCCTGTCTTTCTAGAAACTCTGTGTTCTTTTTTCACCTGATACTATATTCCTTCAGCCATTTTAATACATCTACAACTACATCTACGTTTATACTCTGCAAGCCACCCAACGGTGTGTGGTGGTGGGCACTTTATGTGCTGCTGTCATTACCTCCCTTTCCTGTTCCAGTCGCGTATGGTTCACGGGAAGAACAACTGTCTGAAAGCCTCTGTGCACACTCTAATGTCTCTAATTTTACATTTGTGATCTCCTTGGGAGGTATAAGTAGGGGGAAGCAATATATTTGATACCTCATCCAGAAACGCACCCTCTCGAAACCTGGCGAGAAGCTACACCGCGATGCAGAGCGCCTCTCTTGAAGAGTCTACCACTTGAGTTTGCTAAACATCTCCGTAACACTATCACGGTTACCAAATAACCCAGTGACGAAACATGTCGCTCTTCTTTGGATCTTTTCTATCTCCTCTGTCAACCCGATATGGTACGGATCCCACACTGATGAGCAATACTCAAGTATCGGTCGAACGAGTGTTTTGTAAGCCACCTCCTTTGTTGATGGACTACATTTTCTAAGGACTCTCCCAATGAATCTCAGCCTGGTACCCGCCTTACCAACAATTAATTTTATATGATCATTCCACTTCAAATCGTTCCGCACGCATGCTCCCAGATATTTTACAGAAGTAACTGCTACCCTAGTTTGTTCTGCTATCATATAATCATACAATAAAGGATCCTTCTTTCTATGTATTCGCAATACATTACATTTGTCTATGTTAAGGGTCAGTTGCCACTCCCTGCACCAAGTGCCTATCCGCTGCAGATCTTCCTGCATTTCGCTACAATTTTCTAATGCTGCAACTTCTCTGTATACTACAGCATCATCCGCAAAAAGCCGCATGGAACTTCTGACACTATCTACTAGGTCATTTATATATATTGTGAAAAGCAATGGTCCCATAACATTCCCCTGTGGCACGCCAGAGGTTACTTTAACGCCTGTGGACGTCTCTCCATTGATAACAGCATGCTGTGTTCTGTTTGCTAAAAACTCTTCAATCCAGCCACACAGCTGGTCTGATATTCCGTAGGCTCCTACTTTGTTTATCAGGTGACAGTGTGGAACTGTATCGAACGCCTTCCGGAAGTCAAGGAAAATAGCATCTACCTGGGAGCCTGTATCTAATATTTTCTGGGTCTCATGAACAAATAAAGCAAATTGGGTCTCACATGATCGCTGTTTCTGGAATCCATGTTGATTCCTACAGAGTAGATTCTGGGTTTCCAAAAATGACATGATACTCGAGCAAAAAACATATTCTAAAATTCTACAACACATCGACATCAGAGATATAGGTCTATAGTTTTGCGCATCTGCTCTATGACCCTTCTTGAAGACTGGGACTACCTGTGCTCTTTTCCAATCATTTGGAACCTTCCGTTCCTCTAGAGACTCGCGGTACATGGCTGTTAGAAGGGAGGGAAGTTCTTTCACGTACTCTGTGTAAAATCAAATTAGTATCCTGTCAGGTCCAGTGGACTTTCCTCTGTTGAGTGATTCTAGTTGCTTTTCTATTCCTTGGACACTTATTTTGATGTCAGCCATTTTTTCGTTTGTGCGAGGATTTAGAGAAGGAACTGCAGTGTGGTCTTCCTCTGTGAAACAGCTTTGGAAAAAGGTGTTTAGTATTTCAGCTTTGCGCGTGTCATCCTCTGTTTCAATGCCATCGTCATCATCCCAGAGTGTCTGGATATGCTGTTTCGAGCCACTTACTGATTTAACGTAAGACCAGAACTTCCTAGGATTTTCTGTCAAGTCGGTATATAGAATTTTACTTTCGAATTCACTGAACGCTTCACGCATAGCCCTCCTTACGCTAACTTTGACATCGTTTAGCTTCTGTTTGTCTGAGAGGTTTTGGCTGCGTTTAAACTTGGAGTGAAGCTCTCTTTGCTTTTGCAGTAGTTTCCTAACTTTGTTGTTGTACCACGGTGGGTTTTTCCTGTCCCTCACAGTTTTACTCGGCATGTACCTGTCTAAAACGCATTTTACGATTGCCTTGAACTTTTTCCATAAACACTCACCATTGTCAGTGTCGGAACAGAAATTTTCATTTTGATCTGTTAGGTAGTCTGAAATCTGCCTTCTATTACTCTTGCTAAACAGATAAACCTTCCTCCTTTTTTTTATATTTCTACACTCCTGGAAATTGAAATAAGAACACCGTGAATTCATTGTCCCGGGAAGGGGAAACTTTATTGACACATTCCTGGGGTCAGATACATCACATGATCACACTGACAGAACCACAGGCACATAGACACAGGCAACAGAGCATGCACAATGTCGGCACTAGTACAGTGTATATCCACCTTTCGCAGCAATGCAGGCTGCTATTCTCCCATGGAGACGATCGTAGAGATGCTGGATGTAGTCCTGTGGAACGGCTTGCCATGCCATTTCCACCTGGCGCCTCAGTTGGACCAGCGTTCGTGCTGGACGTGCAGACCGCGTGAGACGACGCTTCATCCAGTCCCAAACATGCTCAATGGGGGACAGATCCGGAGATCTTGCTGGCCAGGGTAGTTGACTTACACCTTCTAGAGCACGTTGGGTGGCACGGGATACATGCGGACGTGCATTGTCCTGTTGGAACAGCAAGTTCCCTTGCCGGTCTAGGAATGGTAGAACGATGGGTTCGATGACGGTTTGGATGTACCGTGCACTATTCAGTGTCCCCTCGACGATCACCAGTGGTGTAAGGCCAGTGTAGGAGATCGCTCCCCACACCATGATGCCGGGTGTTGGCCCAGTGTGCCTCGGTCGTATGCAGTCCTGATTGTGGCGCTCACCTGCACGGCGCCAAACACGCATACGACCATCATTGGCACCAAGGCAGAAGCGACTCTCATCGCTGAAGACGACACGTCTCCATTCGTCCCTCCATTCACGCCTGTCGCGACACCACTGGAGGCGGGCTGCACGATGTTGGGGCGTGAGGGGAAGACGGCCTAACGGTGTGCGGGACCGTAGCCCAGCTTCATGGAGACGGTTGCGAATGGTCCTCGCCGATACCCCAGGAGCAACAGTGTCCCTAATTTGCTGGGAAGTGGCGGTGCGGTCCCCTACGGCACTGCGTAGGATCCTACAGTCTTGGCGTGCATCCGTGCGTCACTGCAGTCCGGTCCCAGGTCGACGGGCACGTGCACCTTCCGCCGACCACTGGCGACAACATCGATGTACTGTGGAGACCTCATGCCCCACGTGTTGAGCAATTCGGCGGTACGTCCACCCGGCCTCCCGCATGCCCACTATACGCCCTCGCTCAAAGTCCGTCAACTGCACGTACGGTTCACGTCCACGCTGTCGCGGCATGCTACCAGTGTTAAAGACTGCGATGGAGCTCCGTATGCCACGGCAAACTGGCTGACACTGACGGCGGCGGTGCACAAATGCTGGGCAGCTAGCGCCATTCGACGGCCAACACCGCGGTTCCTGGTGTGTCCGCTGTGCCGTTCGTGTGATCATTGCTTGTACAGCCCTCTCGCAGTGTCCGGAGCAAGTATGGTGGGTCTGACACACCGGTGTCAATGTGTTCTTTTTTCCATTTCCAGGAGTGTATTAACTTCCATATTCAGGGATGCTGAAACGGCCTTATGATTCCCTGTTCTGCACATACAGAGTCAAAACGTTCAGGTCTGTTTGTTATCAGTAGGTCCAAGATGTTATCTCCACGAGTCGATTCTCTGTTTAATTGCTCGAGGTAATTTTCGGATAGTGCACTCAGTATAATGTCACTCGATGCTCTGTCCCTACCACCCATCCTAAACATCTGAGTGCCCCAGTCTATATCTGGTAAATTGAAATCTCCACCTAAGACTATAACATGCTGAGAAAATTAATGTGAAATGTATTCCAAATTTTCTCTCAGTTGTTCTGCCACTAATGCTGCTGAGTCGGGAGGTCGGTAAAAGGAGCCAATTATTAACCTAGCTCAGTTGTTGAGTGTAACCTCCACCCATAATAATTCACAGGAACTATCCACTTCTACTTCACTACAGGATAAACTACTACTAACAGCGATAAACACGCCACCACCGGTTGCATGCAATCTATCCTTTCTAAACACCGTTTGTGCATTTGTAAAAATTTCGGCAGAATTTATCTCTGGCTTTAGCCAGCTTTCTGTACCTATAATGATTTCAGCTTCGGTGCTTTCTACCAGTGCTTGAAGTTCTGGTACTTTATCAATGCAGCTTCGACAGTTTACAATTACAATACCGATTGCTTCTTGGTCCCCGCATGTCCTGACTTTGCCCCGCACCCTTTGAGGCTGTTGCCCTTTCTGTACTTGCCCGAGGCCATCTAACCTAAAAAACCGCCCAGTCCACGCCACACAACCCCTGCTACCCGTGTAGCCACTTGCTGCATGTAGTGGACTCCTGACCTATCCAGTGCAATCCGAAACCCCACCACCCTATGGTGCAAGTCGAGGAATCTGCAGCCCACACAGTCGCAGAACCGTCTCAGCCTCTGATTCATACCCTCCACTCGGCTCAGTACCAAAGGTCCGCAGTCAGTCCTGTTGACAACGCTGCAGATGGTGAGCTCTGCTTTCATCCCGCTAGCAAGACTGGCAGTCTTCACGAAATCAGATAGCCGCCGGAAGCCAGAGAGGATTTCCTCCGATCCATAACGACACACATCATTGGTGCCGACATGAGTGACCACCTGCAGATGGGAGCACCCTGTACCCTTCATGGCATCTGGAAGGACCCTTTCCACATCTGGAATGACTCCCCCCGGTATGCCCACGGAGTGCACATTGGTTTTCTTCCCCTCTCTTGCTGCCATATCCCTAAGGGCCCCCATTACATACCTGACATTGGAGCTCCCAACTACCAGTAAGCACACCCTCTGCGACTGCCTGGATCTTGCAGACTGAGGGGCAACCTCTGGAACAGGACAAGCAGCCATGTCCGGCCTAAGATCGGTGTCAGCCTGAGACAGAGCCTGAAACCGGTTCATCAGACAAACTGGAGAGGCCTTCCGTTCAGCCCTCTGGAATGTCTTTCGCCCCCTGCCACACCATGAGACGACCTCCCACTCTACCACAGGTGAGGGATCAGCCTCAATGTGGGCACTATCCCGGGCAACCACAGTCGTAGTCCGATCGGGGGATGCGTGGGACAAGCTGGCCGTCCTCGACAAACCCCCATCCGGACCCCCACAGTGATGCCCATTGGCAACAGCTTCAAGCTGTGTGACCAAAGCCAACACTGCCTGAAGCTGGGAGCGAAGGGATGCCAACTCAGCCTGCATATGAACACAGCAGTTGCAGTCCCTATCCATGCTAAAAACTGTTGTGCAAAGAACGTCTGAACTAATCTGCAGAGAGCACAAACAAATCGACACAAAATTTAAACGGCTATTAAAATGCAAGATTGTCTAGTAAATGCAGTAATGCTGCTACTTGCGCACTGCTGACACACTGCTTGGCGGCGGAAGGAGACTATGCGATTTTACACTATTCAGGTACTAAAATGCAATGCTACACCTCTCAAATACTATAATACGCCCGAAATTTATGAATTAAACAACGCAAGTACCAAAAACACACAAAGAAATTAAGAATTAAACTATGTAACAAATAAGTGAGCTAGGAGTATACGACTTTCTGCTGGCAGCTGCTTATCCAACGGCGGCAGGGAGCACACTGGTTGTGATCAACCGACACTGGCCGTTCAAAACAAAAACAGAAGACAAATGCCTACGCGAATTTACACTATTCAGGTACTAAAACGCGATGCTACAACTCTCAAATACTATAATACGCCCAAAATTTATGAATTAAACAATGCAAGTACCAAAAAACACGCAAAGAAATTAAGAGTTAAACTATGTAACAAATAAGTGAGCTGGGAGTATATGACTTTCTGCTGGCAGCAGCTTATCCAATGGCGGCAGGGAGCACCAATAAAGTCCTGAGCAGAGGCTGCTTCCTCCTCTGGAGTAGGTTGACATAATTCAAAAAGTGTGGGCATTTGTGTACCAAGAATAACATTATAGAGCAATAGACCCATGTTTTCTTCGAGTTTTGAATTGACTTTCCACTTCTGATACCAATATTGTAATATGAGTTTACTGCAGGGTACGAGTGGGTAAGTAGTTCTCTGCTGCAGGTTGGCGATTGAGTGAGCAAAGAAGGCAGCCAGTCAATTGACAGAATACTTTAATGATGAAAACTGAACAGGCATAGTTCAGCACATGTGAAACAGACAGATTTCAGGCAATGAAAGGTGATCCTCAGACCCCAGCACAGTAGTGCAGGTGTGCTGACACAGGCCTTTCCCTTGGATGGTTCTGGTGGTCTGGCTACCACAACATGCTGGCAGGTGGTAGTTGATGGCTGTGGAGTTGTGGTGCAGCAGTGAGATGATGTCCCTGTGGCTGGGTAGGATACTCAGACAGCAATCGTTCATTTGTGGTCCAGCGGAGACAGTGTCATAGACACAGTGACAACTGACACAGACTGTGCATCATCAGACAGCTTAGCTATGATGACTTGCTGACAGGTATGATGACTTGCTGACAGGTTGGTTCTGGTGGTTTAAATCCCATTTTCAGGTGCTGACAGTTGTGGAAGGCCCTCTGTATTGAGGCTGCATTGAAACATCTGAAGCATGGTCAATGGCCTGTTGTGGCATAATCTTGTAGGTTGGTTGGTCATGTGATGAGAGTCCACATGATGTCCCTCATGTGGAAGCACCAACTGTGGAATCCATGTCTGATGATGCTGCTGAGCTGGCAGTGCATTGGATGGTAGCCGTGACTTGATTTTGGTTGCTGGGCTGAAGTCTTAAATGTTAATGTTTGAGCTGTTACACTATTTTATGACTGACTCACATTTAAATCTTATGCAGCTGTACATTAATGAGGCATATATGTTACTTTATTGTAACTTTTTCTTCATATTTCCTTTTAACACAAAGATGGACACAGAGTGACCAGATGATGATCTTGTACAGTCCTCTATTGGATTTTTGAGTATCTGTATAATTTTGTAATGCTAAATAAATACAGTGATGTGCCAAACATTATGATCACTTGCTTAACTGTGTGTCTGTAATGCAACACAGAAATAATTATACATGGTAAAAATGGTTCAAATGGCTCTGAGCACTATGGGACTTAACATCTGTGGTCATCAGTTACATGGTAAAGATTCAACAAGTCATTGGTATGTTTCTGGAAGTATGTGGCACCAGATATTTTTGCACAGGTCACACAATTCCTGTCAATTATGGTCTGGTAATTTGTGGGCATGTGGCTGGCACCTGATAACACCCAACATGTGTTCCATTGCATTCAGATCAGGTGAATATGGTGGCCAAAATATAAATATGAATTCACTATTGTGCACCTTAAACCACTGTAGCAGCATTATGACCTTGTGACATGGGCAATTATCATGCTGGAAGATACCATCAACATCAGGGAAGACATGCAACATGAAGGAATGTGGGTGGTCTGCAGTAATGTTCATGTAGTCCACAGCTGCCTTGGAACCCTTGATCATTACCACAGGTCCTATGGAAACATAGCTGAATGTCCCTCAAAGCACATACTACCTCTACCAGCCTACATCTTTGGCAGGGTGTGTTTTAAGCAGCCATTCACCTGGATGACATCTTATGTGGATATGGCTTCTGAAGAGGTGCAACAAGAAATGTGATTTGTCTGACCAAGTTACATGTTTTCATTTATCCCTAAACCAGTCTCAATGATCCCAGGCCCACTGCAAAAGTAACTGATGATGCCACTGGATAAACAAGGGGATACATAGTGGTCATTTGCTGCAAAGCATATGTGCAGTAGCATGCACTGAATGGCTATGATGAGGTGTGAACATCCAGCTGATTGTCACCTACTCACAATTTTACTGTCTCTCAACCACTTTCCATAGATGCTCACAACAGCAGAATGTGAACAACCAATTATCTTCACCGTTTTGATATGCTCATACCCAGGCAAAGGGTGGTGAAAATCTATAGTTTGTCAAAGTTGCTTATGACAACGGATTTCCCCATTTGTAGTTAATATCATTGCCAGAACAGTTCCCCATTCATTTCTGCCCTGCCTGTATACAGGATGATTATAATTAAAGTTAATTTTTCAAACCACTGTAGAAATAACACCACTAGTCAGAATGACATCAAATTGCAACGGAATATTATCAGAGAAGGGGGAAAACGTATGGCAGAAGAAAAATAAATACTTACAAAACGTAGCAATAGATGGCACTGTAAGCATCATAATTTACTGTTAGCTACGTAAGCCCATCCACCCAGGCAAGGTCACATCACACGGGATGGGGAAAAATTGGTTTTTAATTGTCCGAAGCCAAAAACCGCATAAAAAGCATCACTCACATTGGTTTTTAATAATCCTGAGGCCAGAAACTGCATAAAAAGCGTCAATCAAAATCAAATTGGATTATTAAATTTCATATGACTGGCGCAAAACATGTTCAATATGCTGTCCACTATTTTCTGCAACAAGTTTAAATTGAGAAACAGCATGTTCCACAACTGATCTAAGTGCTTCTGGGGTCACATTCAGAATGTGTTGCACAATGTGTGCCTTCATTGTAGTTAAGTTTGAAGTTGGAACACTGAACACAACATCTTTCAGATATCCCCACAGCCTGAAGTCACGCAGATTAAGATCAGGTGATCGGAACCGCCAGGCTGTAGGGAAATGGCGGCTGATAATTCTAGCATTTCCAAAAATGGTGCTTCATTAACTGCTTAACTGGATTTGCAATGTACAGAGGTGTGCCATATTGTACAAATATGATCCCATCCACACTGTTGGAGAGCTGGAATGACGTGGTTGCGCAAAAGACACTAATAGTGCTTACCAGTGACAGTACAGGTAACAGGACCAGAAGCATCTGTCTCTTTGAAAAAATATGGCCGTATGGTAAATTCTGCTGTAAACCTGCACAACACAGTGATCTTTTCAGGATGAAGTGGTACTGGTTGAGTTGCTTGTGGATTTTCCATTGCCCATATTTGTCAATTCTGCGTATTGTCATACCCTGTCAGATGGAAGTGGGCTTCATCTGTCCACAAAATCTTCCATGGCCAATCATTGCCCACTTCCATGCAAGCAAGAAATTCTAAAGCAAAGGTCTCTCTTGCTGGCAGGTCAACAGTAAGCTACTCATGCACATGGGTGATTTCAAATGGATAGCAAAGAAGGATATTTCGTAAGAATTTACGAATTGTGCTCATGGGTATGTCCAATGCTTGGTCAATTCTCCATGCACTACATGTTTGCACACCGTCACTCATCTCCTCCTGCAATACTGTGGCCACTGCTTCCACTGATGTCAAATCAATTTGTTTCCTCCCTCTACCAGGTTGCACATCAAAAGAACTGGTCTTTTTGAATTTCCGAATCATTTTCTCCAGACCCACAGCAGTCACTGGACCAAAACCTTTTCTCAAACCATTCAATGTCTGGAACTTCTGCAGAGCAACGTATGTGCAGTCATCATTCTTGTAATACAGCTTTACTTGCAGAGTGCAATCCTGCATTGAGATAGTCATGCCAAATGTCACAGATGTGAAAGGAGGAAAAGCCATGTACCTGGTGTGTTTATACCAACTTCAATGAGTCATATGGGGGTGTTTTCATTTACATAGTCTGACACATACAGCGCCATCTATTGATCAATTTTCACACCACTTTTTTTTCTTATACCATACGTTTTCCACATATCCCAATAATATTCCATGGCAATTTGATGTCATTCTGACCAGTGGCGTTATTTCTACAATATTTTGAAAGTTTAATGTTAATTATAATCATCCTGTATATTGCTTACCACACCACGAGCTCACAAAACCAACAGGTGTCATTTAATTTCATAGTGCCCAGTGGTCATAATGTTTTGGCTCATCCATGTAAATCTAACACAAATTATTTAGGGCTTTTGTGAATTTCTTCTCTTTTGTCAATTATTCACATTTTATAGCTGTTCCAGGCATATGAGCAGCGTTCAATAATGTGCCACATTAATGTGGATCTACACTTTCACATAATCATAATCTGGTGTTTTACTTCTCCATTGTGGTGGTCTTATCCCTATATGTTGTTTCAGTGTAGACATTCTATCAATTAGCAAAGTGTTTGTTTATTTTGTCAATAGCACTTGACTTAGTTACCTTATCAAAAGCACTAACTGATCACATAAGTCTTCATATCAATGTAGTTAAAATATAAATGAAAATATGAGACTGGAAATAACACATTATTGATCACTGAGTCAAACTGAAAGCCAAGCTCTTTCTTTCCTCTGTTTTCTCTTTAAACACAGATGGTGAAGAAACCAGATCAGCTTTTTCCTCTTTATATAATGGACACCTTGAGTGACTATCCAGGATTTCCCGGTGTTTTTGTTGCTGGGATATTTAGTGCTGGACTGAGGTAAGCAGAGCTCTAGCTTGTACACCTTTATTTGCTGTGTACTTACTTCATGATATATATCAAAATGATCATAACATGTGGGCTTTCACAGGTGGCGTCTTCATTAATTAAAACTTCTGGGCTAAGAGGTCACAGTCAAACAGTAGAAATTCTTCCTCCTGACGTTCAATGATATGTCAAAATGGGTTATAAAATGCAGCCAGAGAATTGTGTCAAGTGCTACAAAAATTCTCTTATGAGGAAGTGATTTTTCTTAGCATTCAACAGAACAATAAATAAGTATGTAAATTACACTGAGGTGACAGAGGTCATGGGATACATCCTAATATTACGATGGACCTCCTTTTGCCCGGTGTACTGCAGCACCTTGATGTGAACTGAAGTCAACAAGTTGCTGCAAGTCACTTGCTGCTGTACTGAGCCATGCTGCCTCTAAAGCCACCCGCAATTTTGAAAGTGTTGCCTGTGTAGGTCTTTTGCATGAACTGACCTCTTGATTACATCCCATAAATGTTCAATGGGATTCATCTTGGGAAATCTGTGTGGCCAGACCATTCACCTGAATTGTACAGAATGTTCTTCAAACCAGTCACAAACAATTGTGGTCTGGCATCATGACACATTCTCATCCATAAAAATTCCATTGTTGTTTGGGAACATAAAGTCCCTAAATGGCTGCAAATGATCTTCACATAGCTGAACATAATTATCTACAGTCAACGATCAGTTCAGTTGGACTAGAGGACACAGTCCATTCCATGTAAACATAACCCACACGATTATGTAGGCACCATCAGCTTGCACATTTCCTTGTTGACAACTTGGGTTCCATGGTTTCATGGGTCCTGCAGCACACTCAGACCCTACCATCTGCTCTTACCAACTAAAACTGGGACTCCTCTGCCCAGGTCATGTGTTTACAATCATGAAAGGTCCAAATGATATGGTCACAAGCCTAGGATAGACACTGCAGGTGATGTTGTGCTATTAGCAAAGGCATTCGTATTGGCCATCTGCTGCCATAGCACGTTAATGCGAAATTTTGCCACACTGTGCAAACAGATACATTTGTTCTACATCCCATATTGATATCTGTGGTTATTTGATGCAGTGTTACTTGTCTGTTAGCTCTGACAACTCTACGCAAATGCTGCTCTTCTGCAACTGTGTTATCCACAGTGAGAGGTAATGGCTGAAAGTTGCTATTCTTAGCACTCTCTTGACACTGTGGATCTCAGAATACTGAACTCACTAACAATTTCGAAAATGAAATGTCAGAGGCATCTAGTTTGAACTAGCATTCACTTTCAAAGTCTGTTAATTCCTGTTGTGCAGCTGTAATCACATCGGAAATGTTTTCACATCAATCACCTGAGTATTACTGACAGCTCCTGCTTGCTCTTTTATTTGTTGTGTATGTGACACATTTTTTACCTCAGTGCATACCAAAATGTAAAATTTCTTGGTTTAAGGGGAGATGGAAGGCAATTTTTATCCCTATTCTGCCAATGCTATTTTACCCTTTGAATAGGTACACTTTTCATGGGAACTATAAGTAATAAAACAATGAAATTTGTACTGCATATATATAACATATATGCCTCAATTTACAAGTAAAATGAACGTAATACCTCTTATGATTTTGAAGGAAAAAAATTGTTCTTTTTTTTACAAGTAAAATGAACGTAATACCTCTTATGATTTTGAAGGAAAAAAATTATTCTTTCACTAGTAAAATTTAACTTTTTTTGTACATTAATTATTATAAAACAGTTTCTGATTGTTTGGTGGTTCTCAATTTACTTGTAATAACTTATTACCATCTGCAGTACAAATTGACCAAATATCATGTTTATAACCCCATTAGTTTATCATATAATGGTACATGAAAGTAAAAAGATGTAGTTTTCAGAAGAATCCATTTTAAGTTTAATATTGCAATTCTAGTATATTTATTGATGAGAATTACTTACCACTAATATTTTCCTGCACCATACTGAGCATCATCTGAATCATACTGATCTTCTTTTCAGCTCTTGGTCCCTCTTCTTTACTGTCTGGCTTCTTTCGTGCATTTTAAATTAGCAATATCTGCTTTGCAAATTCTCTCTTTATCTATTTGCACCAAGGATTTTACAGCATTTCCTCTAGATTTTATGCCCAATAATTCCAAAACATCCAGTTTTCTAATTACATCATCATTGAAGCATAAAATAACATCATAGACACCAAATTTGGGCGTTGTAAGCTGAACAAATACAGTTTTCGGTAACCAGTTCCAAATGACAGAATTTACACATTCATTTAAATTTTGGGTTTTCCCATGAAGGCATTTCTTCAACAAGGTCTCTGAATATGGGTTTAATTTCATTCATTACTGACGCAGGTAAAGAATGTTTGTGGTCATATCTGGCACTTCTCCTGTACTTGCACCAAGTGTCAGGATCATTCAGGCAAAGACCATGCACTGGATTTTCCTTTGTGGAAAGCTTATAGATAAAGATAGCCCATACAGCTTTCTTCATATTTTCTAAATTCCCTACATATAAAACAAAAACTGATTCATGCAGGAAAGACCAGGCATTTCAAATATGCTAAAATCTAAAAATCGAATTTTTGAAGCCCACTTGCCTTCCGTCTCCCCTTAAATTCAATAGAAGAAAACCACTTTACAAAGCATGTAATGCACAGAAGTTATTTGGGAAAAAAACATAATTATAATGGAAATGCTTAGTAAGTTTGAGAACGCTGTGCTTCAAGTGGTACTGTAAGCAATTGCTCAAAATATTGACATATTACCAATAGAAGAAAAACAAGAAGCAGTATGAAATCATCCAGTCACAATGGCAGAAATTAATATAACACCACCAGAATAAGCATCATATGGAGAACTATTATTCAGCTGTGGCCCTGTGCAAAATAATCTAGAATGTATCTGGGAAGCATAACTACCACAGGACACCCAAAATGTGTGGTACCCAAAAAGTTCCACGTCTTTTCCAAAATTTGATGGCCAAGCCACAAATATGTTATCATCAGATGTGTTTACTGTAACTTCAAACAGTGAGACCCCTAGATGCAACAAGTCAGCAACAGGCAATAGAACTGAAATTGAGCCAAGTGGGATTAGCCAAGCGGTCTAAGGTGCTGCAGTCATGGACTGTGCGGCTGATCCCAGCGGAGGTTCGAGTCCTCCCTCGGGCATGGGTGCGTGTGTTTGTCCTTAGGATACTTTAGGTTAAGTAGTGTGTAAGCTTATGGACTGATGACCTTAGCAGTTAAGTCCCATAAGATTTCCCACACATTTGAACATTTTATTTTGAACTGAAATTGAGATAAAATAAAATTACAATACAGTCAAATTCACAACAGATAAGAACAGTAAAAATAAAGCAGCATATAAATTAGAGACATCCAATAGCAAGAAGTGAGGTGTTTTGATAGCTACATAAGAAGACAATCCTCCCCCCCCCCCCCCCTTCCCCTCCCTTTCCTTAACACTCATAGTAGTCTTGCATTCTGCACAGAAAGGTGGTCAGTCAGATATGTCAGCATCAATCAGTGAGTCAAATTTTATCTCAATCAATCAGATTGTTCAGTCCATACCAAATAAGAAAAATGAAATTGATATACCACCAGCTAAAATTAACTGAAAATCTAGATACAGAGCATGTCTTCAAGGTATCTATAATAGAAATTTTACAGAAGTTCATATGGAAATGTGACTACTCTCCTTAAAAATCTGAAAAATGCCCATAACTGCATCAGGAGACACAGTAATATTTCAAAACATAAAAGTTCTAAACCTATTGATGAGGCAGAGAGAATGGCAATGATGATCACGTAAGAATTGCCAGTAACAAGTGAAAGCTCTATAGAATATTGTAAAACAACTGATAGGCAACAATATTCTCAAAAATATCAATGTGCAGTTAGATTATAAAAGTGTAAAAAATACATACAAAATACTGTGGACATGTTTAATAAATATTTTTCAAATGTAATAAACAATTACTCAGTGGACTCAAGTATCTCAGACAATAACCCTGCTTCTCTCTTTGTTCTTATGGCTAATAAGAATAAAATTTAATAACAGTTGTGCACTTAGAGTCCAAAAATTCCACAGGTATAGGCAGCATCTCAGGTAAAATTATCTTTTATTTTATTGTTAAGAACTGTGGTGGCCTTATTACTAAACCACTGCCCCATTTATGTGACAGTTCTACATCTACACTTTGCAAACCACTACCATTCTTGTAGACTGGTGTGACCTATGGTTTCTTTCAAATACTGAGTATTGTCTTTTGTGTTCGGGTTAAGAGAGGGACTAACTCAGCCACAGAGTCCTTACAGAATCATATAGGTATTCCATTGGACTCTACAGCTATGTTAAACATTAGTGATGTCAACTATTTCTCAATACCACTGATGCATCATGAGAAATAACCTTTGTTAGTGTTTTCAGATTGTCATTTCTAAAGGGATTTTGTAAAACAGAGTTCAGAATTTCTGCTTTTGCTCTGCTGCAAGCAATTTCAGTTCCTGTGTCACCCATGAATCTCTAGGCATTAACGTTGGAGCAACTGATAGCCTTAACAGTTCATTATCAACTGGAGCATTCCCATGTTGATTAAAGAAACTAAAACTCAAGCTGCTATTCAAGAGAAGGAAGAAAGAAGCTATGACACATTAGATACTTTGCATTATTATCTAGTTTCTCAAAAGAACTAGAAAAATGTTTCCAAAAAAATCTGAGATTTCTTGTGCAAACATCAGCTCCTTTCCATTGGAGAATTTGGCTTTAGAAACAATGATCAGCTGTCACTGACTTTCCTGGATTTTTAAATAAAGTGCTTCATAATATGAAATGGGAAGCCTATCACCAGTCTACACACTGACCTGCCCAAATCTTTTGATACCATTGATCACAATACATTAATTTACAAACTCCACAATATAGACATCAGGGACACACCCTACGAATGATTGAGTCAGCAGAAACAGAGCAATGAAATGTTTTATTAAAATGCCAGTTTAAATAAACATTATCATGGGTATCAGGAGACTGAATATGATTTACCATAATAGCCTGTACTCTGGTCCATTTTATTTATAGTGTATGTATTGGGTTGATGCATAAGTTCGTAGGGTTTGTCCATAAGTTTAATAAACACAATAGATACATATAACAGAGACTTTAGTCATAAATGATACATTCTGCTTCACTATCTACAACAATCTGCCAATGTTGGCGTAACAGTTTCATTCTGTGACTGTAGTAATGACTTGGTTTTAGGGCAAAGAACTTGTTGAGTCATGTTCAGAGTGCCTTTTCATCTGGAAAGGAAGTTCCTTGAAGGTTGTTTGATAGAGAGTGAAAAAGATGAAAATCTGAGGGCACAAGATCAAGAGAATAAGGTGGGTGCAGAATGACTTCCTGACCCAACTCCTGTATAGTGTTTTTTGTCAGTGTAGCAGGATTCGTGCAAGTATTTTGCAGAGTAGCATCCATTCACACAGTCTTTCTCATTGTTGTTTTTGGATTGCACCTGTAAGATGTCTCAGTTATTGATAAGAAATTTCAGCAGTAACAGTAACACCTTGTGGAAGTGTGGTGTGGTACACCACACCATCACTGTTCCACCAGATGCATAACATAAGTTTTGTGGATGTGCACAGGTCTTTGTACGGGGAACTGCTGCTTTGTTTGGGCTCAACCATTGCTTTCTTTTCCTTATGTTAGTGTAGAGACACTATTTCTCATCATGGGTAATGATACCAGATAGAAAGGGTTGGTTTTGTTGTTCACAATCCCATTGATGACAAACAAGCAGAGATCCACATATGGCCACCCACTGATTTTTGTGATTTGGCTTAGAGCATGTGGTACCCATACTCCTAACTTCTGAGCCTTCCCCATCAAATGCAAATGCTGCATGATGGTGCACTGATCACAGTTCATCACATTTGCCAGTTCCCAAGTATACTGACATGGATCATTGTGGATTAATGCATTTAAATTATCTTCATTAAAGCCCAAAAGTCTTCCTCAGTGACACCAAAAAAATCCTCTTTAAAATGAGAAAACCATGTGCTTGCCATGCTCTAGCCAGTGGAATTATCTCCATATATGGCACAAATGTTTCTGGCTGCCTCCACTACTGTCACCCTTCTATTGAACTCAAACAGAAGAATATATCAGAAATATTTTGATTTCTCAAATTTTCACTCCATTTTCTAGCATCCACAGCTCCACATGCTATCTCCAAATGACAAAATTACAACATGTAAATTCAAATAACAACAGTGAACTACAAATAAGAAATGACAATTGATAAATAAACCCATAGCAATCAGAATATCAAAACAAAAGTGATACGACCTTATCCAGAAACCAAATAAATGGCTTAATATCAAACAAAAACTGTCAAAAAATTGTCAGTTTGCAGATGATACTAGTGGCTTCATCGTTGATAAGAATATTGAAACATTCTAGGAGCTATAACAGAAGCTCAAAGCAGTACCTGGAACTGATTTAACAAATATAAACTGATAATGAATCAAAACTTATCTGCAGTGTTGAATTTTCACACTTCAATCAATAGAAATAACCAGAACATTCTCATATGGTGGAACCATAAACTATTTAATTGGTAAAGATCACAAAATTTCTTCAAATGTTCCTCAGGATGATCTTAGATGGGATACACACATTGAAAATGTCTTTAAGTGGCTAAGTACAACAAATAACCTAATGAGGGGCCTTGAAAATTGCTGTCACAAACTCTACTTGTCCCATTAAAGTAGACCCTGCCTGATTATACAATGGGAAATAGAGAAAATATTTCCCTAAACTATTATTGGGAAAGCAAGAATAAATACCTTTTAGCATCATGAACTTCTCTTCCTACATTTAATATTGGAAATTGCACTTCAGATTTATATACTTAAAGTAAAGTGAAAATATCATGATGTTAGGAATTACTATTCTGAGATCACAGATATATTTTACTGCTACAAAAAGTTATCTCTGCTATGGATGATTAGTATTTTCCTTTATGACTCAAAATAAATTGAAAATTCTTTTCATTCTGAAATATCATTTTGTCAGGCTCAAGCCAAAGCTAATGCAAGCTTACGCTAGTGTGGTTTTATGTGAAGATAAATTTTCAACAATCAAAGGTAACTGCGCTGTGTTAACTGAAAATCAGACTTTGTAAATAACTTTAAAATGCAGGTTGTTTAGAATTTATAGCACTAGAAATGAAAGAAAACTAATTTTAAGTTGCTTTTGGGAATTAAAATAAAATACCACACAAGCTTCCACCCATAAAAACCATACCAAGGAGAGGAAAAGGTTTCTGTTTCACAGCAAAAACAAATTTTTAAAATTCAGCACTGATAATTATTATTTAACGTTAATTCAACTTACATGAATAGGCAGCAAGCCTTTACACATCAAACTGCATACAGAGCCACAAGTGCAAGACAAGAGTTAAGCAACAAGATCAAAAGGCAAGTGATAATAAAAAATGATATGGTGTCTTTCTTCATATAGTAGTTCGTGGAATCTTTATATACCACTGAAAAATCTAATGTTTCAGTACACTACTTGTGATAAATATTCTTTGCTAAGCATATATCACTCTAATTACTTTTACCACTAATTAGAGGTGTCACACTGTATCTTATTGTTACTTGTACAGAATTGATGAAAAAGGACAAATAGGTTACAACAATAATAAAACATGCCACACAGAAGGAATTTACAGTTTTCTGCTGCATGTTAATTGAAAAACTCTTCTCAGTACTCTTTTGATTGCAGAAACTTGCTGCGTACAGTCAAACAGAGATAAAAATAAACCTGCATTCTTGATGCATTTCAGTAGGGCATACTATGTCTCCAGTCAAGAGTGGGACAATGCAGGTGTGTATGCTGTTATCTCTGTCAAAATGTCTCAAAAATTAATTTCAAGTTTAGACCATGGACTCCTTGTCACTTGATGGCAATAACAGTTTTCAGTGTGGAGAGGTGCCCTCCAAATTGGCACAAACCACAGTAATGACATTCAAATATACATCTGCTGTCTTGAAAGATAAAATATACACTCCTGGAAATTGAAATAAGAACACCGTGAATTCATTGTCCCGGGAAGGGGAAACTTTATTGACACATTCCTGGGGTCAGATACATCACATGATCACACTGACAGAACCACAGGCACATAGACACAGGCAACAGAGCATGCACAATGTCGGTGATGATGATGATGTTTGGTTTGTGGGGCGCTCAACTGCGTGGTTATCAGCGCCCGTACAATTATCCAATCTTTGCTCAGTCCAATTTCGCCACTTTCCTGGATGATGATGAAATGATGAGGACAACACAAACACCCAGTCATCTCGAGGCAGGTGAAAATCCCTGACCCCGCCGGGAATCGAACCCGGGACCCCGGGCTCGGGAAGCGAGAACGCTACCGCGAGACCACGAGCGGCGGACACACACACACAATGTCGGCACTAGTACAGTGTATATCCACCTTTCGCAGCAATGCAGGCTGCTATTCTCCCATGGAGACGATCGTAGAGATGCTGGATGTAGTCCTGTGGAACGGCTTGCCATGCCATTTCCACCTGGCGCCTCAGTTGGACCAGCGTTCGTGCTGGACGTGCAGACCGCGTGAGACGACGCTTCATCCAGTCCCAAACATGCTCAATGGGGGACAGATCCGGAGATCTTGCTGGCCAGGGTAGTTGACTTACACCTTCTAGAGCACGTTGGGTGGCACGGGATACATGCGGACGTGCATTGTCCTGTTGGAACAGCAAGTTCCCTTGCCGGTCTAGGAATGGTAGAACGATGGGTTCGATGACGGTTTGGATGTACCGTGCACTATTCAGTGTCCCCTCGACGATCACCAGTGGTGTAAGGCCAGTGTAGGAGATCGCTCCCCACACCATGATGCCGGGTGTTGGCCCAGTGTGCCTCGGTCGTATGCAGTCCTGATTGTGGCGCTCACCTGCACGGCGCCAAACACGCATACGACCATCATTGGCACCAAGGCAGAAGCGACTCTCATCGCTGAAGACGACACGTCTCCATTCGTCCCTCCATTCACGCCTGTCGCGACACCACTGGAGGCGGGCTGCACGATGTTGGGGCGTGAGGGGAAGACGGCCTAACGGTGTGCGGGACCGTAGCCCAGCTTCATGGAGACGGTTGCGAATGGTCCTCGCCGATACCCCAGGAGCAACAGTGTCCCTAATTTGCTGGGAAGTGGCGGTGCGGTCCCCTACGGCACTGCGTAGGATCCTACAGTCTTGGCGTGCATCCGTGCGTCACTGCGGTCCGGTCCCAGGTCGACGGGCACGTGCACCTACCGCCGACCACTGGCGACAACATCGATGTACTGTGGAGACCTCACGCCCCACGTGTTGAGCAATTCGGCGGTACGTCCACCCGGCCTCCCGCATGCCCACTATACGCCCTCGCTCAAAGTCCGTCAACTGCACGTACGGTTCACGTCCACGCTGTCGCGGCATGCTACCAGTGTTAAAGACTGCGATGGAGCTCCGTATGCCACGGCAAACTGGCTGACACTGACGGCGGCGGTGCACAAATGCTGCGCAGCTAGCGCCATTCGACGGCCAACACCGCGGTTCCTGGTGTGCCCGCTGTGCCGTGCGTGTGATCATTGCTTGTACAGCCCTCTCGCAGTGTCCGGAGCAAGTATGGTGGGTCTGACACACCGGTGTCAATGTGTTCTTTTTTCCATTTCCAGGAGTGTAGATTATGTGCCTCATGGTAGTTGCCTGCTGCCAACAGCACCAGCTGGTGGTTACTACCTACAAATTATTGCTCATAGATATCCATTCTCGCAGGACAAATTATAACTGAATGCTGCCTTTTTGTAGGTAACTGGGAGAGCTGTCAGCCCAGTCAGTACACAATTATCCAGACATGAGAAATTTGGTCAATCCACCACAAACAACCGTACAAGCTCCTCAAAACAATGGTGCTTGAAGGAGGTGGGCAAGGAATATGTGGAATGAAACCTGGATCAGTGGCATTAGGCTCTCTTTGCCAGTGTGTGTAGGATTTGTCTGACGTATGATGCCCCTCACAGGTCAGTGTCCAGAGGTTACCAGATCCCTCAGGCATTCAGTCCCACAGGTTCAAAGTGGAGGTACAGCAATGATACTTTATGCCTGTATTGAGTATGGGCATTGAACACTTCTCATTGTTATCAGTGGTAACTTGAGTGCTTTCCATTGCAATAACAGGGATCCTCCAACCTATAGTCTAACCCTACAGTGATGGGTCCTTCATTCCATGATAATAATTCATGATCAATCATATCCTACTTGTAATCACTTTTCTCCAGAAGGCAGTAATCAGTGAAACAGAATGGTCTCAGTACCAGTTGAGCTACTGAGCATGCTTGGGGCCTGTTGAAATTTGCAGTGTGTCATTGCAGTAACCCTGCTCACACACTGAATGAACTTATTATGGTCATTGTCAAAGAATGGGGCAGTCATCTAGTGAACTTCATACTAAGGGCACTTAAAGAATATTACAGTGCATGTGCTACAGTAGTGTGATATTAGATACTACACCACAGCACATTTTGCTTTCTGGGATGAGCAAAAATGTCCACTCTTGAACAGACTGCCTTTATTTGGGTTATTATTTTGTTTTCATGTACATTTAAATTATATTTTAGTTTCATAAGGCTTATTCTTTCATTCTGCACTCCTGATGAATCAGCTTGCACAAATTTGCAAATATTTAGATAATGCAAATACTCTTTTGAGCAGTTTAGATTATGTTGTGGCAAATAAAATTAAGATTCACTAGTGAAAATCTGCGCAATATTACAACTAAAGAGAAGACATTCTATCAGCAAGAATCAGCAACAACTGGTTCTAGAAATTTTCTGAATCAGATACTAGTCAGTTAAATCCATTTCTCCAGATCTTCAATCATCTAGAACAATCAAAAGTTAAAGGTGTTTTGAAAATCACTCCACTGATAAAATTACACTGACTGAAAGTAAAATCACAACATCAAGAAGGATTTTTGCGACATGAACAAAAGTTAGTAGATGTATTTCTACATCTGGAAATTGATGTCTATTCAGATTTCACACCAGTCACATAAGAATGGTACTATT
This sequence comes from Schistocerca americana, assembly GCF_021461395.2. Lineage (NCBI taxonomy): Eukaryota > Metazoa > Arthropoda > Insecta > Orthoptera > Acrididae > Schistocerca > Schistocerca americana. The sequence goes on along the minus strand of NC_060130.1, from coordinate 759,632,504 downwards.
AGCGCCACTATGAGGATGCAAATGAGGTTTGCTTTAAATACACACTGTTACTGTCATTACCATTAGTTATCTTGTGGATTGCATGTGGTTAGTTGATGTTAATCAAGAATGCTTTTAAGGCAACAAAGGTGCCATTATCAGTGCCTCACTGAGTTTGAACAAGGTCATGTAACAGGGCTATGAGAAGTTGGATGTTCCTTCTGCAATATTGCAGAAAGACTTGGCAAGAATGTAGCCACTGCACATGATTGCTGACAATGGTGGTCGGGGTACTGTAAGGTTGCACAAAGACTGGGCTCCAGATGGCCATGTGGCACTACTGAAAGGGAAGACTATTGTGTTTGCCAAATGGTTCTGGCGCACTTTACTGCATATACAGCAGCAATTTGAGCCACAGTTGGCACCACAGTGACAAAAACAAACTGTTACAAATCAGTTACTTCAAAGGCAGCTCTGAGCTGGATTCCATTGACCTCAAACCACCACCATTTGTGACTCAAGTGATGTCAATAATGGGCTCATTGGAGGACAGGGTGGAGATCTGTTGTGTTTTCTAATGATAGTTGCTTCTGCCTTGGTGCCAGTGATGGCCATGTATTAATTAGGAGGAGGCTAGTTGAGGGCCTGCAGCCAACCTGTCTGCATCCTAACACACAGTATGTACATTAGATTTATGTTATTGAGTGCAATTTTCTATGACAGCAGTAGCACTCTCGTGGTTATCCCATGCACTCTAACTGCAAATCTGTATGTAAATCTGGTGATTCGACGCTCACCCATATACCACTGTTGCAACCCAACATGCTCTATAGAGTGTCAACATGTTGCCTTGGCCTGCTCAGTCACCAGATCTGTTTCCAATGAATCACATATGGGGCATCATCGCATGACAACACCATTGACATCCACAACCAGCATTTATCAACCCTGTATTGACCAATGAACTGCAACAGGAATGGAATTCCATCCCCCAAACTGACATCCAGCACCTGAACAACATAAAGCATGTATGCTTGCATGCTTGCATTCAACATTCTGGTGGTTACACTGGTTATTAATGTGCCAGCATTTTACATTTGTAATGGCTTATCTTGCACTTACATTAACCTGTAATCTTGCAATGTTAACCACTTAAACATGTTATCTAAGCAAATGTATTCCCAAAATTTGATTACTCCACATTAATTATTGTTTAGTGTTGTGGTTTTTTTCTGTCAATGTATTTCCTCCACATACAGGTACACATTCTTAAAAAGTATAGCAAACTGGTAGGAGAGCTGGTGAACATAATAATGACAACAATGCACCATTAGTAAGGTTTGAATTTTATAAACACTGTAATACACCTATTTCATCATATGCCCTCCTCTGTTGTAAATTAGTACATTTTTGCTACAGAAAATTAGAGACTAGTTCACTGAGAGACAAAGCCTCACACATTGTGTCAATTCTTGTAAGTACTTGAAAATTGTGGAATAATGTATACTCATTACCCCAACTATGTTTTGGGCAGTCACCTAACAGTTATGCTCTACAGCTACTCACAATGCATTATTGTTTAAAGGAAGAAAATTGTGAGTATTGTTGGCCACCTGCACCTTGATACCATAGACATCATGAAGATAAATATTAGACTAATAAAAACCTACACATATATCTAAAGGCATTTTATTTTCCAAAATTGCATCTGTGAATGAAACAAACAGAAACCATAACATATGGTTGAATAAAAAGTGTCCCCATATTTAACAATAATTTTCACATGGTGGATATGGATAGGTTCAGATGAAGTTGTGACTACTGATGCATGTCCACTATCATTCTGAAGGTGATATTGCTACAGTGAAACTGTTTGAACCCTCACTATACAGTTTGTCTATTTATGTTGTTGGATACAGAAGTTCTATATAGGTTCCCACTTGCATCTGTTGAATTGGAATCAGGCTTGTAATTTCAAGGAGGAATTGGGTGTATTTGATTTACATATTGGGTTGGAATATGTGCTGAAGAAATTATATTTCCTTCACCTTCTTTTCTCTTACCACACAACAAAATCTGTTTCATATTTGAAAACAAATACTGTTTACAAAATGAAAGAATGATATACTTCTTTTCTCGACAACTGTCTCTGCAATAAATTTCTCAAATATCGTGAATCTCAGAAAACCAAGGACAGAAAATAAGTATTTACATGTAGATTAAATGTTATTTGCCAAACACAAAGTTGTAAAAGGACAGACCACCATGAAGTAGAAAAACCAACCAGCGAAACTTTACCACACAGTCCTTGTTCATAGTTAAGTCATATTTCTACCGAAGTCCCTGTTTGCTAGTCAGAACATCTTCTATTTGAAGAATAAAGTTCTTTTCTCAGATACAAAATTACCACAAGCCTCTGTATTCAAATTAAATCCTAATTTGCTTATCTTTTATACAAGTGATGTATTAAATCTCTTTCTGGTTGCATAACAAGGTGATAACTAATTTCATCCTTTGTTTATGGTTGTTTCACATAACATTGTCATGTAGAGCTTATGCTGCTTTTATAATACAGTGATATCTCTGAAATACAGTGCACTCTGCATGAAACGTGTTACACCATCTGGTACATGATATTCCGGAATGGATACTTATGAGATAGAAATCTGCTTAACAGTAGTTCTGCAGACTAAATTTCAGTCCTGGCATTATGTAAATTTGTTAATTTTCCTGCCTTATGTTCTGGGCATGAGAAAACCTAATGTAATAGATCTTAATTCAAAAAATTTAGTGCTCTTAGATTGTTTTTATGTACTACGGGCCTTCAACAGAATTGCATTTATATGGAGGAATTTGACATGAATCTACATCTTTTTTTTATAGTACTGTCTCAACTGGCCTGAATTCCCTTGCTGCTATATGGTTTGCAGAGATGGATGGCTCAAATTTTAAGAAGAAATTGAATCAGTCCAGGGCAGCATTAACAGTAAAACTGCTTGCCTTATTGTTTGGACTACTTTCATTTGCTTTAGTGTTTGCTGTACCATACATGGGTGGTCTTGTGCCAGTAAGTATTTCATTCCTTTAAACAATTCAGATTAATTTTCTTTGATGCGCTGTAATTGAATGACATATGGAAGGCCAGTCTTAAGTTAGGAATAAAAATTTGTTTTGTTCATGTTTACCAATACAGTCTCTGGCTAATTTATCATTTCTGTAAATGTTACATATCTACAAAACTTAGGTATGTATTGTCACTGGCACTACCTTTTAAAAAAAAACACCTTTCTTAAACATATTGTGTATTGCGAATATTGTTACGCATTAAGCTGAAGATGTTTTCTGGAAATCAGCTTTTTCTCATTGTCAGAACTTACCCAACTGAATCACTGAGATCAAATTTTCTTTATTAATTAATATTCTGACATGGTAATAGCTGAAATGTTAGGTTCAAAAATACACCAACAGCTGTACCTCCAGTGAACTAACTTGAAAAATGCAAGAATTTCTTGAGAATATTTTTTTTAACTGCAATATGTGTATTTTAGAATGTCTTTACCAGTAAAATATGTGAAATAGACAAGAGCTTACAGTTTTTCACAGATAGATATGATGTAAGAAGATCAAAACATGAGGAGGAAGTGTAAAATATCTTCTTTTTGTTTAAATAAGATTTGAAATTTTTTGTCCGTGTTTATGAAATTAAGAACTATCATATGATTCACAAATCATATTTTCTCTCATTTTCACAACTGTTAAAACCTACTGAGATTTGTAGAAACATGCATGATGTTTGTTGTTTAATTATTCTCTACAGGTTGCAGTGTCTCTATCAGGATTCTTTTCTGGAGCATTATTTGCTCTTTTTCTTTTGGGAATGTATGTTCCATGGGTAAATGCAGTGGTAAGTGTAGTTCACAAAACATTCTTTATTTATTCATCACTAAATCATTCTTGCACAAGACATGCGCATCGTGATATTGGACATGATTGATGACATGATGTGATGTGATGAGAATTTACGAAACATGATTTTACATAGGTATTATTTATTAGAATGTTATTTTAGTTTTATGCCTAGCTCACATGTATACCAAACAAGTACCTGGTTGGCATACTTATAGATTGCAACTTATTATTAGCTTCAAACGTTTTTATGTTTTATATTTATATCTACAGCATAAAAGAACAAATGTATTTCATGGGAAATGCATCTCTAGATCAATCAGTCTATTGCATATTTCTTGAACTGATTTGCCTAATATTATATAAATGAGATTTGTGGTAAACAGTGTTAAGTGTAACATGTTATTTGTAAAATATTTGCACAGATATAGTAAAGTTAGGGGACTGAATACTTACATGTATTTAAGAATGCATTTGTAGTATAAAATTATTTCTCAACGAACAAAACTTTAACCTTATTGAAATATACGAAGGGACTTCAAAAAGTAAGCTACACATTATAATAGCAAGCCAAGTAACTTTTATTGAATATTTCACTACATTTCAAAGTCACATAGATACATTACACTAATTTTAAACATAGTTACAAAATCTCTGCAAACATGGGTCAGAATGTTCTACCAACTGTTCAGTTCCTGAAAAATATAAAGGTGCTCCTTGGTCTCTGAGCCATTCAAGAACCACTCAGAGAGCATCATCATTCAAGACACTCTTTTCCCTGAGATGTCTTTCAGCTTGCCAAAAAGATGGAAATTTTAGTACCTTTTTGTGGGTGATGTGTGCTGCTAGAAGAGACAGATGTCCAGGTAGCTGAGAACAATATAACTTTATAACTAACACAGAGAATACATAAGTACTTAACAAATGGTTCAGGATAGCAACTGAAACAGCCTCTGAATGGATGCAACTGCAAAGATCGTTATGATCCGATGGTAGTTGATCTACCATAGTAACAGTTCTTGAAGCTACTAGCTTGGTACACAGCCTGTCACAGTAGGGAAACATCACCATAGGCAAAGTCCATATATGCTGCTCTAACCATTTCCACTCTCTTAGGTTCTGGGTGACATGTGCTGCTTTCTGATGAATAGACTTGCCGAGCTTCTAATGTCAAGTGTTGATTTCAAGATGTTAAGGTCAAGGCTGGAACTCACACTGACTGGTGAGCTGCTGGACAGCAGCCTATAAGACCATCCACTGGAGAAATACTGGGAAGTTGTGCTAGTATCACATGGCTTACAGAGGCAAGCCAGTGCCAGCAATAGCAGCAGAGTATATGGCAGATGTGGTGCCCCCAGATACTGCAGTAGGTGTCGCAAGCAGGATGAGCTGACACAGTGTTGCAGGCACCTTGACAGGGTGGCAATCAAGACCACTCTGTTTTGTGGCTTGTAACTGGGTCGTAAGGTGCTAGCCACAGATGCCACATATGTGGTGCAAGACTTTGACTGTATGGCACATGCTTCCAAACTTCTTGCATTAAAATGTTCAAGCAAAGCTAGTGATGTGCACACTGTGTGGGGTGATGCATTGTAACATGGGAAAATAATGCCTTTGCTTAACATTCCATGCATTGTTTTCTTTACAGCATTATGCAGTAATATCATTGCTGCATAGAACAAATTGGCATTAATAGTTATGCACTTTGCCATAAACTCAGTGTACATACCTCCATCACAGTTGAAGGAAACAGTGGCCATGACCCCCCAGCTGATGGTACAACATTTCTTCCTAAGAGGTGAGTAGGTATGTCTCCATTCCACAGCCACTCTCTCAGTTGCTGGTGTCAAGTGATGGACCTATGTCTGATTGCCCATAATGATATGGCTTAGGAAGTCTTTGTAGGGCTCAAAGAAGGTACCATACACCTTGCACCTTTGTGTACAAGAGGTAATGATTGCAGACCCGAACATGAGCACAATTTCTGATACTGCAGATGATTCCAGATGATGGGATGAACACTGCTTGTTGAGATGCACATGTGCTGAGCAATGTCCATGATACTCACTCTGCAATTGCTACAAATCAGTTGCTCAATTTCCTGGATATTATTACCTGTACTTGATGTTGATGGCTTTCCTTTTCAACATGTGTTACCCAGATCTGTGTGGACTTAGTCAAATTTTTGGCACCACTTCACTATGGCTGGATACAACATTGCATTTGGCCCATATACCACCATAATTTCATTGTGAGTCTGTGCAATTTAGAGGTGTTACCCACAAGAATCATGCTGTCCTCCATAGTTCAACTTTGTAATATACTTCCAGTTGCTGTGCCATTTTTCTCACACACTGTGATGCACTTATTATCTTTACCACAGCAAAGCTGTGCCTGCAGGATACTTTCAACATGTACTCTCCACTGACAATGTACCACTGTTGTTGCACAATGGTCTTAGCATGGGACAACATATATAACTTACTTTTCAAGTCCATACCTATTTATGCTACCTGTAACACACATACAATAATAAAGAGTTAAACTGACCTATGTTACCCAAAAAGTACATGTGTTCCTTACAAAACACTTATTACATGCTCTACACATTCACTAGACAATATACTGACTGAACATATATTAAATATTACAAGTGAACAACCAGCCTCATGACACGCTCAAGTTATCAGGATCACTAATCTCTAGATTGAAGACTAAAACTAATAGACAGGTGGGATTTTCTGCACAAGCATATTTTGAAAAATAGTGATTCTATTAATTTTGTATGCTAATAACATGATTGTAAAAGTCTATATGCAAACAGATCATTTTTTACTAAATATTTGTCGATCAGCAGATAGGCATGTGCACACACACACACACACACACACACACACACACACACACACACACATATGGATATAATATTGTACAATTTCTTGTGTAGATTTGCAAAACCTCGATGCAGTGAGAAGACAAAAGTCATGGCATACCTCTTAGTATTGTGTTGGACCTACTTTTGTCCAGTGTAGTTGCAGCAACTCAACATGAAATGGACCCAACAAGTCGTTGGAAATCTCCTGCAGAAATATTGAGCCATGCTGCCTCTATAGCTGTCCATAATTCCAAAAATGTTGCTGCTGCAGTATTTTGTGCACTAACTGACCTCTTGATTATGTTCCATAAGTGTTCAATGGGATTCATGTCAGGTGATCTGGGTGGTTGAATCATTCACTCAGATTGTCCAGAATTTTCTTCAATCCAATCTGGACAATTGTGTCCTGGTGACATGATGCATTGTCATCCATAAAAATTCCATCATTGTGTGGGAACACGATGTCCGTGAATGGCTGCAAATATTCTCAAAGTCACCAAATGTAATCATTTTCAGTCAATGATTGGTTCAGTTGGACCAGAGGACCCAGTCCATTCCGTGTAAATACAGCCCACACCATTATGGAGCCACCACCAGCTTGCTCAGTGCCATGTTTACAACTTTGGTCCATGGCTTTGTGGGGTCTGCATCACACCCAGACCCTGCCATCAGTTCTTACCAACTGAAATAGGGACTCATCTGACAGGACCATAGTTTATCAGTCATCTAGGGCCCAACCAATATTGTCATGAGCCCAAGAGAGCTGCTGCAGGTGATGTTGTGCTGTTAGAAAAAGCACTCACATTGGTCATCTGCTGCCATAGCCCATTTATGTCGAATTTCGCCACACTGCCCTGACGGATACATTCATCTTATGTTCCACATTGATTTCATGTGGTGTTGCTTCTATGTTAGCACTGACAAGTCTACACAGATGCCACTGCTCAGTCATTAACTGAAGGCCATGAGCCACTGCAGATATTGCCTGAAATTTAATATCCTGAGCACACTCTTGACACTGTGGATCTCAGAATACCCCAATGATTTCTGAAATGGACTGTCCCATGCATCTTGCTCCAATTTGTCTGCATTCAATATTTTTTAATTCACATCATGCGGTCATAATTACATTGGGAACCTTTTCACATAAATCACCTGAGTGCAAATGGCAGCTCTGCCAATGCACAGGCCTTTTATACCTTGTGTATGCAATACTACCACCATTTGTATGTGCACATTTCACTATACCATGACTTTTGTCACCTCAGTGTATACAATATCATTTTTACAAATATGGCCCAACAATGGATTTTATATGCAAGATTAAGTGCTAACCAAGTTTTTCTATCCACCTGTCTGCTGTTCAATACCTCCTTTATTCAGTGCTATGTTTGTATACCATGTTCAGTTTTCTATCACCATAGAGTAATCTGATTCTTTTGGACTGAAACTATAACAATATGTTCTTATTGCTATAAATCACTTAAGAAACAAATTTTATGATTTTATGATTTTTTTGTGACAGTGTAACTTATTTAATGTAAGTATATTATAAAGTGTTTCGATGTTTGTAGGAAATTTGTCAGTTTATTAGAAAGTTTAATGGGTTGATTAGTCATTGCCTGTCAAAGCTGTTTCACGCAGTTTTTACTTGAATCTTGATATATGTATTTCCCACATAGTTATCTTGTAAAGTACTTGCAATTATCTCAATATGAATGTTAAATTTAGTTTTCACAAGTGATAAGTACCTTCCATGCTTCATGAATCAGTTTTATTTATTTATTTATTCATGCATCTTTAAGCATTTACATATAATTGATGTTGTAATTAGTAATTTTAAAATAGCTTTTACATTGAGGGGTGACATGTTAAAGAAAACATGGTTACTTATTGTATAGTAACATGTACTATATACTAAATCACATACAATCACATAAAAATTCATATATATAAGTAAAACAACACTACACAAGAACACACATACAGTTTCTTTAATGAAAGTGCAATCAGTCTTACAAATTAATTAGTAATGTAGATAATCTTTCACAGAGTTTTCAAATTCTTGGAGTATGTGAAAAACCCTTTCTTTCAGCTACTTTTGTATTTCACTTTTGAAGACGTTTGGTAAGACCTAATGTGCCTATAAAGCAAATAAACTGAAAAGTTTTCTACCTAGGTATTCATAATTTCACTGCATTTTCTTAAAACTGGTTGTAGGCCTAGGCATCCACAGGTGGGATGTAGGGGTGGGGACTGAGCCTCCCCTTCCCTGGAATCTACAATACAAAGTTTTTATTATCACTACACATTTCTCACACTATAACAAGTATTGTGTGGATAGCAATAAGTTCTCTGGGGTGTTTCACCTATAAAATTTGTTTGTTGTGGCATGACAGATCTCGAAACTGACCATCTCATTTATATAAAAAACGGTGATTTGAGTCATGGCCCCCACCTTTACCCCCCCCCCCCCCCCCCCCCGCTCTCCTACCACCATAATAAATTTCTGTTGATGCTCATGGTTGCAGGCATATCTGTCTTTGATGTGTGATGAATATGATGTTGATGTACTGGCTGCCATAAGCTATACTTGTTGTAGTTATCTTTCATATACATCAGGCAACTGTATATGAAGAGAGGTGGAATGGTCAGTGTATTTAACTATTTGAAATAAGAACTGCTAGATATTTTAGGTAAGAAAATTCCAGACATGCACCTAATGGTCTTCTCCCAGAAGAACTACCCCCACACAAGAATGCCATATCATAGATGACAGCGAAAGCAAATAGTTTTTTAGGAAGAAACTAGCATAGTTTACTCAACAGATAAATAATGCAGGATAGCTCTTTACATATATACTCTGTTCCAAGTTAATTTCAAGTCCAGATATACACTGAAGCACCAAAGAAAGTGGTATAGGCATGCATATTCAAATACAGAGATATCTAAACAGGCAGAATATGGCACGATGGTCAGCAATGCCTATATAAGACTAAAAGTGTCTGATGCAGTTGTTAGATCAGTTACTGCTGCTACAACGGCAAGTTCTTAAGATTTAAGTGAGTTTGAATGTGGTGTTATAGTCAGCACACGAGCAATGGGACACAGCATCTCCAAGGTAGTAATGAAATGGGGATTTTCCTGCACGACCATTTCACAAGTGTATTGTGTGTATTCTGAATATCAGAAATCCACTAAAACATCAAATCTCTGAAATCACTGTGGCTGAAAAAAGATCCTGCAGGAACAGGACCAATGATGACTTGCTGCATATTTCAATGCTGTGCCATCAACAAGTGTCAGTGTGGAAATCATTCAATGAAACATCATTGATATGAGATCTTGGAGCCAAAGGCCCACTCACATACCGTACCCTTGATGACTGCACGAGACAAAGCGACCTTGGACTGTCGACACTGACATTGGACTGTTGATGACTGGAAACATGTTGCCTGGTCAGACAAGTCTCACAAATTGTATTGAGTGGAAGGGTGTGTACGGGTTTGGAGACAGTGTCATGAATCCATGGAACCTGCATGTCAGCAGGATTTTCATGTCATAGTTGCCTCATTCCATTAGGACAGTAGCATTGCCCTTGTTAGGTGGCAGGACACCAGGGAGGGAATTGGCCAGATCCAGAAGAAACATAAAATCAGTACTGTCTGCAGGCTCCCAACAAAGATCTGGAAACTAATGAAACCTGTGAAAGATGATGTAGGCTTCAGAACACCACGAATATACAAAATACCATGTGGGTGTGGACAGTTTTATATCAGTCAGAGTGTCAGTACCACTGAACAGTATCACACACAACATGAAAGGTGTTTCTGCCTACTGAAGCAATAGAGATCAAAACATTGGACAGCATACTCAATAAAGATGTTGGATTGGAGCTGAGTACAGCCTGGGCTCCCGTGATTGGGGAGTTGAAGCGGGTGCGGCGGTCACGCAACCAAAACATTGCCCTACATGGCACAGGACTAGGCACCAATGATGTTACTGATTGCTGCACAGCTATGTAAGCATGACAGAGGCAATCAGATGACAATCAACCACTTGACAATGTCAGAGGAGGTCTCTGCCGAAAGCTCGTACACAGTTAACCACTTGACACAGCTTTGAACCTGAGAATATTTTATCAATGGATGTTGCCACAAAAGCATGCTTTCATACATAAGGTATGGCCTACTGTTCCCTGACACTTATCAAGAATATTTTTCCATACTATTCTTAGTCATTTGGTAGATTTACAGATGGGAATCACTCCTTTCCATGCCTCCCATATTGGTACTGCAATCCATGACAACACTAGGCTTTTGTGTGATGCCATTCTTTGAATTTACTTCCTGAAATGTATCATCATCACTACATCTCTCTTGTCATTTCATTTTGTCAAAATCTGATTGATTCTGTATGCCATTATGTATTTGCCCTTTTTCCGTTTGTCATTTTCCTTGAAGTCAGGGAACTCCTTTCAGTTTTGCTGCTTAGTGCTGATAACATTGGCGCTCTTACTTGTTAGATTGTGAACCAAATCTGGGATAGTGTACAAGTTGTCAAAGTAACTATAGTGACACTTTCCAAGTAAATCACGAGGAAGATCAAAGCAGCTCGAAAAGTTACTTTCTCTCCCATAAATTGTGTCTTTAGCTGTATAAACAATGAAAAAAGTTATAACCAGCCAAAATACATTATCTTGGATGACGAGAGGTATCATCCTCTGGAAGAAGCATTTATAAGGAAATACAGCATCACTTTTTGTACTGCTATGTATTGCTAGTAATCCTTTTATGCTACACTGAAGTGCCAAAGAAACTGATATAGGCATGTGTATTCAAATACAGAGGTATGGAAACAGGCATAATATGGCACTGCGGTCAGCAACACCTATATATAAGACTACAAGTGTCTGGCACAGTTGTTAGATTGGTTACTGCTGCTACGGAGGCAGGTTATCAGGATTTAAGTGAGTTTGAACATGTTGTTATAGTTGAGGCATGAGCAATGGGGCACAGCATCTCTGAGGTAACGATGAAGTGGGGATTTTCCCATACCACCATTTCACGAGTATACCATGAATATCAGGAATCCAGTAAAACATCAAATCTCCAACATTGCTGTAGCTGGAAGAGGATCCTACAAGAACAGGACCAATGATGACTGAAGAGAATGATTCAACATGACAAAATTGAAACCCTTCCACAAATTGCTGCACATTTCAATGCTGGGCCATCAACAACTGTTAGGGTGCGAACCATTCAATGAAACATCATTGATATGGGCTTTCAGAGCCAAAGGCCCACTCGTGTACCCTTGATGACTGCACAACACAAAGCTTTACACCTTACCTGGGCCCATAAACACTGACATTTCACTGTTGATGACTGGAAACATGTTGCCTGGTCAGACAAGTCTTGTTTCCAATTGTATCGAGTTGATGGATGTGTATGGGTATGGAGACAACCTCATGAATCCATGGACGCTGCATGTCAGCAGGGGAAGGTTCAAGCTGGTGGAGGCTCTGTAATAATGTGGGGCATGTGCAGTTAGAGTTATATGGGACCCCTGATATGTCTAGATACGACTCTGACAGGTGACACATATGTAAGCATTCCATCTGATCACCTGCATCCATTCATGTCCATTAAGTATTCTGACAGGACAATGTATGACACCCCACACATCCAGAATTGCTACAGAGTAGCTCCAGGAACATTCTTCTGGGTTTAAACACTTCTGCTGGCCACCAAACTCCCTAGACATGAACATTGATGAACATATCTGGGATGCCTCGCAACATGCTGTTCTGGAGACATCTCAGCCCTCTTGTACTCATACAGATTTATGGATAGCCCTGGAGGATACATAGTGTCAGTGCCCTCCAGCATGACTTCAGATATTAGTCAAGTCCATGCCACATCATGCTGTGGCATTTCTGCGTGTTCATGGAGACCCTGCATGATATTAGGCAGGTGTACCAGTTTCTATCGCTCTTCAGTGTATTTTTATCATGTCAGTCATCAGTAATTATTATTTCATGAACACGTATGTAAATGACAAGCATCCAAGAAATCAGTGCATTTCATTTTAGAGTACACAGCATATATAACATCTGATAAAACTAAAACAAAAAATATTCATCACTTTTATCCGAGTGTAGATGCAGCATTCATTATTTTGTAGGGTGCAGCAGCTGGAATGATATTTGGTATTGGCATACCAGCATGGTTAGCTACTGGAAGCAACATAGCATCTGAAAAAGGGTATGTCCCAAACATGCTTCCTGTTTCAACGCATAACTGTTCAAAGAATACAACAATTCTGCCACAATATGTAAGGTGTGTAACACATTCTCCTGTTGCTGCTTATGAACATAGGCCTACATGTTTAATTACTTATACATCTCCTCTGCTTCCACAGATTTTAACTGTACATTTGTGTTTCAGGATTAATGATGAGATTTTTTATCCATACAAAATATCATTTCTTTGGTATTCACTTATCTCAATCATATTGACACTTATCTTTGGTTTGGGAGTCAGCTGGCTTTTCAATTTTGAATGTTTTCAAAGACAGAAACTGTGCAATATCAAACTCAGAAGCTTGACACAAAGAACAACAGAAATGGAACATCAAACTCTTTCTGCTACAAGTGAGGAGTCAAACAAATTATTAATAGCAGAAGGCAACACTGACAAAGATTTGTACAGACAGAGTTGAAAATATCTAGCACCTAAGGAAGAAATATTTGTGTGTGTGTGTGTGTGTGTTTAGTGCAATTGTTTTTCTGACTCCTAGGTTATGAGTATAACTGTGTTGTTTACACATAACTCTATGTTGTTTGTGAAGATATGTTTTCAGTCTGTAACAATAACGACCAAAAATGTCAATCTACTGTTGTAATACATATCAACTAGCTTCCTTATTAATAGTATAGTAGTATTATTAGTATAAAACAGTTGTTTCCTGCTCAAATTTTGTACAAATTTTTTGTGTGACTGTGTGATGATATGTGACATTAGTAACTTAATTCTTTTCAATTACCTATGAAACTGCCAGTCAAATGCAATGTAAAAATAAAATGGTAGCCCATTGTATGTAATCCTGAGATGAAATTCAAATGTGTATTCTTGACAGTATAAACAATATTTCAGAGGAATTATAAATATTTTAGTAGAACAGTTTTGTGTTAAAAAGTTCATTTAACCATATATCCAAGCTTGGTGGTTGCTGTATTTCAGGAATCTGAATGTTTCACATGGGAGGAATACTACTACAACCAATTGAGATTCCACAGCTACATTATCAAAGCAGTCTGCCTCTTTTTCATTTGCCATTCTTTCAATAACACTGGCAATTCATGTTGCAGGAAGTCTCAAATATGAGCCTTGTGAAACGCAATAGGACAGTAGATCCAGTCAACCAATTGTCAATTGCACAACATTACACATTTACAAAGAAATCTTGAAAATATGTTTTCAGAATGCTATGTGAACTCGCAATGAATCATTGATATGAGTTATTGAATCCATCTCATGTGGAAGAGACTTCCTCAGTTAATGATATTCACACAGTCACTCAAATACTAGCAGTTACCCATTGCCAAAATTACAATCACTGAGTTTCATCATTTACCTACAAGTGTTGCAACCACTGATGTAGGTAAGGGATATAAACCATACTGAGATACTGTTAGCCATAGTTTAAAATGTGGATACCAATAGAAGTTGACAGTTGTTATAGTTCTATAATTTATTGACTGCAGAGTGGTTTGTTTCTAATCAAAATTTAACTGGACTAAATAGCCTTCAGTTTGGTACTCTGCAGATATAAAACTCTCCTTGTATTTCTTATAAATAGCAAGAGAATTTCTATCATAAAACCCGTAAACAAATATCATACTGAGATATTCAGTACATCTAAAAGTGTGTAAAATTGTTTTAAATAATTCATTAATGGACTCACATGCACATAACCAAACTGAACATACTAATTTAACTTATAGAAACAATCAAATAATGAGTGAGTTCAATATCTTGTCTTATAAAAAACAAAAGGCAAACATTTTCAGTCTTATCATAAAAAGCTTTTAATAAATAATTAGCACTTCTTAATTCACCAGAAATATTTCAGATTAAAATGTCTTTCCTTCATTGCAAATCTGCTTCTTGTACTATGCATTGTCTTTTATTTTAGGAATCAGTAGTAGTTTCCCACTATAGCAGTCTTTCATCTACACACAACAAAAAATGTTTTGCATCACCTCAGTTCCAAGAGTTCCAGAACCTGTACAGAAAATTGGAGTAGAGCTCAACATAAACATCATTTCCACCCCTTTTTATTGCTCAGAAAAAGCACAATTGCATGTTCTACCACTATACAGCAAGACCTTCAGAGGTGGTGGTCCTGATTTATGGATGTCTGTATTCATCATGGCATACTATCCACAAGTTCATCAAGGCACTGTTGGTCCAGAGTGTCCCACTCCTCAATGGCGATTCAGCATAGATCCCTCAGAGTGGTTGGTGGGTTGCATCATCCATAAACAAACCTTTTCAATCTATCCCAGGCATGTTCGACGGGGTTCATGTCTGGAGAACATACTGGCCACTCTAGTCGAGCAATGTCATTATCCTGAAGGAAGTCATTCACAAGACGTGCACGATCGGGGTGCAAATTGTTCTCCATGAAAACAAATGCCTCGCCAATATGCTACCGAAGTATGCTGCCAAAAAATTAATTCCGGTGCTTATCTGCCTATGATGGTAAGAATGGTAGACTACAGTAGTGTACTAAAATAATGTGAAAGGAAGAAAATTAAATGAACAAAGTGCTGAAATACTGTTTTATTTTAGATGTTTAAAAAGATTGAAACCTTTACATAAAAAAACTAAACATGAACTACTACAAGGTACAATATTAATAACTTCACCACTGAATTCAGTTTTAACACCTGTCATGAAAGTGAGAAATCTTTGGAAACAAATCTTGGGAAAATGAAATATTGCAAAGAAACGATCACAGGGTAAAATAAAGTATAAAGCATTGAAGCTATATTCGGGGAATTGTGATCATCTAAGAGCTCAAAATCAAGTCCTTCATCCTCTCCATTTTGACATTCATCTGTTTCCATGATCTTCTGCTGCTCAAAAACATCAGTGTAGAATTTTAACTTTTCCTCCTCAGGCCATGTCTCTCCTAAGTGTAGTTCTAAGAGCCACTTGGCACCCATAATTTTAACTTTTTTCAGTGGGACGCCTTTTGGAATCTCCTCAGGAAGAGTTTCTTTCATGACACGTTTGCCTCTTTTAATAATAGATTTCGGCTCTCAACTTTCAAAATTGAAGAATGCTTCTCCTTGGACAAGACATAATTTTCTGTTTGCTGTCTTTGTAATGATAATTCTCTTCGACTTTTGAAACTGGAAGTGCCAGGATCACGGAGCTTTTATGACATCAGTGACGATCTTCTTCCAGTCTCTCACTTTGCAGTTGTCTGACCCCAAATGCACCACAGTGGTGAATTTTTCCATTACACAGACAGGGTTTTCGATTATGCTCAGTTTTCTCCATGTCTCCAAAAACTCGTGTCAGAGGGTATAAAGGAATGACCGACAATCAGGAACCACAATTCAATGCTCTCTACATGTACTAGAGTAGCGTACAGGAACCAGTACATCAACATGATCCGTAAAGAGGACTGGTGTTAAGTAGTTGTGATGAAGAGGTGAAGCAATCTGATTCAACCCCTTTGCAAATTTGTTCTCCAGCCAAACATATGAAGTCACATTGTCTTTTGTCTGATTGCCCGTAAAGGAACCTCAGCAAACGGTGAAATTATATAAGTTCATCTGTCTGGAATAATAAGCTGCTTGATCTGGGACTTTTGGAAGGACTAAATTTTTCTGGCAGCATGTAGAGCATGTGTCAATATAAGGTGTTCTGATGCCACTATTAAAATTATTGCAGAATATTGTCCGGTAGTAGTCATACTTTACATCCAGATCAGGATGTTTGTCACAGAACGTTCCCACATTATTTTTATATTTAATTCACCAGGCAAATATTGATAAGGTAGCATTTTTCCTCTATAATAGTGACTTTCAATCAGCTTCAATTGTTCAATGTGTCTCCATGTATGTTGAATTTACAAGAAATGTGTTCCAGAAAAGGTCAGGTAATGTTGCTAGGTCATTCATTCCAACAACATTAAACCTGTAATGAAAATTTGAATATTATTATAAGCAGTGGTCTTCCTTACCTCTTCCTTTTCGCGATGGTTTGTTTCCATTGCTGTAAATTCCGTCTTCTCTTCCTAGAAGTGGAGTTTCTCGTGGCATCTTCCCTCTCATCATTAATGCTAATCTCAGCTTCATTGTTGCCGGGTTCATCAAAATGTACTTCAATACCAGAAATTTCCTCTTAGTTATCCTTGTCCATTTCCAACTGTGCTACAATAAAACTGCCTACAAAGTTGTTTTAAAATACACAGTGGAACGAGTGTGCTGGTAGGTCTTTTTATCATATAACAATGCCTTCTTGCACTTTCCTTCCAACAATGTAGCAATAGAAGCAAAGACATATGGGAATCTACCCAGTACTGCCAACCCAAACATTTTAGTCACATGTAGCTAAAAATTGGAACTTTTAAAAAGTGTTGCATGTGACGAGACAATATGTCCAGTTCAGCAACCATACCCTTTGTCGGCTGCCATTATTTCTTTAAGACTCTGCCTCTTTTGCAACCGAATAGGATTTGGCTGCTTTTGTAACCTAACATGAGGAAAACATAGCCACCTCTGCACCTGCACACAATTTTTGCACCTCATTTTAATATACTTAGAACCATTTTTGAAACCTGATTGATACATTATTACATAGACCGTGAAAACCTGTACAAGAAAGTGCCTCTAACTCAGTTTTTGATTTTTGGTCACATAGTCACTTTTGCAACTGGGCAATTCATTTAAAATGTGTGTTACTGAATAATGAACACATTCCTGGGTCAAAATAAGTCACTATGTTGCTTTTTTTAAATTCTAGTACTGATTCCATGAACTGAATTATCTGTTTGAAAGAGATACACTATTTGTGGATCCTTTCTCCATAGCCTCTACAAAATTCTTCACAAATCCTTATTTAAGAAGGAGAGTGAATAAGAGCACATTTACAGAAACCCATTTAAAATCATTTACTTGCATATTTCCAAGTCAGTGGAAGTTCCATAGATCTTACATGAAATGCTCTTCATGAATATGGAGTAAATCAAAACATCTGAATTATATTTTCATTTAACAAGTAAATATATATACACTGTAGTGCAAAGATAATTATTATGATCTTGTAGCTCTGTATATTTTTCATATTTTCAAAATTTATTTGCATTGAAAATGTGTGTTTCTGAATAATAAACGCATTTCTGAAACAAAATAAGTGACTTCATGTTGCTTTTTTGAATTCCAGTGGTAATTTCATGAAGTGAACTGTTTGTTTGAAAGAGATATATTATTTATGACAAATTTCATATATGTTTGATTCAAATAACATGAGCTTGGCTTTGCTTGGTGATGAGCTTGCGTGACATCCTAAACATTTGTTTAGGCACTTCAGAAATTCTGTGGTATGTTCCTTCCAACTTAATTTATCATCAGCTTTTAAACTTAAGACTTTAAATGATCCGCCTCTTTTGTCTACTTCATATCACATTTTAGATAGATACATGGAGGAGACCTCTTACAAGTTCTGCTGCACATAATGTGCCATGCACATGAAAATTCCATTAACTGCTCTTTCTAAGACTAAACTTGATTTGCTATTTATTGCAATGCTTGTACCAGCTGCAAACATAATAAACTTGGCATCTCTTAATGTTAATTACGTAAGGTCATTAACGCACACAAGAAAATGTAATGATCTTAAGATGGAATCTTGTGGGACACCACATGTATGTAGTTCCCTGTTAGATGATGACTTTTACAATAAAACAGGCTTGTGCGTATATTCTAGATTACGTAAAAGTATATTGTAAATTACACAGTCAAACACCCCTGACAGATCACTAAATGCACTAGTAATATGTAATTTACTGCCTGACAAATTAAAGACTCTGTGTGCAAACAGCCTTCTCAGTATCTGAATCCCTTAGAAATCCAAACTGTGACTTTGACAACCTATATGTAAAGGCTGATGATTAAAAAGTCTCTTGTATACTATTTTTCTAATATTTCTGGGAATGCTGGCAGTAGCAAAATTGGACAGAAGTTTTTTGGTATTTCTTTATTTACTGTTTTATACAGAGGCTTAACTTCAGTACATTTCAGCCAATCAAGAAATGTTTCAGTGATAAATGATTGGTTTCGCAAGTAATATGTACTAGTCTCAGAACACCACAATTAACTTTTGTGATATTTTATCATGGCCATAGAACTGATTTATTTTAGAGAGTTTCTGGTGGCCATTACATCTTCTGGTGTAATGAAGGTCATATTCATATTGTTAAAGTGAAATGTTTATATTAAACACTTTGCTACATAACAGATTTGTGGCTGTCCTAAATACACGTCACATTGTCAAAACTATGATGTGTGTGTTCTTTAAGTTGTCCCCATTTGTTCGCCTTTCTACTGTAGGTTATGAGCCCAGTCATAAGTAACAAGTTCCGTAAAGAAACTGTACATCTTGCGGCATCAGAAATGTGTTTGCATGTGTTGTGTGAGTTGCACAGTTTTTGTTTTATCTGAATAATTGTCCAGCAAATTCTCATGTGGAAATTTTGCAGTTATAAATCTGAACTGTTTTACGGGATGCAGTTGATATCCATGGCATTGAAAACTGAGTGAGGCTGAAAAATGGACCATATGGAAATTTTCAGTACAAAACATATTATGTAAGTCAGACAGCACATATGAGGTGTGTATTGGCAATGTGAAAAAATTGGTTGCTTTGTCAGCAGATGCTACAACAGGACATCTATGAGAGACATTCCAAAAGTATGTTTTGTCATTGTTTTTGAAGGAGAAGATGGTACACCAGGTTACACCAACAAATACCACATGAATCCATACCTGTTGCTAGTTCAAAGATGGATGGGGTGTCAGCATACGAGGAATGAGGTGTGTGCAGAGTGCTTAAGAAGAGACAATAGCAGCAGACAGACGTGCCTGAAGTTATTCAAGTATACATCATGATGGCAGGTGGGTGTGTACTGACAGCAGGGTCACCAGGGCTACTGAGCATAGATGCAATGCTTGTGGTTACAGTGCAAAACCACACGCAGAAAGGCTCACACAGTATCAGATTTGTCACTTTAGGTGGAAGAGAGTGGATGACCCAGCCCACAGTCCTGATCTTGTCACATTGAACTTTCACCTGTTCCTTGCATTAAAAGCCGCACTCTTGGGATGTCACTTCCAAACTAATGCTAAGGTAAAGCAGGCTGTACAACAATTCCTTGCATAGTGGGGCACTGAGTTCTAATAGTGATTTCTTCAAACTGACTGCTGTGACAAATGTCTCAATGTCAGTGGTTACTATGTCAACAAATATAGCAAGGCACACAGTTCATGAGGCCATTTGTACTCATTTTGGCAATAAAGTTTCTGTATGAAAAACTATAATGAAACTTACTTCCACAATGTTACTTGCAAACGCATTTAATCCTATGCTAAAAGCATTCTACAAAGCTGATTATTTGGAAGTCATATCATATCAGAACTGTTGAAGCAAAAGTCATGGCAATGTTGGTTGCATGTGAGAGTGTGCAAAATATGTGGGGCAAGTTACATGTAGTGTCTGAACAGATAACATAGCAAGCTGTTCAGTCAGAATTCTTCAGTTTCCACATGATTGCAGGTAGCAACATGGTGACACACCTTGCTCATTTAGAAAAGTTGGTTCTTTGCATGCAGAAACTCAGTGTGAAACGCAATGAATCATAATTAATGAAGCAAGCACTTGAAACACTGCCTGACAGTCATGGTGGGTAAGATCTGAAGATCAACAGACACTAAAACATTTAATTGACATGTTAATATCTGATAAAAGTTGTCACACTTATTGCAGGAAGAATTGAGACAAGTTGCAATAGATATGACCAACTGTCAGAGTATAGTGGAGAGGAATCTCTAGTAGCTGTAGATGTAGGAAGTATGCAGCAGACCTCAGCAGTTATGGTGGCTAGGACAGTTGCAAAGTCGAAGAGGAAGAAGAAGGTTCTGCTGTTAGGTAGTTCTCATGGCAGAGGTGTAGGCCAGCAGTTGCAGGAAGCGTTGGCGAGTGAGTACCAGGTCACCAGCATTGTGAAACCTAATGCAGGACTGGCTCAGGTGACTGTTAACATAGGGGGGTTATGTAGGGACTTTACTAAAGAGGATCAGGAAGTGATTGTGGGTGGGGCTGGTAACAGTATTGATAGGGATGGGGAGTATGACATAGATGGTGACCTGGAAAAGATAGCCACTCAGACTGGCAACACGAATGTGCATTTAGTGGAACTGTTTCAGCGTCACGATCAGCCTCATCTTAATACAGCCGTCAGGCATAATAACATGAGACTTGGGGGTGCGATGATGACAGAAAGCATGGGTCACATTTCAGTGGTGTTGGTGGAGTCTATCAGCAGGACGGGGTTCACTAGACATGGCCTGCACCTCAACAGGTATGGGAAGGGGAGGTTGGCAAAGCATATAGGTGACAGCATAGGTGGGGGTGGTGGGATCACTCATGGGAAAATTCCTGCAGTAGTGGGTGTTAGAGCTGCACCTTTTTTAGATTGAAGTCAGCTGATAGGTATTCCTGCTTAAGGGAAGTCTCTCTAACAAGGGAACCACTTTTGACAAAGCTTAGGTATCCGAGTAATGAGGGAATTAGTATATTTCATCAAAATATACAAAGTATTAGAGATAAAGTTAATGAACTGCTTATAGACGTTGACTCTGAAATTATTGGTATATCTGAACACTTCTTAAATAAGGAGATTATTCAGAGGCTTCCTTTACCAGGATACAGTTTGGCTGGCAGCTTTTCTAGGAGATCTTTGCGGTGTGGGAGAGTAGCCATGTATGTGAGAAACAGCATCCCTTTTGAGTCAATTGATGTTTCAAAGTACTGCACTGAAAAGGTGTTTGAATGTTGTGCAGGTGTGGTTAAATTTAATGGAGCTAAACTGCTAACTGTTGTTATTTATAGATCCCCAGACTCCGATTTCACAACATTTTTGCTAAAGCTAGAGGAGGTTCTTAGTTCACTTTATAGGAAATACAAAAAGTTAGTTATATGTGGTGACTTCAACATTAATTGTATAAGTGATTGTGCAAGGAAAAGGATGCTGGTAGACCTCCATAATTCATATAGCCTTATGCAAACTGAATTCTTTCCAACGAGAGTGCAAGGGAACAGTAGAACAACCATAGACAACATTTTTGTTCACTCCTCATTACTAGAATGGCATTCTGTTACCAAAATGGTGAATGGCCTTTCAGATCATGATGCACAAGTTTTAACTCTAAAAGATTTTTATGCTGCAACACATGTTAAATATAGTTATCAACTGTTTAGGAAAGCTGATCCAGTTGCTGTAGAGAGCTTTGTAAACCTTATTAAGGAACAAGAGTGGCAAGATGTTTATAGCGCTGATACAGTAGATGATAAATATAATGCTTTTCTCAAGACTTTTCTCATGCTCTTTGAAAGTTGCTTTCTGTTACAAGGTTCTAAACAGGGTACTAGCACAAACAGGCAGCCTGGGTGGCTGACTAGAGGGATAAGAATATCTTGTAGAACAAAATGGCAATTATATCAAAACGTTAGAGACAGGCAAAATCTAAATGCAGCAGCCCATTACAAACAGTATTGTAAGGTGCTTAAAAATGTTACTAGGAAGGCAAAAAGTATGTGGTATGCAGATAGAATAGCTAAGTCTCAGGATAAAATTAAAACCATATGGTCAGTCGTAAGGGAAGTGGCTGGTCTGCAGAGACAGGTCAAGGATATAGAACCAGTGCGTAGTGGGAATGTCTGTGTTACTGATAAGTCACATATATGTACAGTATTTAATAATCACTTTATGAATATAGCAGGTGAACTAAATAGAAACCTAGTCCCAACGAGGAATCATATCGCGCTCTTAGAAAAAAGTGTTCCAAGACTGTTACCTGAAATGCTCCTCCATGATACTGACAAGAGGGAGATTGAGTTAATAATCAAATCACTAAAGACCAAGAACTTTCATGGATATGATGGGGTATCTAGCAGAATACTGAAGTATTGTTCTATGTATGTAACTTTTCCTTTAGGAGTGGTCGGTTTCCTGAATGATTAAAGTACTCGGTAGTGAAGCCACTTTATAAAAAGGGAGACAGGGATAATGTTGACAATTTTAGACCTATTTCTATGCCATCGGTGGTTGCTAAAGTTATCGAGAAGGTTGTATATACAAGGTTACTGGAGAATTTAAATTCACATAATTTGCTGCCAAATGTACAGTTTGGTTTTAGAAATGGTTTAACAACTGAAAATGCTATATTCTCTTTTCTCTGTGAGGTTTTGGACAGATTAAATAAAAGGTTGCGAATGCTAGGTGTTTTCTTTGATTTAATGAAGGCTTTTGACTGTGTTGACCACAAAATATTACTGCAGAAGTTGGACCATTATGGAGTAAGGGGAGTAGCTTACAATTGGTTCGCCTCTTACTTTAAGAACAGAAAGCAGAAGGTAATCCTCCGCAATATTGGGAGTGGTAGTGATGCTCAGTCCCAATGGGGCACTGTTAAGTGGGGTGTTCCCCAAGGATCGGTGCTGGGGTCACTGCTGTTTCTTATTTATATAAATGATATGCCTTCTAGTATTACAGGTGATTCAAAAATATTTCTTTTTGCTGATGACACCAGCTTGGTAGTGAAAAATCTTGTGTGTAATATTGAAACAGTATCAAATGTAGTTCATGAAATAAGTTCATGGCTTGTGGAAAATAATGTGATGCTAAATCACAGTAAGACTCAGTTTTTACAGTTTCTAACTCACAATTCAACAAGAACCGATATTTTGACCAGACAGAATGGACATATTATATGCGAGAAGGAACAGTTCAAGTTCCTAGGCATTCGGATAGATAGTAAGCTGTTGTGGAAAGCCCATGTCCAGGATCTTGTTCAGAAACTAAATGCTGCTTTATTTACCATTAGAACAGTATCTGAAATAAGTGACAGTTCAACACGAAAAGTAGTCTACTTCGCATATTTTCATTCGCTTATGTTGTATGGTATTATTTTTTTGGGTAATTCTCCTGATTCAAAAAGGTTATTTTTGGCTCAAAAACGGGCTGTTCGAGCTATATGTGGTGTAAGTTCGAGAACCTCTTGTCAACCCCTATTCAATAGTCTGGGAATTCTGACATTGCCCTCACAGTATATATTTTCTTTAATGTCATTTGTTGTTAGCAATATTAGCCTATTCCCAAGAGTTAGTAGCTTTCACTCAGTTAATGCTAGGCAGAAATCAAATCTGCATGTGGAATGCACTTCCTTGACTCTAGTGCAGTAAGGAGTGCAGTATTCTGCTGCATCCATTTTCAATAAGCTACCACAAGAACTCAAAAATCTTAGCAGTAGCCCAAACTCTTTTAAGTCTAAACTGAAGAGTTTCCTCATGGCGCACTCCTTCTATTCTGTCGAGGAGCTCCTGGAAGAGCTAAAAAAATTAAGCAAATTCCAGTGTTACATTGCTAATTTTCTTTATTTAAACTTGCGACTTGTCGCCTGAATATGTTTTTTATATTTCATTTTATCTGTTTCTACTACCATGTTATAATTTCATGTATTGACTCGTTCCATGACCATGGAGACTTCTCCTTAATTTGGTCCCACAGAACAATAAATAAATAAATAAAATAATTGCACAGTTCACTACCAAAGCAGGTGTTAAAGGAACAAGAAATGCAGATGGTGCCACAGCTAGGAATGTTACTTTGTCAAATAAGCATGAAAGTCAACAAAGAAAATGAAGCTTAAATATTTTGGTTGTATTAAAAAACAATGTGTCCAAGTGCCAAACAAAAACAAAAAATATCCATAACCAAAATAAAAGTGAACTGCCTGACCAGGCTTTCACTGGTGAAGCAACAAGTACACTTACATAAATATGGGAAAAAGAATCTGTGTGTTAATGTGCTGAATCCCATCAAAAGTCCACTGGTAACAAGAAGTGCCATAAAACGTATTACACCAGGACATCAAACATATTTGTGGTCCAATGAAGCTAATTTGGTGGACAATCTCAGAAGAATGAGCAATACTGCAGCTGAACCAACAGCAACACCAGAAGCTGAAGAGCCATCGGTAACAACAACAAAAGTGGGTATGCAGTCAGGATCATCAAGGAAAACATCAGAAACAGTGTTAGAAAAGAAGAAGGTATCCACAGTCAGCACCAACTCACCACCAACATCCTATGCAAAAATTTCGTCAAGTGCCACAAATCAATCAGCCCATGACATCCAAGTGGAAACAGCAAAAAATGTGCAGCCACACTCCAAATCAGTACCACTGGAAACTGTGACAAGATCTTCAACATGAAAATGCAGACCTCCAGCCTACAGCCAGCATTTTTTATCGGCAAGAACAACAGTAGCTCCCTGCTAGCAGCAAACCAAAGGAAAACAGATGCAGAGCAAAATCTTCATGAACCAAAACTACAAGAAAACCTGGTGAATGGTGTCAAAAATCATTCCATTGGAAAACAGTAACTATTATCCTTTAAAATATTACTCCATAATGTGTAGTCAATGTTTAATAAGTTATTAGAAATAGACCTCTTCCAAAAAACAAAGTCACACTTAAATGTTCTTTGTATTACTGAACACTGGTTAACAGAACACAAAATTTTAAAAATGCCACTTGACGAATTTACTCTAGCTGGTTATTCTTGTCGGAACAAAAGTAAGGGAAGTGGTAAAGCAATCTATGTCAAAAAAAAAAAAAAATGAAGCTCCAAAAGCCTCACAAAGTACAATAATATGCAAATAGAAACAGACTTTGAATTCTCCTTAATTATCTTAACAGACTATAACCTATTGATACTCAATGTATATAGAGCCCCTGATGGGAACATCCAAACCTTCGATCACTCCCTCGAAGCACTACTCACAAAAATTCACTCACTAAACAAAAATCTATTAATAAGTGGAGATTTTAATATTGACTTCCTCACACCTGGAAAAAAACAAAGATGAATTGTTGAATGTTACAAATTCATTCAACCTATCCCCAACTGTAAACACACCAACCAGGGTCACAAAAAATTCAAAAACAGCTCTAGATCAGATTTTCATAAACGCAGACAAACTACACCACTCAATCGAAGTCATCAGCACAGGTTACAGTGACCATGAAGCTCAAATACTAATGGCGAATTTAAATTACATAGGACAATATCCCACAATAACTAAAATGCAAAGGCAATTTAATGATGATAATATAAGGCTTTTTAACTATCTGTTAAGCACATTAAAGTTCAATGGAGATATTCATAACTATGCAACAAGGCAGCAATCTGACCTACATATGATTCAGTCCAGAACTACCTGCTACCAAAAAAGTGTTTTAAATGTTGGGATACAAATGTATAATAATTTACCAAATGAAATCAAAGCAACAAAGAACCCAAGAGCCTTCACACATAAGTTAGAAAAATATCTCTTGGACCATTGCTTTTATGCAGTTGATCATTTTTTTGAAAGGGGTTAAAATCGTAAACAATTTTATGATAAACGTTCAATTAGGTCTGAAAATTATATACTGTGCATGTCTATGAAATATACTGGATTATTATATACTGTGCATTTCTATGAAATGTACTGGAGTATTTTACTATTACATTTGTATTGGCTGTTTGTATTTTACTATACAACATTTGTATTTACTGTTTTGTTAAAGATAGCTAACTTCCTCATTACAAAATAATGTAAAATCAATTTATTAAAAATTACTTGCAAATATGTTCTCTTGACCTGTCCAATATCATATGTACAACCATACAATTCTATGATTTGTGTTAACTGTTTTGTAAAAATCAATTTGTAAAAATTACTTGTAAATAGCTCTCTTGACCTGTCCAATATCATATGTACAGCTGTACAATACTATGATTGCCTGGATCAATAAAAATACAATACAATACAATACAATACAATACAATACAATTAGATGAGGACTTTTGGATTGCTGGTTGTGGAGTGACAAATCACATGGCTAAGAAAATTGAGTGGTACACATTGTTTACTAAGTTTGCAAAACCTCTGCAGATACATATAGGCAATGATTAGACTGTGGGCTAGGAAAAACGACTGATTATTTGAAAGCTTTTGATGATGCAGAGTGAGAGTTATGCTACATGAATAATGTTTTATATAGTCCAGGAAGGCAGAGCAACATCTTTCCTGTATCATCTACTATGGACAAGTGATTAGTCTTTAATTCATCATAAGACAAGTGTGAGCTCCAAAACAATGGTCTTGTTACAGTCTCTGGCACACATATGCAATGGCAATTTATTCAACATGTGGATTCAAATGACGAAACCAATTCATCCTTATAATCCTGAGGTAAATCTTGCATTAAAAGAATCTCTGTAAATTTGGCATGGACGCTTGGGTCATCGGAACAAAGTCATGTTCAACAGTTCTTGCATCAACATGGTGTTGAAGATGAAGACTTTGGCAAAGAATTTTATCAGGCACGTGTTAAGGGGAAGCAGTATCACAGCAGTTTTCAATCACAATTTCAGTATGCTATACAGCCTGGAGAAGTGATTCACTCTGTTTTGTGTGGACCTATGGAGTGTAAATTTCTGGGATGAGCTAGCTGAATATTTTGTGTGCTATACCTGTGATTTTTCAAACTAAGCATGGTATACTTTCTCGAGCAGAAGTCTGAGACCGCAGAGAAAATTGCGAAAAAATTTTGTGCTTGATTACCAAAAACATTTCATTGTGATGGTGGATGGGAATTTGAGAATACTGAAGCGAAAAATTTGATTAAATTAAGTAGTGTACAACTCATCACCACAAATCCAGAGCAGAACAGAGGTGCTGGGTGTACCAATAGAAGTGGTCTGAAGCTGGCTTGAACCATGTGCATCATTTGGGTAGTGCTTCAGGTCATATGGTCCTAAAACTGCTGCATTGTGCCGCCAAACTACACCCAGTAGACGGCAACCATTGTTATTTGTTACTCTGGGATGCCACTCAGAGTGTTTTGCATTAAAATCCCCTGTGATAAAAAGTTTACCTTGGAGAGACATGAAGAGACAGTAATGCTTCAACATCACATGGTTCTAGTGGCCTTCCAGGTGGCCGATAAACAGAGATAAATGTAATCTGAACTGACAGTGTCTCTACCGCAATAGCAGTGGCCTTAATTGTTGGTAGTTGTGGGAGCTGTACAGGTTGGTGTTTCAGCAAGGTTTTCATGTTGATGGTAGTGCCATCCCCTGCTGCAGGCCTATCAGTGCGATGACAAATGAAATTTGCTGACTGCACATGGACGGAAGGTTTTAAGAAGTTTTCCTGGCTGAGACAGATGTCAACTGCCTTGTCCTGAAGGAACTGCCAGAAGGCCATCTGCACTGTCATCACAAAGATGATGGGAAGAGTTTGGAGCAACTCTTTGACTGTTTTAAAGAGAGAGCGGAGCTCATCTCTCAATTCATCATAATTTGCACCAGTGTCCTCATTTGTGGAAGCGTTTACATTTTGCAGGTGTTTCCTTTCTGGTGCGTTCTCGTGAACATCTAGCACAGCTTGTTGGGCAGCTGGGCATTCTCTATTTGATCTGTGGATTTACATTGACGTGTGAGCAATGACCATTTGCACACTTTTCCTCAGTGGTGGCCTGACCTGCTTTGGCAGTGAAATAAGCACTTAGCCTGTATAAACACAGACAGAAAGGGCTGTCTTTTGGAAAAGGGCAGGTGCTGGCTTGAACCATGTTTCTAGCTCAGGGTTCAACTAAGCTTTTTTGGGCAGAAGCAATAAATACATATGTTTATGTGTTAAAAAGAACTGGTACAAATCATATAAATGGCAGAAAACACTGCAATGTATTAACTGGAAAGACAATACAGCTAAATAAGCTTCACATTTTTTTAAATAAATGGTTTTGTTCATATTCCAAAGGATAGACAAAAGAAATGGGATCCAAAACATAAACCAGGAACCATTATTGGCTATTCTGATGGCATTGATGGGGGGTTTTGCGTGTGGACTGAATTGTAAAACTGAATTATTTAGAGCAAGGCTGTTTGTCTTTGAACCCAAGGAAACTGGAAAGACAATGGCATTATTTTCAGATGGAAAGAATGAAAAACAATTGATGATTCATTGTGCAATTGTGTTTACAGAACCCACAGAAACAAGTTTTAGTGTGAAAGAATTGATAAATAGAAAACATCCGAAGAAACCAACTCACCTTAGTAAAATGATGCTAGCTGAAGTAAAGGAGAGTAAAAGTTACACAGTGGCTATTAAGTCTGTAGACCATCAACAGTAGAGAAAAGCAATGGAGGAGGAAATAGCTTCATTGGAGGGCCATGGTACATGGACTTTGAAACCATTTGGTTTACAGAAGTAAGCATAAAGCTGATGGTAAAATTGTTCACTTTAAGCTAAGACTAGATGTTCATGGACTTAGTCAACAGGAAGGTATTGATGTAATGAAACATTTAATTCTGCTGATAGTTACAACACAATCTGAGCAGTTATGAGTGTTACTTCTAGCAAGCATTTTCACTTGGTGCAGTTAGATGAGAAATCTGCTTTTCTGAGTGGCCCCCAGCAGCCTGAGAGATTTACTGCTGAATCAGATTGTTTGTGCAAGCTTCATAAAAGTTCATATGGATGTCTGAAGTGCTGGAGCAATGGTTCAAGGACTTGATAATGAACCTTGGGCCTGGGGAAAAGTAAGGCTGACCCCTGCCTGTTCTAGTAAGAAGATTTCAATGATAAATTGATGGGACATTGAAGTTTTCCTAAAGGAAATTCACGGTCTGTTTAAGATTACTACAGAGCCACTAGGAAATTTCTTAAATGTTAATGTTACATGTCAACAGAATGGATCAGTAGAGATTAATAAAGAAAGTTATGCTAAAGATATGCTTCAGTGGTTTAAAATGATGGAGGCAAATTCTGTGTCAACACCAATCCAGAAATATTTAAAATTAGATGAGTTGTCCAATAGTTAACCAATAAATGCTCCATACGGTAAAGCAGTTGACTGTGTTATGTATTTAGCTGTTGATACAAGGCCCAATATAGTGTTTGCAGTGAGATATGTGTCAGAATTTTTAGACAATTGTTAATAAAATCACTGGTCTTTTGGGAAAAGGGTTCTAAAGTATATAAAAGGTTCAGTGTCATTGGGCACAAAGTAGGAAGCTAGCTATCCATACAAATGGAAAACTTGAACTCATGCTGGTTGTGCTGGTGATTGAGCAACTCAAATCAGTCACCGGGATGGCTACAACATTTTTTGGAGGAGCAATTACATGGGCAAGTAAGTGACAACATCACATATCACTGTCAACATCTGAGTCAGAATATGTGGCTGCTAGTGAAGGAGCAAGGGAAGCAACACAGCTACTCAAACTCTGTGAAGAAATTTCATCACTAGAGAGTGTTACTCTTCCTCTTGTTGATAATACAAGTGCCATTAAACTGAACAAAAATCCTGAATTTCACCAGAGATCAAAGTACATTGATGTTTGTGTTCACTTCATATGTGAGAAAATTCAAGAGGGCCAGTTAGCTAACGAGTATGTGGTAGTAGTAGTAGTAGTAGTAGTAGCTTTATTCATCCATAGAGCTCTTTTTACAAGGATATAGGACATGTCAAAGTATTTACAAGTTTAGACCAATTTAAAATAAGCTAATTCATGTACACATGTATTTACAGACTTCTAATTAGAGACAATCATTAGATTTATTCCTGGTATACAATACTTTTTTTACAGTAACTTATCAAATAATTTAATGCCACACTGTTCACTCATATCTCACTATCAGTCACTGCACACACTATATGCACATTGTTTCATAATACTTCACTCACTATACACACACACACACACACACACACACACACACACACACACACACACACACACACACGCACTGGTGATCTGTAGGCCATTTTCTGTACCGCAACTTCCCATTTGCTATCCTGAAAAACTGACTCAGCATCCTCCATTATGAGTGAGATGTTGAGCTCAGAAGGTGGAAGAAGTGTTAGTATTGTGCTATGCATAGCTTGGTGGTAAGTATTTCTAGAAAGAAAAGAAGAAGGGAAAAAAACGTAAAGTGAAGGTGTTATGTGGAACGTTGGATGTTTTATAATCATTATTATTATTATTTATTTGTGTAACATTTTTTTATCAAA
The DNA here is from genome assembly GCF_021461395.2 of Schistocerca americana. Taxonomy (NCBI): domain Eukaryota; kingdom Metazoa; phylum Arthropoda; class Insecta; order Orthoptera; family Acrididae; genus Schistocerca; species Schistocerca americana. The sequence continues at coordinate 759,601,317 of NC_060130.1, read as the reverse complement.
CTGCTACTCTTTTATTTAAGTAATCCATCAATGTATAAAATGTATTGCATAGCAGGTAGTTTTCAGCTGCCTTTTTAAATAAGTGTATTTTTGCAATTTCTTTAATCTCTTTTGGTACTTTATTGTACAGTTTTATTCCTTGGTAGAAAATGCTGTTTTGAGTTTTATGTCTATTTTTTTCTTGGTAAATGTAAGTTGAGTCTATCTCTTGTAGCATGGTCATTGACAGAGCTGTTTGTGCAGTAATTACCAATGTTATTTTTGATGTGTACAACTGAGTGGTAAATGTATTCACAATGAACAGTTAAAATCCCCAGTGTTTTGAACAGATTTTTAGAATGACCTCAACAAATATTTTTGGTTATTATTCTTATGGCCCTTTTCTGGAGCTTGAAAATTGTGTTCATATTTTGTGCATTTGTTCCCCAGGAAAGAATGCCATAGCTAAGAACTGAGTGTAGATACGAAAAATATCTGACTAAAAGACACTGCATGTTACACACTGATGATAGAATTCCAAGGGCATAACATGCTGATGACCATCTGTTTGCAAGTAACTTTGTGTGTTCACACCATTTCAACTGAGAATCTGTATTCATTTCTAGAAATTTTGCATTTGTTACACAGTCTATAGAGGTGCCATCTACATTTAATCTAACATTGTCATTTTTCCTCTTCAAACTGAGGTATGATCGAAACCAGTATTTAGCTATCCCTCTTATTCCTAATGCTTCTAATTTATTTAATAGAATCTTGAGGTCAACTGTATCAAAGGCCTTAGAAAGATCCAAAAACATGCCTGTGATACACTCATCTCTATCAAGAGCATCAAGCACAACTTTTGTGAATTCTACTATGGCTGGCTCCGTATTTTTGCCACTTCAGAAACCAAACTGTGATTCGCTTAAAAGATTGTATTTAATCAGGTAATTCATTAATCTGTCTTTCATAATTGCTTCTATTATTTTTGAGAATGGTGACAGCAGAGAAATGGGTCAGTAATTTCCAAAAATGCTCCGGGACTTAACTTCTGAGGTCATCAGTCCCCTAGAACTTAGAACTACTTAAACCTAACTAAAACCTAATGACATCACACACATCCATGCCCAAGGCAGGATTCGAACCTGCGACCATACCAATCGCGCAGTTCCAGACTGAAGCACCTAGGACTGCTCAGCGACAACGGCCGGCCAGTAATTTTCTATGTCTTCTGAATTACCTTTCTTAAGCAAAGGTACAACTGCTCTGGAAATGTCCCTGATGTGGAGGATTCATTTATTATATTTGTTAAGGGGCCTTGTATAATCCCTATGCATTGTTTCAGTACACACCTTAATACTTCATCTAAGCCTACTGACTTTTTATTTTTTAGGTTCTGAACAGTTCCATTGACTTCATTCTCTGTCGTTGGAAGTAACATCATTGTTTTTATAGCAACATTATTTACAGGTGTTATATTTGTTTTGGGGATTTTTTGCTGTAACTGCTCTGCAATACTTGAAAAATGCTGGTTTACATAGTTTGCTAAGTATTGTGGATCATTTATTATTACCTTACCTTATTCCCCTCCCTAAGGAGTATGTTATTCTGTGTTTGTTTGCCTCTCCTCATTTCCTTTTGCCTCTCCTCATTTCCTTTTTTATAACACCCCAGACTGCTTTACTTTTATTCTATGCATTATATATTATTTTGTCATTAAATAACTTTTTTGCAGAAATCAGCACCTTCCTATACATCTTTTTGTATCTATGATAGAAATTTAAGAATTCTGGATCATTTCGAATCATTTTCATGCAACTGAGGTGTTTTAAGTATTTGGAAGGACTTCTTAATGCCTGCTATTTTCCATCTGTTTTTGTGAGATGTTGATACAGACATGCACACTTTTGGAAATGCCTTCTCAAATTTCAATTTAAGCAATGTGAAAAATTTAGAGAATTTCATATTCACATTATTTTCCTTATACACTTCATCCAAGCTTTGTTTTTCTAGTTCTTTTGGAAAATCTTTTATTATCATTTCTGATAGATGTCATTTAAAGGCTTGTAGTTTATGGAATGATTTGATGCCTGATTTTACTGCTGTTATTTAACAGAGATGGTCTGATAGTCCAAGATCTTTTACACCTACATCATATTTTCCCTGTCCATATTTGTGACCACATGGTCAATTACTGATGCAGTCATTGTAGTAACCGCTGTTTGCACTACTGACCAATAGGAACATGTCAAAACTTTGAAGGATGTTTATGAAGGTGTTGCTGGATTCATTTATGATATTAGTGTTGATGTTAATGTCCCCACACAGAATTATGTTCACCTTTGTACTTCAAACTTTATGTAGAACTTCTGTTAATTTATTGAAAAAAGTGTTCGCACTACCACTGGGAGATTTATACACACACAAAATGATTAATTTCATGGTGATATCAAGCCCCATTAATTCAATAGCTGATATTTCAAAGTGTTTGTCTTCACTTACTGTACTGAGGTCATGTCTTGATTTGAACTGTGTTCCTTTTCTTATATAAATGCATGATCCTCCACCCCTTGAAGTAGTTCTGCAGTAAGAGTTCACCCTTTCATATAATGATAATACTGCAAGTTGGATTTCTGTGTCTCTATACCAGTTCTCAGTAATACAAACTACTGTGCAGTTCAAAGATTGGAGCTCAACTTCTAATAGTTCTATTTTATTTTTTATTGATTGCATGTTTTGATGGAGAATTGTTGAGTCTGTGAAATGCCCCATGTCACTCTTTCCAATTGTTCGTTTTTCTTTGGGACATCTGTTAGGTGTGATATTTGAAGTGGTAAAATCTGTCTTGTGAGTGATTGTTTCAGTATTTTTTAAACTGCTGGAGATACTCTTCAGGCAGGGGAACCTCTTGTCTGGGTTTATCCAAAGAAGACCTACTTTTCCTCCCTATGAGAACAGGTATGTGACCATGTGTGGTCTGAGATCCACCCCCTGTACTTTCATGAATCAGCTGTACCAATCTTCCCTTCCCAGTCCTGTTTAGGTGTAGACTATGCCTAGTGAAACCCCATCCATTGATAGTCCCAACAGGCACCAGAGAAACATGAGCAAAGTTGGCTGCCCTCAGAGCCATCCCTAACCCCACATTGATTCACCTCACAGCTGCATCAAGGTGTGGTTGATCATGATGCTGGAACAGCTCAACAAAGTGTACATTGGTGCCATGAGTCAGGGAAGCTATCTTGTCCAGGTCACCACCTATGTCATGTGCCCCATCCCTGTCCAAACTGTTTCCCGCCCCACCCACTATCACTACATGGTCCGCTTTTGTAAAGTCCTTACATAAAGACCCTAGGTCCTCTATCACATGACTTAGCCCTGCATTTGGCTTGAAGATACTGGTGGTCTGGTATGCTGCCCCTAAACTTCCCTGTAACAGGGCCTACACCCCGCCAATGGCTACTACCTAGCAGCAACACTTTCTTCTTCCTAACACTTTGTACATTCCTAGGATTCTTGGCCTTGAAATTTGCTGCACATTTCCTGCTCCCAGTTCTACCTGAGGCTCTTCTCCACTTAACTGTGGCAGTGGTAGATACCTGTTTTTGGTGTTGATGATAAAACTGTCAGATCGCATTCTCTTTCTTCCTCTGCCAGTTCCCAATCACCCTACTCCCCCCTATCTCCCTTGATCCTTATGAGATCCTTCCTTGCTTCCTCTAACTGTGCCTGAAGGGCACAGATTTTCCTTTCCTGTTCCCCAATCGAAATGTTCCTACTGCATACTCTGCAGTGGCAGGAGAGAGCCTCTTCTGTTCTCCCAACATTATCCCCACTGCATCCCCCCAGTGAAAATATTTCCTACAAGATTGGCAACAAATACCTCTACTCACTACCCTATAACAGCTCCCACATTTCTCACTTATGGTCAGTTTCAAAAGAATAATTAAGTTTAAAGAATGTTTTAAATTTGACAAGGACGTGAGATTGGCATTGTGTAAACAAAAAATGACACAAAGGTCTTATGTACTGGCCAATAAGCAAGTTGCAGATGTTCTCACCAAACAATACCATGTGTCCAGCTTGAATATTTAAAATCATTAACTGGAATGTGTTAGGTAGTGTATTTATCAAAATAAACATTTAGGGAATGTGTTGAAGTGAAATGTTTATGCTAATCTTTTTGTTATTTAGCATGTCTCCATGTGCAGTGTCTTTTACTGTTCTCCTCAATACATGTGTCATGTTGTGAGAACTATGCTATGTACGTGCTTCAAGTTGTCCTCTTTTCTTTGAGTTTCTGCAATATATATTACTGAAGTTATTTGCAATGAATAACTGGAGACTGCATAAATAGAAAAATTTTACATTAGTGGACTAATGCTTAAATTCTAGTACAAAAAAGAAAAGAAAATAAAAGAAAAAATGTATGCTTTGATTGTGCTGCAAAAACTATGATGGCTGGTATTAATTTTCCTTTAGCTCATTGAAACTGCCCATTTGAAATTGTCTCCCTTCAAATTTTGTTGTTAACCTGAATCTGATTAAATTTACTTCTTATGAAAAAGTGTTATACCTATGAGAAATATATACAGTACCTCTCATAGGACACTACCTGTTTCAATTATACTGTTTCATGCAGCCAGGTTTATAATTTTTTGTGAAACTGCATTAATATATTTAAGAACCATTCACTAATGGAGACATGTATTGACATTTCCTAACATTATGACATTTCTGAAATTACTTAGAAGCTACAGCTTCAACATATTATTCAGTGTTTATGTTTCTGCATGCTTTCCATTTTACTGTTTAAAATATAGCAGTGAAAGTACTATTTTTAATGTTTAGGGGGATGCATTTGTTATATGACCAGTTTAGCACTACTAGTCTGCCTCCATAGCTCAGTGGTCAGCAGGTTTGATTTCCCATACTGCCAGGGATTTTTCCTTGATGGGAGAACTCTTATGAGATTCACTAAGCCTCAAGATGTCAACTGTGTGAGAAGTAACAACACCAATGTCTAGAAAGCCAACAACAGTTGGGAGGGCTCTGCTGATCCCTTGCTCCTCCATTGTACATAAATCTGGAACATTGTTACGTAAGTTAAAAACTGCATAAGAAACTAACTGTATATGCTGACTTCAACACAGATGTATGAACTGATGACAAATTTTCTTTATATTTAACAAATGCGACAGCCACAAATGGGCTAAATGTAAATTTTGATCAGCACACAAGAGTTATAGCAACTGCTTCAGCATATGAGTACTCTATCTTATTCTCGCATTCACAATAAATATTGTTCACTATTCATCAATAACTTTATTAAGCAAGCATAGGTTGAACAAAGAAAAGAAGATAAATAACTGTCAATAACAACAGTAACTAAGCCAACAGAGGCAAAAATACTTTTACAGTCTGCAATGATTTCATTCACTTATCATGGTAAAGTGTATTATGGCGTCATCACTTTAGGTCCGATCTCCCTTTTTGAAATTGGGTGCTCCCAAATATGTGAGGAAACTTACACTTAATTTGCCTGCCAGTCCTCAGATAACACCTGGTGTAGCTGAAGATTGCTCTTCTATTGGTGCCCAAAGCTCTGCCTCCCCACTGGAGTGCACTGTTGTGGTGTGAGAAGAGGACATACCCTCATCAGTATACACGGGCTTGAGTTGTTCTATTGGCACTGTCCCCTGGTTGCTGTCTTTTTCAATGTTGAAAGGGTGGCTCCCACATGTGATTACTCTGCATGTTCCTGAATATGGAAAAATGCGGAGATGGGGGTGGGGGGGGGGGGGGGTTAATGGTATTATCCTTGAGCTACATATGGGTTGGTTTTGCTATGTCTTTATGTGCAAACACCAGTCAGTATCTATGTCTGACAGGAGTAGTATGCTGAATGGACCTCATTTTGAGGCTGAATTTCTGTACAAACTGGCTGCATAGCTCTGGAACCACCAGTTGTGAGGGTGCTGGCTAGATCAATTGTCCTGGAACCCACCACTGCTTGCCATAGGCCATTTGACCTGGTGAGCACTGGATGATCTCATTCACTGCTGTTCTGAACCTGAGTAAAAGTGCTGGCAGGACCACTTCAGTGGATATAGCACATATCATGATGACCTCTGTCCACCTGGTAAAATGATCGATGATCATTAGTAAATACTGTTGTCCAGTTGAGTATGGTAGTGGCCTTGCGATGTCCAAATGTATGTGCAAAAGTCTGACAGATGGTGTCAGGAAGTGTGCAACAGGTGCAAAGACATGCATGCCGATATTATGCCAGCATGTCAGGGATGTTCTTGCCTGTGTATGACAATCTTTCTGTATTCCCAGCCATATAGCTTTAGTGGGACCTAATTTGGCTGTCACTCAGACTCCTGGGTGTGCTAAGCTATGCAGATTGTTAACTTCTTGACTGCATTGTCCGGGCATGTGGGTCACTGCTTCCCTCTTGCTACGTCACATCAAATACTGTGCAGCACATCCTGTGCACCGAGAGAGGTGGAATCACATTCAGGAGGACGATCATTCAAACCTGCATTCAGAGAGGCGAGTTCCTGAGTTAGGTTTTCTGTGATTTCCCTAAATTGTTTCAGGCAAATGCCAGAATGGTTCCTTGATAAGGCATGAATGGTTTCCTTCCCCATGCTTCCCTAATCTGATCTTAACCTCCATTCCTAATGACTTTGTTGTTGGTGGGGTGTTAAACACTAATCTCCACCCCCTCCACATCTTGGTCTAGCATAAACTTGAGCTGCAATACAGTTTACTGCATGAGACTGAGTGAAAGGGAATCCTGCTGTCCAATGAATAGAGTTTAAACTGTTACGGTAATGAGACAAGTAACACGCAATCAGGTCGTTTTTGCCCGCTATGTGGCACACATCACTTGAGAACTGTGCAATGTACATGATCTGCCTGCTGAAATGTAGGGTTTCGCAGGGATCGAATGAAGGGTAGAGTCACGGGTCGTAACACCTCTGAAATGTAACGTCCATTGTTCAAAGTGCCGTCAATGCGAACAAGAGGTGACCGAGACGTGTAACCAATGGCACCCCATAACATCACGCCGGGTGATACCCCAGTATGGCAATGACGAATACACGCTTCCAATGTGCGTTCATCGCGATGTCGCCAAACATGGATGTGACCATCATGATGCTGTAAACAGAACCTGGATTCATCCGAAAAAAATGACGTTTTGCCATTCGTGCACCCAGGTTTGTCATTGAGTACACCATCGCAGGCGCTCCTGTCTGTGATGCAGCGTCAAGGGTAACAGCAGCCATGGTCTCCAAGCTGATAGTCCGTGCTGCTGCAAACATCATTGAACTGTTCGTGCAGATGGTTGTTGTCTTGCAAACGTCCCCATCTGTTGACTCAGGTACTGAAACGTGGCCGCACGATCCGTTACAGCCACGTGGATAAGATGCCTGTAATCTCAACTGTTAGTGATACAAGGCCATTGGGATCCAGCACGGCATTCCGTATTACCCTCCTGAACCCACCGATTCCATATTCTGCTAAAAGTCATTGGATCTCGACCAACGCGAGCAACAATGTCGCGATACGATAAACCGCAATCGCGATAGTCTACAATCCAACCTTTATCAAAGTCGGAAATGTGATGGTACACATTTCTCCTCCTTACACGAGGCATCACAACAACGTTTCACCAGGCAACCCCGGTCAACTGCTGTTTGTGTATGAGAAATCGGTTGGAAACTTTCCTCATGTCGGCACATTGTAGGTGTCGCCACTGGCGCCACCCTTGTGTGAATGCTCTGAAAAACTAATCATTTGCATATCACAGCATCTTCTCCCTTCGCGTCTGTAGCACGCCGTCATCGTGATGTAATAATTTTAATGGCCAGTAGTGTAGTACGCGCACAGCATTTGGAACAACCGCGGCTTGAAGAAAAGGCCACAGGCGCCGCCTTTGGTCGACACATACCACTGACAAAGCGCCTGACGTGGTGCGGACCACAGACGAAGCGCGTAGCACAACACAGGCATAAATACCGGACTCGTTCCACATTGGAATCAGTGTCAGACAGCACCTGAAGAAGACTGCAAGTCACACAGTTGAAATATCGTGCAACACGACAAGGCCTCGCCAGGAGAGCCTGAAGAATTACGATATGTCTCCGTTTCAGACAAAACAGTTTCTATAACAAAATTTTTGTGCTCATTCGACAGAGTGGTTTCAAATTAGTCTAGTGCAATATTTTTCATCACTGTTTATCAACAGGGACAGAAAACCAGTAATCTGGCAGTGACAGCACTGTTCTGGCCCATGCTGATTGCTACTGCCGTGCACAAGTGCTGCTCAGTCGCTGCTAGAGTGCTGATTATTCTTTGTGCTATATAACAATGAAAATAATCAATTTTTGAGAATACAGTGTAATTGGATAGATAAAAGACCTTCTCACCGAGCGGCAACGGGAGACACGCATATATATAAGAAAAGGTTTTACTTATCTGCAGACCACGGATGAGTCCTGTATTGTTATTTCTCGTCACTACTTCCCCATGCTGGTAGTGGGTAGTTTGCATGCCTGCTGCCTTCCTCTGATATGGGACTCATGCAAGACCCTGTAGCGTAAGTAAATCCTGTCTTTTGTATGTGTATTTTCCTGCCGCCGCTTAGTGATTAGATTTTTATGTATCCAGTTTGATTATTCTTTGTGCTTTATGTTCCTGATAATTCATATCAATAATACAAATAATTCACTAGAATAATTGTGGAGTACTCTATGAATGAAAATGCAAAATAATTATCTAGAAATCAGTTCGTTTCTAATGGGAAATAAATCGATGATTTCCGTCGATGCTGAGCATCATATGTGAGATGTGATGAGGAGCATTCATTTGAGCTAACTCCAGCTACTCAATTCACGAATGAAATTGCATATATCTGCTAAAAACACCAGAGAAAATGCACCTGATGACCCATTGAAGAGACACATGCTTATGAAATTCTCATTTTCACAATGAGATACCCACAAACATTTGACTGCAACTGCTTCTTGCATCTGCATGAGACTACACATAGAGTAAATTACACATTACCTATCCACAGACTAAAACTACATGAAAATACTCCAAATTACATGGGCTGAAATTTATAAATAAAATCTGGAAGGGGGAGCATGATACAAATCTAAAAGATATTGAAGGAGACCCAGAAAAATATTTGAAAAGTGAATACTATGTAGAAGAAATTTTTGAGTGATAGCTATATAAAACGGTCTTACAGAACATTCACGGCCACGAATCAAAATTGCTTTCGGACAGGATTTACTGAAAATTGTATGCGTATTCTCCACAGGGCCATGCTCTTAATTTGTTAGAAGAGCTTGATATTTATAAAGCAAAAAAACAAGAGCCAGTAGAAGTGCTGAACTGGCAGAGCGATTTTTTGCCCAATGCTTTGTTTGACAATGTTCAACTTCAATCACTTTTTTGTTTTTTGGACGCGCCGTAAATCAAATTGCCATTGTCGACGATGATCCAGACTTCATGGGGGAAGGTAATTAGGTGCTTGGGTTCACTTTATTATGAATAAACGTTTGGGGTCAACTTCTTACTCGCATTCGGGAGGACGACGGTTCAATCCCGTCTCCGGCCATCCTGATTTAGGTTTTCCGTGATTTCCCTAAATCGCTTCAGGCAAATGCGGGGATGGTTCCTTTGAAAGGGCACGGCCGATTTCCTTCCCCATCCTTCCCTCACCCGAGCTTGCGCTCCGTCTCTAATGACCTCGTTGTCGACGGGACGTTAAGACACTAATCTCCTCCTCCTCCTCCTACTCAACTTCTTAGGGCCTGTATATCAGCCCGTAAGACACTGCAAGTTGGTAGAATGGGTCAGGATGTTACAGTACCAAGAAAGTGGTACCTTATACCAATGCGATAAGAGGGGTATTGTCCTGCCCAAAGTTCTTATGTGGTACACCGAGTAACACAAAGTGTCTACTTTGGTGTGCAGGGTCATTGTCCATTTGCGAACTACTTCTAGTACTTTATGCATATGGAGGACAGCATGCAAGTCAACGATGCGAGTGTAGTGGCTGGCACAAAGTATCCAACTGAGTACCATATTTTGTAAAACTTGTAGACAGCCAGTTTGTGTTGGACTGGCAAGACCCTGACCGAGCTGCCATACAATATCTTAGAGACCACTGACGCCTTATATAATCGAAGCTTTGCTGTGGTGCTGAGGTCAGCACTATTGAAGAAAGGGAGGAGTTTCTTGGCCATATCAAAAGCTTTGTTTCTGACAAGGACACCATGTTTATGGAGATAGAAATGTTTGTCCAGGTAAGTCACTGTCGCCCCCAAGGGGATATCCCACCCATGCAATCTCAAGTTGGTAGGCATTGAGGGGCAGTTCTTGCTGAAATAGATGGCTGTCGTCTTGGTGGTATGTAGTTACTCTTTAGTTGACATTAAAGGCATCGAATGTTGGTGTGAATGTGTCTGCCGCTGGTGAGAAAAGCCATATCTTCGGGAAATTCCACAATTTGTACCCGTGTGACAGTTGACATATCATTGACATAGAGATTAAATAGTGGTAGGGATAAAACGGATCCTTGAGGCAGCCCCGCCTGCGCCAGCTGGGTATCACACAATTGGTCCTTCACTCTATAACAATAGGCTTTCTGTCTGTCAGTCTAAAACCTAGCTACAAGTTTCACACAATAATGGGATATCGATGTCAATTCATCCAGTTTCCAACATAGTTGTCTCTTCCATACATAATTATAGGCCCTCAACTTAAATTGTTTTTTTTTTTTTTTTTCTTTATTGTGATTTTATTCCCCTGCCCCATATGGGCAGGGGAGGGCTGGCAGTGGCACAATCCGCTGCTCTTCAGCCAAGTGACATGACAATTAATAAAAGGGGAAAACTATAGATATAAAGGCGATAAAAAGGGGGACATAAAAAACAGAATAAGTGGAGGTAATGGAGGTTAAAATATGCACTGACACGGAGATGTTAATTGTGGGACAGTTAAAAAAGTCAACATATAGTTAAAAGACACAGTTGGCAATTTGTGGAGCACATAAAATACGCTGAAGTCACACACACAGTTTAAAAGTTGGCCACAGTATTAAAACACTCCAGAACAAAGACACTTTAAAACCACTGTAAGAGATGAAGCACACACGATGAAGAATAAAAACTGATAGGAGGAACCTACCGAGGAGAGGCCTGAGAGGAGGGAAAACGAGGGGAGAGCAAGGTGCAGCCGGGGAGGGGGCAGGATGAAAAGAAAAAGGGGGTAGTGGGCAGGGGCAGGAGATGAGTGGGGTGGAAGATGGAGAGGGAAAGCAAGGCAGGAGGGAGTGCAGAGATACAGCAGGAGTGCACTGGAAATGAAGGGAAGAGGAGGGGAGAGGGAGCCCTGAGGTGTGGGAGGAGGAAAGGTAGGGTTAGAGTTGATAAGAGGGGCAGATGTCAGGGCAAAGCTCATCATTCAGGAGGGGTAGGTGCTGGAAGTTGTGTTGGGAAAGGAGGTGGACGGTGTGGAGATGGAGAGAGGGCAGGACACAATGGTAAAGACGCAGTAATAGGCTGGGGGTGGAGAGGAAGGGGCACACCAGGGGGTGGGGGGATCGAGTCAGCAGATGATGTGCAGGGTGCGGATGTGTTCGAGGAAAAGAAGAAGGTAGGGGAAGGGGATGAGGTCGTAGAGGATGCGTATGGGGGACAGAAGGCAGATATGGAAGGCAAAGCAAAGCGCATGGTGTTCTAGGATTTGGAGGGATTTATAGAATCTGGGAGGGGCGGAAATCCAAGTAATGCTAGCATAACAAAGGATGGGGCGGATCAAGGATTTGTAGGTGTGAAGGATGGTGGAAGGATGTAGTCCCCATGTCCGGCTGGACAGGAGTTTCAGGAGTTGGGCTTCATGTTGGATTGTAAGGAGATGGGGAGTACAGGTGAGGTGGGGGTCAAGGATTAGGCCAAGGTATTTTAGGGTGGAGCGAGGTGGGTAGGACGACCATAAATGGTTAGGTAGAAATGATGGAGACGGAAGGAGTGGGCGGTGCGGCCTATGATGATTGGCTGGGTCTTGGAGGAGTTGATGCGAAGAATCCAAGTGGTGAACTGGTGAACGTGGGTATGGAGAGCATGTTGGGACCATTGAAGGGTAGGACAAAGGGCCAGGAAGGAAGTGTCATCAGCAAATTGGAAGAGATGAACAGGTGGGGGAGGTTTGGGCATATCAGCGATATACAAGAATTAGAGGAAAGGGGAAAGGATGGAGGAGCCTTTGGGCATGCCGGAGGTGGGACAGGAAGTATGGGAGTTGGAATTGTGGATAGTGATATAGGAGGGACGCTGGAAGAGGAAGGAAGTAACGAGATGGACGAAATTGTTAGAACGAGCATACGTCTGGAGTTTGAAGAGGAGCCTGGGATGCCAAACATGATCATAGGCGTTTTGCAAATCGAGGGAAACAAAGATAACGGAGCAATGGGAGTTAACTTGGAGGGAAAGAAGATTGGTAATGTTAAGGGGTTGCTCGTTGGCTGAGAAGGAGGGCTGGATGTCACACTGGGTAAGGGGAAGGAGGTGGTGCTGGTTAAGGTGGCGATGAATATGGTGGGAGAGGATGGAATCGAATACCTTACTGAACATGGAGGTGAGGCAGATGGGATGATAGGAAGAGGTGTCAGAGGGAGGTTTGTTGGGCTTAGGGAACAGCAAGACATGGGAAGTCTTCCACAGGTCAGAGCAAAAGCCAGTGGAGAGGAGGACATTGTAGAATGAAGCAAGGTCAGCCATGAAGGACGGGGGAGGGGGGGGGGGGGAGGTACTCCTTGAGGTGGCAGTAGGTGACACTGTCATGACCAGGGGCAGTGTTACTTTTGGAGTGGAGGATGAGTGCGATGTCATGTGCGGTGATGGGAGTGTTTATGTCTGCCAGGGGTAACTGATCCAAGTTCAATCGCTTTTTTTTTCTTTATTAAATAGCGACAGTATGGTGTCTGTTCCCAACACTAAGATGGGACACTGAACACTCACTTAAAACAGCACTATAGAGGAGACATGACGGCAGGAGTGGGGGGCAGGGGGGAGCACCCGAACCATGAGGGGGGGAAAGTGGGGGAGGAGAGGAAAAGAATAAATGGGGGAGCTGATGGAGGGAGAGGACATAGGAAAAGGGGGGGGAGGGGGGGCAGGGCAGATGCAAGAAGGAGTGGGGAAGGCAGTGGAGGGGAAAACAGAAGGACTCAGGGAGAGAATGGAGACAGAGAGGGTAGGTGGGGAAATCCAGGATGGAAGTGGTGGAGAGGGAGCCTGGGAGAATGACAGAGGGAGGGAGAGGGAGGTGAGGATCAGAGGTTATAGGAGGAATAAATGGAGGGAGAGAGGGCATCATCCAGGAGGGGGAGTTGATGGAAGCCACCTTGGGAAAGGAGATGAAGGGTGTAGAGGTGGAGGGTAGGTGGGGACACAACAGTGAAGGCACAACAGCGGGAGGGTCTTGGAGAGGAGCAACCAGGGGATGAGGGGGATCAAGTTGGCAGGAGGTGTAGAGGACTTGGATTTGTTCAAGGGAAAGGAGCAGATGAGAGAAAGGAATTAGGTCACAGAGGATCCACGTGGGGCACAGGAGGCATATACAGAAGGTGAGGCAAAATGCACGGCACTCGAGGATGTGGTGAGACTTATAGAATTTGGGGAGGGGGGCGGATACCCAGGTGGGACTGGCATAACAGGGGATGGGACGTATCAAGGATTTGTAGGTGTGGAGGATAGCACAGGGGTTCAACCCCTTTGTCCGGCCCGAGAGGACTTTAAGGAGACAGAGGTGGTTGTGGGCTTTGGATTGGATAGAGCGGCAATGAGGGATCCAAGTGAGGTGACGTCAATGGTGAGTCCAAGGTAGGTGAGGGTGGGGGAGAGGCGGACAGGACGGGCGCAGATGATAAGGGTTAAAGTGCTGAACGCATTTGTTTTGTATATCTTGCTGAGAGTTTCAGCTACTATAAGGTGCCTTACGTATTTACTTCATTTCCTTACGTTGTGCACATAACTCTAGTATTTACTTCCTCCTTCTCTGATTATATGAATGCTTCATTAACTAGATAATCTTGTTGTTCATGCACTACTAAGTGGTTTATCATTCATTTCTTGAAACAGCATGCCACAGGGTAAGAGGAGCCCTCTGGCGGTCAAGTTCCTCTAGCCACTTCTTGCCAACGTGCCCATTCTGGCGTCAGAGCCAACAGAGGGCGCTGATTATGTGCAGCAGTCAGTTTTCATTCATTGGGCTTCTTTAGCTATTTTTTTTTAATTTTATACTATTCTGTGTAGTCGGAAAGCTGTTTATTATTTACATCATTATCTAAAATATCGCCACTTGAGCATATGTCAATTACTGTCTCTTAATTTTTTCGTTTTTAACAGTGTAACTTTTATTGTGTTTTATTTCATTGCTTTTTATTACTGTAATGCCTTTACACCTTATACCTCCACACCTACAAGTCCTTAATTCGTCTCATCCTCTGTTATGCCAGTCCCGCCTGCATATCCACTACCCCCCACAACTTCTATAAGTCCCTCCACATCCTCGAGCGCTATGCACTCCACCTTGCCTTCTGTATCCGCCTCCCTTACCCCACGTGAATCCTCTATGACCTGATTCCTTTCCCCCATCTGCTCCTTTTCCTCGAACATGTCCTCCTCCTCTACACCTCCCTCTGACTTGATCCCCCTCATCCTCTGGTTGCTCCTCTCCTCTCCTCTCCACCCCCCACCCACTGCCGTGCCTTCACCATTGTGTCCCCCCTACCCTCCACCTCTACACCCTTCATCTCCTTTCCCAAGGTGGTCTACATCAACTCCCCCTCCAGGTTGATGCCCTCTCTCCCTCCATTTATCCCTCCTATCAACTATGATCCTCACCTCCCCCTCTCTCCCTCTGCCCTTTTCCCAGGCTCCCTTTCCCCCTCCCCCCCTTCCATGCTGTTTTTTCTCCACCTACCCACTCCTTGACTCCATTCTCTCCCCCAAGTCCTTTTTCTTTTCCCTCCACTGTCTTCCCCCCTTCTTTCTCGCATCCACCCTGCTCCCCCCTTTCTCTGTGCCCTCTCCCTCCATCAGCTCCACCACTTTTTCCCCCTGATCTGTCTAGGTCCTTTGTACTCTATAGTGCACCGTTTTCCGTGAGTGTTCAGTGTTGTGCGTCCCCTTTTTACAGAGCTGTGAACAGCAACCAGACTGTCGCTGTGTTTTTCTAATTGTGCCTGTCTATTTCCTAAGTGTCTTTAATCAGCATCACTGACGTCTTTGTTTTTTACGTTTTCTTCACAACTTTTTTGCCGTGTACCAGTTTTAAACAGTCACCGATTCATCCCTCTTTTTACTGTTATGTCTCCTCATTATGTTTTTTAACTTTATCTCTTTATCTGTAGGCTGCAGAGCGGCGTATTACGCTGCTGCCAGCCCATCCCGGGTGACTGTTCAATAAAGACAAAAACCACACCTTATAATCCCATTACAGCCTTTACTGATTGTATCGACCTTTATTTTACATCATTGAGGAGTATATGTACGGCTACAATAGCGACATCTGGCGAACTTGCAACACAAATATTTGTGGCTACAGTACAGCAGTTCGTTTTGAACAGTAGTGCTGCTGACAAGATGACTCCTGTATATATCTTTATTTATATATGTTTGACAATACTGGCACTTATTTTTTGTTTAGATTTGACCAATGCCAAAAGTTTTGTAGCAGCTGTACCACAGAATTGCGTGGATGGTGGCATACCAGTATTTGCCTGCGAGTGCAGATTTTACTGTTCAGGCTAACCTCTGGCAATGGTGCAGTGCCCATGGATGCAGAAGAGACGAAAGCAAAATCAGTGCGAGCTTGACCAGTGAGCCTTGTGGAAGTTTATGCTAATCACAGATTATTTCAGCTGTGGACCACGTGAGTTGAGTGCAATGCGTGCTCCTCACTGACGCTTTTGCGAATTTGAACAGGTGCCCATTGTTCGCTCTGACCCATCATGTCCGCAAATTAAATGGCACCCAGCGAAAAGAGAAGTAATTTGCATGTTCAGCTGGACACACATCCTTTGTCTCTCTGCAGTCGTGAGACCATACTATGTTCTGGATCACTGGGGTGTGCACCCTTTGGGATGAATGTTTGAGCTATTTACTGCAGTCACATGACCACGCTGTGTGACCATTTCAGCCAACATCTCTGCAAGTTTTTTAGTCTACCAAACTTTGCCAATATATGTATTATTATGTAATGAGCTGTCTGATCAATTACCACCACCTTAACTTAATGCATGGTTGTAACAGTAAAAGATGGCTCTCTGCACAACAGACTTGAAAGTGGTAAAAACCACCCCTTTCCCACTTTACTGGTGACCCCAACGTGATCAGTAGGCAAAATATGTGGTGATGGACTCGATCAGCGGAAGTGACACAGAACCACGAATGGACTCCCAGACAAACTTTTCTGTGCTTGCCCATAGCCACCCATGCATGTAGTTTGAACGTTGAACAATTATTATTCTTGTGAGAGTGTATTCTTTGTGTGTGCGCCTTACCCTTAATGTGTGTTTTCACCTAAGTGTGGGGACTTAGTTGTTGCATTATGATGACTATGGAGGAACTCTAAAAAAAGGCAATAGAAGAGCTGTTGGCATGCAATTGGCTCCTGGCAAGTGAGCTGCAGACAAGGCCCACACACATGGACCCCTCTTACTTGGAGCCAGCTCGTGACAATTTTCATGTGCAAAACAGTGTTACTCAGACACCCTTATCATTGCTGGGATGATGACTAACACAGGACACATGTTAGTGAGACTGCCTACCTTTTCAACCCATGACCCATTCATGTGGTTTAGCAAAAAGGAGGCAGTTTTTCTAAGTAACAATGTCGCTTGCAAGCTCGCCAAATGTGGACACGTCATGAGACAGTTCGATAAAAACTACACAGCCGAAATGTGGGACATACTCACTGCCCCAGTGATGGAGTTCTCATATAACTATCTGAAGGAGGAATTGATCCAATGGATTTCGTCATTTGAAGAACAATGGGTGCACCATTTGCTGGGGCAAGAGGAACACAGCTAACAGAGACCTTCTCATTTCTTGCGCCACCTGCGGAGCCATGTACAGTCCGACATGATCTCTCAACTTGCTGTTGCGCACTATCTGGGTGCACATCTTCCCCACACAGATGCAAGCAGTAATAGCGAGGAGGACAAATATGCAGTTGGACCCCATTGTAAACTTGGCCCATGGTACATAACATGCTGACAATGATGCCTAGTACCACAACTGCAGTAGCACACACATCCCACAACCACCACCTTGGATTCCAAACCGTACTATCTAGTGCAGAACTTGGTCACTCAGGTGGCACCACTTACCACACAGGTCAACTGGTTGGCACGCTCATGGCCAGAGGCTGACCTGGTTCGTGCAATTGGCAACAGAGCAGCCACCATTCTAGCACTACCCTTCTGGTATCGAAACCATGTCTGAGTGGTTACTGTCAATAACATGTCCTTTTCGGCAATGAAGCTACCAAATGTCATTCATCATGCTCAAACCAAATGCCAGTAGTAAATGGGCCTAGGTGCACCTAGTTGCAGTGTAGTATCAAAGTGTCTGGTCATAGCAGAATGGGGGGAGGAGGCATGAGATACCTGGTTGACACTGGTTTAGATTTATCCATTTTCCCTGGGACAATGAGAAGAGATAGTAGGAAAGCCATGTCTCATGGTGGCAAACAATTCTGCCCTAAAAATATACGGTACTCATTACCAGGATGTGGATCTTGGACTGCGCTACACATTCACATGGAAGTTCACTGCGGCCAAAGTCAACAACCCAATCCTTTCTGCAGATTTCCTCAGCCTCTACAAGCTACTCGCTGGCATCATAAATGCCACAACAATTTGAGGATAGCAGTACAGCGACAGCAAGCAGTGCTCATCAGCATAAAACCTGTGGTGTGCTCTGGACTATACATACACATTCTGGTGGAATTTCCAGATCTTACTCGTCCATCTGGGGCACCGAGGGAAGTTAAACATATGATGCATCCACCACATTATTACCACACCTGGCGCATCACCACTTTAATACCATGCCTCACTCTCCCACCTCATGCCACTCACACCTGATAGGCATATAGTAGCAAAGGCTGAATTTCAGGCCATGCTGTGACAAAGTATCATGCGACCTACCTTGCACTTAGTACCTCAAAAGGACAATTCATGGCGCCCATGTGGAGACTACTGTGTACTTAATTCAAGGACGGTGCCAGACAGATACCCACCATTGCACCTGCTGGATTTTAGCTACACCTTGGCGTGCTTGACTATATTCAGCAAGATCGATTGCACAGAAGTGCACACACAGTTCCCCATGGCACCTGACGACATACAAAAAAGCGACGATGATACCCTTTTTGGGATCTTCGACAGCATGTATATGATGTTTGGCATTTGGAATGCTACACAGACTTGGTAGCTCTTTCTGGACAGTGTTATGCAAGGCTTGGCAGGCTGTTTTGCATACCCTGACGACATCATCGTGTTCTCAAACTCACCTGAGCTCCACTGCAGCCACCTAACGACCATTTGTCGGCGCCTCAGCAAGGCTAGCAGCATTGTAGACCCATTGAAATGCATATTTGGTGTAACAGATATCGAATTGCTAGGGCATCCAAACCTCTACCAGACAAGATGCATGCGATCTTGAACATGCCACATCCACAGACCCATCCCTTGGTATGATCAGTTTTTACAGGCTCCATCTGTATAACGCTATTGCGGTGCTTGAGCCCCTGACTGCAGTGCTACACAGCTCCACTGCCAAAGGAAGGCCTCTTGTTACCTGGACAGATGGAATGGAACAAAGCTTTCCTCAGTTCAAACAGAGCCTCATCAAAGTGACGCTGCTGACCCACTCAAGCCATGATGGAGAGTTAGCCACAGTTGTGGATGCTAGGCAGACCGCTATGAACACAGCACTCAATAACGTGTTGACGGCAGCTTGCAGCTACTCGATTTCTTTTCACGCACGTTATCAGTGTCGTAATGCTCGTGGAGTGCATACAACCATGAGTTGCTTGCACTGTACCAAGTAGTGAAATACTCTTGTTCGTCAGTAGAAGCCCTCCCTTTCATTATTTTTAGTGACCACAACCTCATAACTCACGTGTTTTGGAGCAGCAGCATCAACTGTTCACCACGCCAACTATAACAGCTGGAGTATGAGTCCCAGTTCACCATAGACATTTGCCACATTTCCAGCCATGAACTTTGAGGACGTTGCCCAAGAACAGGAGAATGATGAACAGCTGGACAGCTTTCGCTATGACACATCCATTGGCCCACTATTTAATCTAGTACATATTCCCTATTCCTCCCACGAAATCTGGTGCAACGTTTCAACAGGTGCACATCACCCATTTCACCCAGAGGAATATTGGTGCAGAAAATTTGACTGCATCCATGGGCTAACACACACCAGTGTGAACACCACTGTGACACTCATGACTGTGTGTTTCATCTGGCTAGGACTCTGGAAAAACTGCCACAATGGGCATGCATCTACGCTGCATGCCAGCATGCTAAAGTTGGGAGACATACCTACGCACATGTCAGCTCCTTCCCTGACATGTCACACCACTTCACACATGTCCACACACACTTTGTGGGCCACCTTCCTCTGTCCCAAGGCAAGTGGTATCTACTGGCAATGGTGGACCATTTCATGTACTAGCCAGAGCCAACACCAATAGTGGACATCACAACAGAGATTGTCATCACTGCCTTCAGCGACACCTGCGTGGCATGCTTCAGCTGTCCCAGTCACATAACAAGAGACTGCGGCCACTAGGTCGATAGTGCGCTGTTTGCGCAGGTGGTGTGGTGTTCAGCTACCTCAAATGGCCAGCTACCACCCAGCATCTAACAGCATGGTCGAGCAGCTCAATCAGATGCTGATAGCATCTCTGATATGTCATGACATAGCATGGATGGAAGCACTTTCGTTTGTACTCCTGTGTCTGCGAGTAACGCCAAAGAACGAGATTGGCATTTCACCTGCAGACCTTACCTACAGTGAATAATTTGCCACCGCTGGTGAATTCATGGAGGAGATACCACTGCCACATGACTCCTCAGTCCCACCACTGGCAGAACATTTGCACAGTCACATGGCTGGCTTCCAATTACACACACTAATATGGTACAGTTCTGGCAGAGTATTTGTTCATGCTGATTTACAGTTCTGTACACATGTTATGTTGTGCATAGACGTGGTACAGTCACTACTTAGTCTGCCCTACTCACTATTGCACCGTGTGATCATCCGTGATAAGAAGGCTCTGCAGATCATGGCAAACTGACTGAAGCCTCAATCGAGAGAGTAAGCTGGCTTACATCTTGACCACTCTGGCCATCGTTCACTTCTTCAAACAGAGGACCTGACAATGGTCAATGCTCCCAATGCCACCGATCAGGCAGAGCCCATTCCCATAGCAGCCAGTTACATGTGGGTGATGCCGTCTATCACCACACAGCCTCATGCGGCGTGGCCTATTCCCACCCCACCCAGGTAGCTAGCAAGTTCACACCCAACACAGGCACACTTGCCACCCCAACCACATCAGCCAGTGGAATACATCATATGAGCTGGCTGCTGTGTCCATTTCAAACGCCCATGCTGCATCAGAATGCAGTCAGCATACATGCCACCTGCTCTCTGCTGCTGAGACAAAGTTTTTGGTGGGCAACCTCACTAACTGTGATCTCATCTCCAATCGAGATCCAGACATCACCTCCTGTCTCACTGGTTGTTTGTCCATCACAGCTCCTGGACCCACTGTCATGTCTCCGTGCCTCTGACGCCTTGAGCATTGAGGCTGGATCGACTCCTGCACTGTTCCCCGCATCACGTTCCCGTCAAGCTCCATAAACCGCCTCCCACACTGCCAGGGTTGTCCGTCACACTTCGAGGACCAGCATTTAAGTCCAAATGATACCATATTCATGCAAGCCTAGATTCTCCATAGTCTCCACGTCCACACTACCGCATGTGTCAAGGCCAAATCAAGTGCCACACCATGTTTATGTGCTGGGTGTGTCAAGAACTCAGGGCATTATGAACAGTGCACCTGTGTGAATGTTTAGTTTTATGCCTTTTATTCACATTTAACCAGATTTTGTGCGCTTGTGTCGTCTGAGGTGACGTCTCTGCAGTGAACATTTCTAGCCACATGTTGCCATGAACAGCTCCTCGACAGCTCTGCCTGTTACTGCTGTTGCTGGTGGGCCATGTGAGGACACACCCACTGCACCAAGCCAGTCATGCGTGATGTCATACACTGCTGCTCAATCACCAGTAACTGACCCCACAGCCATTGTGCTTGCCCTCACATCAGCATGAAGCTCATGAAGCCCAAACAAATGCTGGCTGCAAACAGATCACTTTCACTTCTCAAGGCTACAGAGCTCCACTGTTCAAGGGGGATTGTGTGACTGCCATACCACAGAATAGTGTGGACAGCAGCGAGCCAGTATTTACCTGCAAGTGTAGATTATACTGTTAGGCCATCCTTTGGCAATAATGCAGTACCCATTGGTTCGGAAGAGTCACAAGCAAAAACCATTGTGAGCTAGACCTCTGTCCCTTGTGGACGTTTATGACAGATTCTGTCTACTGTGGATTACGTGGGACAAGTACAATGTGTGCTCCCCACCGACGCATTTGCGAATTTGAAAAGCTTAATCGTTTGCTCTGTCCCGCCGTTTCCACGAATTAAATGGCACCCCATGAGAGGAGAGGCACTTTGCATGTTCTGCTCGACATGCGTCCTGTGTCTCTCCACAGCTGCGAGAAAATATTAAATGCTTAATCACACAGGAGTGTGCACGAACAGTGGTCAAGTTATTTGCTGCACTCACTTGACCATGGCATGTGAACATTTCAGCAAGTAGCTCTGCAAGTTTATTAATGTACCAACTGTTGTCAATAAATGTATTATTATGTAATCAGATGTTTAATCGTCACCTGAGCCTACACCCTGAACTTGGTTTGTAGTTTTGGAAGTAAAAGCTGTCACACTGCACGATAGACTTGAAAACGGTAAAAACCACCAATTTCCCACTTCAGTTTTACCAATACCCGCGTTCATCAGTGCCGCTGAAGAAGCTGTTTGAGCATTCTCCGTGGATTCAGCAGAAGGAATAAGACGTGAAACTTGTTGAGCAGTAATATATCTGAGGCAGAGTGAGCTATATTATGTTAGCATCGCAAGGATAGCAAGGTGGTGATCCTTCCAGTTGATAAAAGTAGCCAGCCGCTGGTGGCCGAGCGGTTCTAGGCGCTTCAGTACCGAACTGCGCGATCGCTACGGTCACAGGTTCGAATCCTGCCTCTTGTGTGGATGTGTGTGATGTCCTCAGGTTAGTTAGGTGTAAGTAGTTCTAAGTTCTAGGGGACTGATGACCTGAGATGTTAAGTGCCTTAGTGCTCAGGGCCATTTGAACCATTTGATAAAAGTAATGTCACTATTTTAATGTATCATGACGTCTACCATGATAAAATCTACAGTTTACTAAGTGATAGCACATAGTGGAAGACCAAAAAGACCCCACCAACCAAATGCTAAGGAAGACTGCTTCACTTCTGAAGGCGTCCCCCTTTCCACCAGAAGCTGTGCGAAGATAGAAACCAAGTGATAGGGTTCCTGTGAGGCATTATGGACTTCTAAAGATCCATAAAAAACATCTTCCTATGTGTCTGATGGTGAGTAACATTGGCCCTCCAACCTCTAACTGTGCCAAACACGTAGCGTCGTTATTAAGGACTGTTAATGGGAAAATGTGCTCGTCACATACGTAACTCCACAGATTTCATAGGCAAACTAAAATCACTTAAAGTGAACAGTTCTGATATTTTAGTTAGTTTTGATATAGTGTAGTTATTCACAAAAATTCCCCTTTCAGAATCATTACCTCTTATTGGCAAAACCTTCGATAAAGAGATTTCAACTTTGTTTAAACATGACATGACCTTGACATATTTTTATTTAACAACTAATGTTTTGAACATACCGACGGTGTCACCCTTGGTGGCCACTTTGTTTATGGAGGACTTAAGACAAAAGGCGCTGGAATCTTTTAGAATGAAGCTCACAGTATTTTGGAGGTATATTGATGATACATTTCTAGTATGGCCCCCAGGGTAAAGATAAATTACAAGAAATTTAAACCATCTGAATTCCCCCATAGACAACCCGAGTTTACAATGGAAATTGAAAAGGACGATGCTTTCCATTTCTGGATGTTTTGGTATGACACAAATATGATGACACTTTGGGATATGTAGTATATCGGAAGCAAAGGCGTACGGCTTTATATTTACACACGAATTGCTACCACCATCCTTCCCAGACTCTGTGTGTTCTCAGAACTGTGGTACACAGAGCACACATCATTGCTGATGACAGCAGTCTGAAGGACGAGCTTCTACCCTTGAAGAGAGTTTTTGAATCCAACAGGTATTCTCCACCGCAGATACGTAAGGCACTACCAATGAAGTCAATGGTGGGCATAAGGAATGCAGAGGAACACACTGAAAGTTTTTAATTCATGGCTTTTCTGTCATATGTGGGAAGCCTATCCTCAAAAACAGGACGAGTCCTGAGAAATCACAAAGTAAAAGTAAACTTTCACCCTCCAAAAAAGACAGCAGCACTCCTGGGTACCATTAAAGACTATTTGGTGCTTCAGAAGCCTCGCGTCTACGAAATCCCCTGTGGGTTTGGCCTTTCATACATTGGACAGACGACACATGCAGTCCATGAAAGACGCACAGAACTCCTCAGTTACATGTGTCTCTTACATCCTAATAAATTGGCGGTGGCAGAGAACCGTGTTGACACTGGACACACTATGGTGAACGCAAACATCTAAATTTTAGCCCGACTTCATCTTTCAGGGACTCAGAAGTGAAAGATGCCATTGAAATTTGGTTGGCGATGAATTTGATAATTACAGATAGCGGCTTCAGCTTGGATAAATCATGGAGTTCGACACTTTCTATTATTAACGTACAAAGACGTCGCCACAGTACAGCTCATAGTGATGCATCCAAGATTCCAACATGGATAGACCGCACAGCCACAGTTCTAATTCATGAATGTGCTGTACCTGTTTGCCACCAATCAACCACTCTGGAGCCTTGTTTATCTGTGACCGCATGTGCAGTGGCATGGTCCATGGGTTTAAAAGGAACAGCGCAAGTGCTGGTGCGTCAGTCATTCGGCTCACTCTGAATAACGGTGAATGATACACAGCCGAAATATCAGGAGTATTTATGTGCCTGCACGCCAAAGCTTTAATGAAGAAACATTCTTTTCGGCTCTGTTGTCTGCTCGGTCTGTGGATGCATGAGCAGCTTTGCTATTGACAGTAGTGTAAGATACGGTTGTCATGCAATTTTTCTGAAGGAGATTTTGTACGCTGTGGAGTGGCTTAGCATAGTGAAAGAAAATTAATGATGCATTATCTTTATTGTATCACTGTGTTAGGTTTGTCATATTGTATTTTAACATTAAAACAGCAGAGTTTCTGACATTGCTAAAATGGCAGAAAGTGGTCATTTTGACCCCACATATAATATTTTTATATTTGACTTAAACAAATACTTGTTTACTGTTTTTTAATCCATACCTTATTTATAGTAATCACAACAGTTATTTACAATTATATATAATAATTACTAATTTATTTGAACAACAATGTGTCATACAAGTTTATTGTTGCTACTGCTAACAAGTTCCTTAACTATAGATTATAATTTGTTAACTGTTCATACAACCTTCTAGACACATTTAGTATATTTAGTCAATTTTACCCTCACATGTGTTTTACAAACAGCTCTTTATCACTTTTCACTCTAGTCGTTTGAAGGTGCTAGACGCACTTAGCACAGGTGATTTCTGTTTTACTCACACATTTTATGCACACCGCTTTGTGACACTTTACACATTTTACACTGGTCTTGTTGCTTTTGCAGAGGCTGATTTGGCACTTCCTCCGCTTTCTAGGTGATTTCAGTACCATATCATTTTCATTTGCCTGATGTTCTTGCTCTTTCGTTCCTTTGAGTTCATTTGCCAGTTGAAATATGAACTTCTTCCTTTCCATTTTCTTGTTGATTACTATGTTATAGATGACCCATGCATTTATTGCCCCCATGTCCAGTATGTTGTAGAAGACATGCATTGGCCATCTCCTACACGCAACCTTCGTAGTATATTTACAGGTTATTTGATCAACCACATCCACCCCATACTTTGTTGCATTGTAGAACGTTACAGTTTCAGGTTTTCTCTTTCCTTCCTTGCTTATTGCTACTTCAGCATGCAGCATACTCAGAAGAATGACATTTTTGTTCTTCTTTCCTTAGTATACAGTCAAGGTGCAGTCTATGTTGCCACTATTGTGCAGTATTGTGGTGGAGAGTATATCAGCATTCTGCTTCCTTACTTCTTCTAGGATTTCATGGCGGATCTTGCCCATTGCACCAACTAATGAAGTTTTCTTTTCTCTAAGTTTTTTAGCTAGTTGAAGAGACTAAAGAAGTTGTTTGTGGTCACATTTCTTGCGTGATTTACAAATGGCTCCATGAGATGCAGAATGATATACCCTCCAAGTAATTGTTTCTCTCTATGCGTGTCCTCTTTGCTGAGGTATGGGAAAGAATTACATATATACTTTGTTGTTACATCAACAGCCTACCAGAATTTGAGACTGTTGATGATATTTATTCAGAATAAAGGTTAACTACAGATCATGGTACAACTACACACATCCATCTTTTTACAGTGAGTGAGGAAACACGCAAAGAACAAAACGGTTGTGCTATAAAGATATATCACTCTTCATTAGATTCCATATATCGATATAAATGTACGAAAATTCCAACGTGCCTCCTTACACTTATACCATAATCAGATTATATTTACCATGTCTCGAAATTTTACAATCTTATGCTTTCTCAAAGATTTGGTAAAAATGTCTGCTACATTGCACCATGATTTGTACTTAACCTTTGTTCTGAATAACTACTATCAACTTGGTAGCAGTTCGCGGTTGTAAACCACAAATGAAATGTGTCCCTCAAAATAATAGTGATCGGTTGTAAGTTAAATGGAAGACTGTTATTCGAAAAAGTGTGATTTGTGAAACTGAACATGGCTGATATTAAGATACCGGTATATGATGGAGAAGACTACTGGAACTGGAAAAGAAGAATGGAAATGTACCTGAAAATGAAGAAATGCTATACAGTGGCTTCAAGTGCGAAAACAAACGCGAACAAAGTGGATACGTGGGAAGAAGGAAATCTGATTGCAATGAACTACATATACGGAGCAATTTCGAACAAGCAACTAGAATTCGTGAGTGCTAAGGAAACTGCATTTGAAATAATGAAAAAGTTTGATGATTTATACTGCAAAGAATCAACAGCACTGCAGCGTGTGTGCAGAAACAAGTTCGACAAACTAAGGTTAAAAGACTATAGTGATATGGCAACATTCTTTAGTGTCTTTGAAAAAACAGTGAATGAATTAAGATTAGCCAGTGCAAAAGTGACAGAAAAGGAGACGCTAAATTATATGTTGAGAACATTGCCGGAAACCTTGAGCTATATTGGGGACTTGATCGATGTTTTGAAAGAAGAAGATCAGACAGTGGAATATGTTGAAAGTAAACTTCAGTTGAGTGATCTAAAAGAAAAGGATGGAAGTGAATGTGTAAAATCCAAAGCATTTCATGCTGAAAAGAAAACTAGTATGAGCTACCAAGAGCAATTGTATTACGGATGTGGCAAACCAGTTCATATAAGGAGGGACTGTCGCCATTCAGGAACAAGCAGAGATTCAAGGACATCACCGAGGAGGCGGTCGCAGCAGTTGGCAACATGGGCAGAGTGATCACTCCAGCGGGAACAACTGGTGATTTGATCAGAGTAAACATCATGTTACAAGAGGAAGTCGTCATCCTGGACGCCAAGGATGTCAACAGAATGGAGTCAACATGAGCAGCTTTGTAACAGAGGTACAACCTACAGTGATGTGTAACAACATTGAGACAGGTAACAATGTACAGATTGATTGGTTATTGGATAGCGGTTGTTCAGATCATGTTGTCAATAATCAGAGTTATTTTTCTGAGTATGTAACCTTGAGAGAGCCTGTAAATGTTACAATTGCGGATGGAAAAGTCTTGCAGGCTACAAAAATAGGAAACATAATTAGTTATTTT
Organism: Schistocerca americana; assembly: GCF_021461395.2. Lineage (NCBI taxonomy): Eukaryota > Metazoa > Arthropoda > Insecta > Orthoptera > Acrididae > Schistocerca > Schistocerca americana. The sequence goes on along the minus strand of NC_060130.1, from coordinate 759,573,992 downwards.
CCAGTTTATGATGGTATGGTTGCAGTCGAAATGAAAAATTTGTTTTATGTCAGAGGCATGGACAGAAATTTGATTAGCTATGCTAAAGGAACAGAAAAACATGAAGTTGTATCTGTGGTCAATACTTAAAAGATTTTCGATAAATACAATAACTTACTTGTGATTGCTTCAAAGAAGATAGGCTCTATAAAGTGACAAGTAAAATCTACAAGGAGGAGATAAATGTAAACACTGTCAGTAGTGGGGATAGTATGTCAGTTAAGGAGAAATGGCATCGCATACTTGGACATGTAAATTTTAACGATTTGAATACATTGTGAAACCAGCACTTAGCTTATGGATTGCCAACAAATTTAGAATCAGAATTTATGAAGTGTAAAGTCTGTATTGAAAGTAAAATGCACAATTAACTTTCGAAAACAAAAGAAGCAAAGCAAAAGAAACATTGGAGATTATTCATACTGATTTAAATGGGCCTCGCTCAACTTATGGTTTGCATGGGGAAGGATATTTTCTCACTTTCATTGATGATTATAGTAAAGCAGCTAGAGTCTATACTATTAAATCTAAAAGTCAGGTTTATGATTTTTTTTGTGGAGTATGTAAATGAAATTGAAAATTTAACTGGTAAAACTATTAAGAAATTGAAGTATGACAATGGGAAAGAATATTTAAATTCAGATGTGTATCAGTTTATAAGACAGAAAGGAATCATATTAAATGCATGCCCTCCCTATGTACATGAATTAAATGGAACAGCTGAAAGATATAACAGGTCAATTATGGATATGTCACAATGTCTGATATCTGAAGCGAGAGTAGGTAGGCGATTTTGGCCAGAAGTGGTATGTGCAGCTGCATACCTTAGGAACAGAACTTTCGCTATTGCTATTGAAAAGAAAACTCCTTATGAGATATTATGTGAGAAGAAACCTGATGTTAAACATTTAAAGTTATATGGAAGTCGGGTTTATGTACGTGTACCAGAACAGTTGAGGAAGTCAATGTGGGACTGTAAAGTAGACTTGGGAATTTTAATAGGGTACAGTGAAGTTGGGTACAGATTATTGATTAATAACAAAGTTATCATTGCCAGACATGTTGATATTGTGGAAGAGGATGTCAGGTGTATTTATATGAATGCATCCAATTCAAGGAATGAGCATTTTAGTGCTTCTGAGTGCAAGAGCATAAACAATGAATCAGTAAATGAGCATTTGGAAAGAAGAGGTGTCGAGCATTGCCCAAGTAAGCAAAAATAAAACCAGGAACAAGAGTTGAGAAGGTCAACTAGGGACCGTAGAATGCCTGATAGATTAAATGATTACGTCTTGAGTAACTTCATTTATGTAAACTTTTGTTGTGCTGATAGTACAGAAAATTTTGAGGTGGCAATGAATAGTAATGAGTCAAAAATGTGGAAGGAAGCAATGGATAAAGAAATTGAAAGTTTAAATAAAAATAAAACTTGGAAACTAGTAACTAAATCAATAAATGTAAATGTTCTTGATGTAAAGTGGGTTTTTACAAGGAAATCAGATAACACTTGTAAAGCAAGATTAGGTGTAAGGGACTTCCAACAAAATGGATCTGTGGATGATATTTATTCACCGGTTGCTATGATGCTAACATTGAAAATGTTGTTGTCATTCTGTTGTCAAAAGGGCTTAATTGTAGAACAAATGGATGTACAAACTGCATTCCTTAATGGAAAAATTTTCTCAGAATTTTATGTTAAGCAACCCCCTGGATACATGGATGGAACAGATAGGGTTCCTAAGTTATTTAAGGCACTTTATGGCTTCAGGGAAAGCCCTAGAGCATGGTATGATTGTCTGGATGAGTTTTTAAAAGGTCAAGGGTTTCAGAGAAGTAACTATGTCTATTGTCTGTATGTACTGAGGACTACAATTTGTATTGTCTATATAATTGTGTTTGTTGATGATCTGCTAATTTTTTGTAAAAGTAAAGAGAAAATACAAGAAATCAATCCAAGCAATTTGAGATGAAAGAATTAGGAGAAGTAAAGAATCTTGGGATAGATATTAATTATAATTATGCAGAAAATGTAATGACTCTGAGTCAGGGTAGCTATATTGAATCTCTAGCTAAGAAATATCAGATTTAACACGCAAAATTGTACAGTACACCAATGGAAGAAAATTTGAAACTAGATGTAGCACATGATGGAAGTCTTGATAGCAAGTACAGGAACTTTATAGGTTCTATCCTGTACATTAGTTCTGGAACACGGCCAGATATAAGTTACAGTGTGAATTATTTGAGTAGATTTCAGAGCTGTTACTATGATACTCACTTTAAGTATGCTGTGAGAGTACTGAAATATTTGTATCAAACAAAAGATTTGAAGCTAACATAAAGAAAGACTGAAGATATGGATTTGTTAGATTGTTTTGTAGATGCAGATTGGGAAGGTGATTCTGTGGATCGTAAGTCCACATCAGGCTATGTAATTAGATTATTTGGAAATGTAATATTTTGGAAATCCAGGAAACAAAGAAGTGTTACAACATCCTCTACATTCTCTGAGTATGTAGCATTGTCAAAACCTGTCACGGAGACTAAGTTATTTCTAGATATTTTGAATATTTTTCATGTAAAGTCTGACAAGCCCATTAAAGTTTATGTAGGCAACTCAGGGGCAGTCAATATTGCTAGATATGGTAGTCTTACTAAAAATTTAAAGTATATTGAAGTGCATTACCATTTTGTGAATGAATGTTTTAAAAATGGGATCATAGAAATTTGTAAAGTAGATTCAGAAAGCAATGTAGCAGACATTTTTACCAAATCTCTGAGCAAGCATAAGTTTGTAAAATTTCGAGTCATGTTAAATGTAATTTGATTATGGTACAAATGTAAGGAGGTGTGTTGGAATGTTCGTACATTTATATTGATATATGGAATCCAATGAAGAGTGATATATCTTTATAACACAACCATTTTGTTCTTTGCATGCTGTCTCACTCACTGTAAAAAGATGGATGTGTGTAGTTGTACCATGATTTGTACTTAACCTTTGTTCTGAACAAATATTATCAACAGAGACCATATTTGTCAGGTTTGTTGGACATGAATTGAGTAAGCCTGCATCTTGCTTTCCTTGGTAACAGTTGCTTATCAATAGTTATATTTTCTCCATGGTGGTAAGTGCAAATACTGTTTTCAGTTAACTTTCCCCAATTTCAAATACAAGAGCAAATTTATCTGCTGCCAGGCATTCAGCTTGGGTTGATCATCAAAATGGAGAAATCTGAAAAGCTCCTGAAATCTGCCCTGTGGCACAATGTCGTTGATAAAAGCAGGCCCCCAAGAGTGCGACCAGAGATCATCCACAGACATACCTTTTGCACACAGTACATCCTGAACATACATGATGGCTATCAGTCTCTCCAGTTCCTCAAGTGACACAGTCTGGTCATTGTTTTCTAGTACTTTTTGAGCATTTGGTTCTGTGTATTTCTTCGTGAGACATAACACTGCTTCATCAAAAATAAGACGGAAAGCACTGATGACACAGCTGTCGACTCATTGGTAAGCATAAGCAGTGGGACCTCCTCTCTCCTTCAAAACACTCACAGCTGACCACCTTCCAGAAGATGAATAATTTCCACTTTCCCACACGGTTCCATCCCTTGCAATCATCTTTGTAGACTCTTCCAACTGTACCAGCTGTGCTGAAAGTGGTGATGATTGACGTATATCAGCATCTGAACCCTCTTGCACTAATTGCCTATCTTTCACAATGTATTCATCTTCATTTGTGTCAGGTACATAATCATCATCTTCATCAGTGAAGTCAATTTCCGATTCAACTTAGGAATTCTCTAAGAGATCTATCGCTTCTTCATCAGAAAGACGACGCTGACGATACATGTTCGAAAACGTGTTTCACGGACAAAGCCAGCCTGAGTGACACAACATAAGCTGTGGCGGACTGGAATGTACACATGTCAAGTTGCAACAATGAGGAGTAACTGCTCTACGCTCACCAGTGGCGGCTCGTGACCAAAGAAGATGGTGGTGCACTTTGCTCACGAAGGAAAACATCAACAAAAGAGAGAAAATCAGTACCCTGCTCATGTTTTTGTAACGTCTGATATAAACAGACGGCTCTCTCGTGTCACTCCTGCATCTACTCATAATAAAACCAAAAGGTGTACACAGAAAAAAGTATTACTTTTGCAGAATAAAAGGAATTAAAATCAACTGCACCTCTATGTACTCAAAAGTGGTAGGCATGCCTTACTAACCTTTTTCAGCAGGACTGATGCTAACGCCACTTGATTTTATCTCTGAATTTGGATGTGGTGGTTATCACTTGTACAGGAACTCTATTCTTCTTTCCTTCCTATTTGCAAATCTTTCAGTCACTCTTTGATTGAAGTCTGGAATTCCTAAAACGAGGTCTCGTTCAATAGAGAGCATTGCGAGTGCTGGTAGTCTTTCTTTTCAAATGGCTCTAAACACTATGGGACTTAACATTTGAGGTCATCAGTCCCCTAGAACTTAGAACTACTTAAACCTAACTAACATAAGGACACCACACACATCCATGCCTGACGCAGGATCCGAACCCGCGACCGTAGCGGTCACGCGGTTCCAGACTGAAGCGCCTAGAACCGCTCGGCCACTCTGGCCGGCGATAGTCTTTCTTGGTCCATAGTATTCCGCATGAAGGTTTTGATGCGTTTCAGCGAAGAAAAACAACGTTCTGCTTCTGATGTGGTCATTGGAATTGGAATTATCGCTTTCAGGAGCTTCACAGATTCTCTCAGTGTATCACAAAGATTATTTTCTGTTATGTAATCCAGAAAGCTCAAAGATCCACACATGATTTTGAACTCCTCTCTTCCATAAATAACAGAGAGTTCTGTTCGAAGTTTCTTTGCTTCCAAAAAAGAGTAGCATTCAGTAGTAGCTCTGAAAGAAGTTTCTGGAAATCTGGAAAAGTAAGTAGCGAACTACTCTGGTAGAAAGAGAGAGGCTGCAACTAGGTGTCCAGTGAACTAGAATCTTTCTTTTGCCTCGTAACTTATGACATCACATACTTCTTTTGCCTCCCGCAGTAGATTACACATCGCTGCGCCATCTTCAGTTCTCCCTCTTTTATGGTAGGGGAGAGTGGGGCACATTGAAGCATAAAAAATATTTCTCCATGTTACTCATCCAATAATTTTATTACAGAGTTGTGATTTACAGATGTTACAGTTTAATCATTCAAGTATCAAATGGCCTTATATGATTGCATTGTCATTAATTGTTTTTTAGCTGCAGGCCATTGTAGAAAATTTGGTAAATGGTTCATTGTGCCCCACATGTGGGGCACAATGAACCACTTTAAACAGGATCATTGAAAGAACCTATTTAGCATACAAAGTAAGTGTAAATATACTTTAAACATAATGTGTACATATATTCCATGTGTGAATCATATAATTAAATCTGTAGGCACACAATCATGTTACTTATTTTGAAATTACCGAACATCAGTGGACTTGAAGCTGATTTCAAATTTGATGTATGATTTTTGTCTCTTTGTCACACTATCAGTAGCAGGTCGTGGGAGCACATAAAGCATGTTGCTATCTGGAACAAAAGCTTCATCCTTTACCTAATTCTTTCTCCTGCTCCACAGAAAATACCTTACGATTATCATAGTTTGGTGTCAATCCATCTCTGGAACCAAATTTAATGTCTTGAACATATCAATGAAGAGTTGGGTGAGGTATTAGATGAGATTTAGCTGCTTGGTGAGCTGCCAGGCCCTCATTAAGAACATCATGTACAGCTTCTTTCATAACGTAATGGTCAGTTTTACCTCTGTCCTTCTTCCTATGGTATGAAAGAACCATCTTCAAACCTGATAATATAAAACAGGACTGCTGAACGTCTGTGATTTAAAAGCCTTAAATTCATACACATATGTTTTACCCATGCTAAGGAAACAAAGTACAGAGTGCTTGTTCAAATGGTTCTGAGCACCATGGGACTTAACAGCTATGGTCATCAGTCCCCTAGAACTTAGAACTACTTAAACCTAACTAACCTAAGGACAGCACACAACACCCAGCCATCACGAGGCAGAGAAAATCGCTGACCCCGCCGGGAATCGAACCCGGGAACCCGGGCGTGGGAAGCGAGAACGCTACCGCACGACCACGAGATGCGGGCTCAGAGTGCTTGTATTGGACAATCAAAAGATTCCTGGGGCACAATGAACCATGGCTCATTGTGCCCCAGGAGAGCTTGGATCAATGTGCCCCAACAGTACATATTTCAAACAAAGCTCATGTGAGGTTAAGTATGAACATTGTTAATATTTGAAGATCTATATCATTAAAATACAGTATTGATATTGTTACAATTACTTACTTTCTCTAAAATTTGCTGACAAAGGATTGAACAAATTTCAATCTATCAGTGTCCCCAAAAATTACTTGACTGTCGCGAAACTAACATATCACTAGTACAACACTAATGGCGGGAACTAGATCCTGCAGAAAACAATGGCAGTTGGTAGAGCAGTACTGACAACATATGCACAGAGGAAAAAATAATTTACCACCTTATACTGAAATTATGCAACCTGATTCATTGTGCCCCGTGGTTCAGAGTGCCCCACTCTCCCCCACTCGTGTAAACCTGTTGAATTTTCACTCACTCCTTCCCTAATGATCGCAATTTCACGCTCAAAAGCTGTCAGTTGATTTTGTGCGTAAGTTGGGTCAATATTCATTTTTTGTAGCTGGTTATACAAAATACCCACATGGATCATGATTTTATGAAAAAATGAAAGCCAAAAAATGAACTTTTCATGCTTCAAAATTGTTACTGAGCCACATGTTTGCAGGATCGTGTTCTCATTACACAGTTTTTCCCCCTGGCTCATATTATTCATGCACGTGATAATGTATTGACGCTCCTTGACTGAAAATTCCAACGAGTCGGCACTGAACGTGGCAGTCGTTTCTGTACTATTTCGCCGAGAACTGCTGTTCTTTGAGGAGATGCTGAAAAGAAGCTGCAAAGTCCCTGAAGTTTAGTGAAGAATATGCGCACATTTTTATTAATGGAAGCGACTTTAAGCATAATGCGATTCAACTGGTGGACGTAACAATGAATGTATGAAGCATTGGGAAACTTTTCCTTAACAAGAGCCTGCACGCCACGTGACGAACCACTCATGACTGCTGCACCAACATATGTTTGCGATATTTGCTAATGTGGACAGTTCCCCAAATGATTATTTATCTGTTCGTTGCTGGACGTTGCCGAAGACTGGGCATCATGCTTTTCTGGTGCTATGAAGTCCCAAAATCTTTCAACTGGTTTTCCGTTAATGATGTACCTATATACTATAACCATCTGGAAAACACAGGCTACGTCACTGCTTTCGTCAGCTATTACGGCCAAAAACTCAGCACCCTTAATTTCCTTTCTACTTTCCTCTTGGCAGACTTGAAGCATGCACTGGAGAAGTTCATTCTGGATGGTTATTGAGGTTCCTTTGAAAACTGTAGCTTTCTCTAAATACAGAGTCTAATTCTGCACTAAAATTAATCAAGGAACGAAAAACACCAGGCTTGGAAGATGATTCAGTCTCATCATGTCCTCTAAGGGCAAGTTCCAACGCACCACAGAAACGAATACAGTTAATAATTAGATTCAATATGTACCTATTATTGGTAACTTTTTGGTTGTGTAATGCCACAGACCTTCTGTACCCACTGTCTAATTGGGTAGCTATATTTACATTGCCCAGACTTGCCATATTCAAAACGTTATTTACATGGACTGAAGAAAGCTCGTGTTTTCTAATTTTGTCATGGAGTGTTGAATGTCACAGACTCCATGTTTAGACCATGAAAGATCTCCTCCAAATAATGAACAAGGAAAAAAAAGAGGCATATTTCGTGTCACAACCACACAGCCATTCATGCTTGTTGTACAATTCAGAGTTAAATTTCCTATTGAATTGGCGACTTTTCTTTTTAACGGTTTGAAAAATTGTTAAAGCGGGAGTCGGCCTACCTAGCCTCTTGATTTCTAGTTTTTATTGAAACTTCCGTGAACTGAAGGGTTCAGAGAGCAATGAAATTACCTTATTCATTATTTCACGTATTCACTTGTCACTTGAGCCTCAAAAGTCACTGTAGCACACGCTAAAATAACTAACACAATGGATAGAAAATAGTTCTCCCGCAGTTACACCTGAACTGGTAAGGTGGTGCGAGAATCCCGCTTTGTTCGAAGATTCGATAGTTCCGTTTCCCTTCGGAAGAGTTCGGGCCTTCTTCCTACGGCTGGCAGGGTGGCCCAGTGAGGTGTTTATACACACAAGGCCCGCATACGAGTACAGTGATGTCCCCGCAACCCACACCCTCTCTGAGACACCCAAGTCCACGTTTGCAGCCGGTCGGGGTGGCCGAGCGGTTCTAGGCGCTACAGTATGGAACCGCGCGACCGCTACGGTCGCAGGTTCGAATCCTGCCTCGGGCATGGGTGTGTGTGATGTCCTTAGGTTTAAGTAGTTCTAAGTTCTAGGGGACTAATGGCCTCAGAAGTTAAGTCCCATAGTGCTCAGAGCCATTTGAACCATTTTGAACCACGTTTGCAGCCACAGTGCAACTCCCTGTCACCGTCGGAACATTCCGTCCAACTCCGCTGCGTTCGGCGTTTGGAGCTCAGGCATTTCAAAAGAGATAAACGGAGCGCTACTTCTCGACTAGTATAGAACGCTCAGAAGGCAAAGACAGTGGAACAAAATTATTACTTGGGGGTAGCGCAAACTTGCAAACCTATACAGGAGCCGCCCCTGCTGCTCACTGTTGCCACTGTATTGCTGGATAATTTACTTATTCAGAAGAGAATTTACAGTGAGGTCAAATTGAGCCCTTCCACCATTCTAGGTATACTGAATGAAATGGCGAAGAAAATTAAAATATTTTGTAAATACTAAAACATCTTCAAAAAGAGGAGAAAAACTTTGAAAAAGCCATATAATTTCATTAACAAAGTAAATAAATTACATATGACAATGAACGAAAAGTATACGACAGGGCTCATTTTGACCCCTTCCGCCGTTCTAGTGTAACTGTATTTCAGTGTGTCCATTTGCTTCAGAACGAAATCGTGCAGTTTTGAAACGTGATATGCCATTTCGCTTACAGAAAACTAAAAGCCATTTTCTTTAACTACTGATTTTGGTAACCCTTCGTTTTGGAAAAATCGTGATAGTTTTGTTTTTATAGAAGTTATAGATTATATGTATTACATATAGAAATTTAGAAAATGTACCATAGCAGTTTTTAAGAGTATTTATTTAAAGCAGCCTATAAAAGATTTACAAAACATAGTTCCTAAGAGACACATACAACAACATAGTGCCAAACACTTTGAGTTTTAGCATTCTAAAGATTTATTTGCACTTGCATAACAAATACATGAAAACTCGTATTACACAGATATAACAGTACCCTTCACGTTTTTCTCTTTTCAGTGTTAACAAAAATCAGCCAGTAGCTTACTAAATCCCATCCATGTGTAAATGCGACTAGTGTTCTGATGCTTGTCGGCACACAAAATATTACTGCAGGAATGCTGACTGGTATTTTTGGCTTAAGTGTCATTTTGAAACATCATTTCCATATCTTTATCTACGTTTTTCCAATAGTAATGCCCTGTGGCAATGCGTTTGATATGTAGAATACTCCAGTGGCATTGCTGCAGCATTTGAGGTGCTTTTAGTTTTAGCATTTCTGGAATTACCATTCATCTCTTCTGATTTGATATGTGCCAAAATGACAACTTTGTAGACAATGACAGCATGTCTGATGTGTTAGTATGTTTTAATTCCTAACTGACTGTTCAATATTTTATCTAAAGGCCACTGAAATTCAGTATACTATTTTACTTTGGATAATATGGGATCCTTTGCACAAGTTTTTCTACCATGTTGGCATTTTATGAAAAATTTTCAACCCTGTCTTGACTGATGATACCCAAAGTGAGAGGTACATCAGCATAAGAGTCAAAATTTTTATCCTGTCCTTTTTGGTAATCGTGATACCAAGTCTGTGTTCTTGAACTGAGATGTGTATCTCAAAACTGTTTCATAATCATAGTTTGATAAAATCAATGTCCATTAGTGCAAGTATTGAGCCTTTCTGGAGGGAGCATAAGTATTTCCTCAAAATATTACTACCAAAAGCTTTGACCCCGTCCCCTCCTCTCTCCAATAATAGCCAAACATAGCATATTATTTTTGCTGCTATTAATATAAAATAGTCAGTCGCAATATAGCTGTCAAATGATGTGGGTTTAATTTGAATTACGTAAAAATGACGCCATGATCAAAGAAATTTGACAACACTACAGTATTTTCCATGCCAGAAAAATACATAACCTTCATTTTAATTCCATTAAATGGCATCATGTCCAAAATATGTATTATAAATGCTAGAGTATTTCCAAAGAAACTACATAAGCTTCACCTGAATTGTGTAGAACTGCGCCATGTTCAAAGATATTTACCAATACTGTAGTATTTCTATATCATAAAATTTTCACATGAATTAAATAAAATGGCACAGTGTTCAGTGTCATTTTTCCAACAGTCAATATTTCTAAAAATTATGTATGCTTCACTTGAATTGTGTAAAAATAGCGTTATGTTCAAATATATTAACCAGTACTACAATATATAAAAAATACACAAACTTCATTCGAATTGCATGAAAATGACGCCATATTTAACGATATCAAATAAAATTGAATTGTGCAAAATCAGCACACACAACTCTGTAATTCATATTTCACTTTAAAAAAATGTTTGTCAAATATTGTGCCCCTTACATAGGCTATGTCATCATTCTCTTACAAAACTATCCAGGAATTGTGTGCATGTTTTTATCAAAATTCAGAAATGTATTGCCAATTTTCCAGTATTTCTATAAAAAAATTACCATATGTAGGTGTCACCTTCAGTGTGTGAATTGACACTACTCATCACAACTCACACCCACCCACCCACCCACCCACTCACTCACACACACACACACACACACACACACACACACACACACACACACACACACACACACACACACACACACACAGCATCAAAAGTTGCTGTATTTTCACACCAGTATTATTTACCAAAAATATATAAAAACATAAAATTCTCTCTCTCTCTCTCTCTCTCTCTCTCTCTCTCTCTCTCGCTCTCTCTCTCTCTCTCTATCATATGTTTTATACTACAGAAAAAGAAAATGTCTATCCAATATACTAAGTATTTTGTCCATCCTCAGCAATTGTAGTGTACATCAAAACAATAGGCAAGCAGTTGCATAAAATATATTTAATTTCTTTTATGTAACTGGTAGATCATTGTTTCGTTATTTATGCCAAATAATTTACTCCCTCATCAGCAAATTTCATCTCTCTGTGTTACACTTTTCACTAAAACAAATGATACTATCAAATTTCAATTTCTCTCTCTCTCTCTCTCTCTCTCTCTCTCTCTCTCTCTCTCTCTCTCTCTCCTGTACACTAGATATAAATTTAATTTTCAAACAATAAATCATGTTTTCAAAAATTCACACAAGTCACAGTTAACTTTGACTTGCAGCAAAAATCATTTGTTATCTTATGTTGTCACACATTAGGAAAAAAAACTAATTTAATACAAATTGTGATTCATCTTCAACACTTTTGAGAATACAACCGATTGCAAATAGTAGGTTGTTACAGTGTCAGTAAATAAATCAGTCATCTCCATCAGCAAACCAAGTTTTGTCAGCTGTACCGGCATTTTTAAATGGAAATGATACTCAATTGCATTTTTTGGGCAAGTTGTATACGATAGAAAAAATACCCTAGGGTGCAAAACTTGAGAGTGAATGTAACATTCACACGATGTGCCACTGCCAGCTAACAAACTCGATGAACCTTGGACCGTACATCTGCCACAGTATAGTACAGAAGATGACTGAAAGAAAAATGCAATCAGGTGAACAGACACTTTTGTTCAAAGACAATAAGTTCACTGTAGTCACCACAATTCATGATGGTACCTTCGACATTATGAAAGATGGGGCATGGTTCTTAATAGGGTGTGTAACTACCATGGATGGCAATGCATGCTCTGCGACCAGCGTGGTTGACAACTGCTTTATGTTCGTTGGTGCATGTGGGCATGCTGCAATACGTCTCCCCAACATAACCCACACGTATCCAGTGGGATTTAAGTTGAGAAAATGGACAGACTAGTTCCTTCACAAAATATCCTCTCATTTCAACAGGTCCTTCGTCTGATCACACATTGCCATCTATAAAAATGAAATGCGAGCCGAAGGTATATCCGAAAAGACGCATGTGGGTAAGGAATACAGTGTCACAATGATGTTGACTGTTTAATGTGGCATATTCAAAGACTTTGTACAAGCATGCAACATTATGCATCCTGTAATGAAACTGGTCTGACTACATCATGTTGTATGCAAAAAATGTGATTTCCAGTAAAAAAATGTTTTATCACGCATTTTGCGATACCCTTTTTTAATTGTTGTAAATTTTGATAATATTTCTTACAAAAAATTGTCTTTATTATTTTGCTGAATGTAAATGCCAGAGAGGTATGTAAGCATGGAGAAATTTAGTAATCTTTGACGAGTGTGTCGTTATCTTCATATTTAACAATCTATGGAGTGTCAGTGGGTAAAGTAAGTTAGTTGCCATGGGGTAGTCTGACGAAGGAAGTGGTGTATGGCCACATGTGATCAAAGTCGGGTGAGTGTTGCCAATTAGTATAAACAACAATGCTCAATAATTTTTTTTTATAATTGTGAACCTCAAAGAAAAAGTGTTAGAGAAAATCTGTGAAATGATTTCAAAAATATATCAACAAAGCGATAACTCAAACGTGTTCATTGTTTTGATTATAATTTATACAAAAAGATCAAACCTTCGAACTTCTGCAAATCCAATTTTTTGTCAATATACTACAGGAAAGCGACAAAGAAGAATGCTACACTTGAACTGTGAAGGGTTCCTCAATATGTTTGCTGTTGTATCTTCTTTTCAGCAGAAAAGGGTTTTGTTGGGTAATTTTATGACATCGGAGTATGAATGGCTATGAGGGTCAGATGAGGCGCTTTCTCTCACACTAAGATATTTTTTTTCTCATGAGTGAAAAGGTATATAGTGTGGTTGCGTGGCGATTAAATGGTTGGAAGGTGGTTGTTTATGATAAATTTCAGTTCTAGTGTATTTATTTCCTCTAGGTGGGGATGATTTTGTGAGACTTGCAAATGTACTGCGATGTTTATGGGACGATTTGACGACTTGTAGGTTGATGGATTTGTGTATGAAGTGAGACTAATAGTGTTTGATTTTCAGTGGTGCCACATTATAAGATGATTACAAGTTGTAATTCGCCACCACCTACTACTGTACTAGGTACATTTAAGGAAATCAGAATATGGAAGCCCTGGAAGATGAAAAATGAAACACATTTTAATCTCATCCAATTTCATGTTTGGTAAATAATCAAGGTAACAACCTAAAGAGTGAAATGACGTGAAGGTATGTGAGTATCCCTGGTGACACGTGGTGAGTAATGGTGCAATGGTTGTGGCTATCGTATGACAATTAGTAAGATGAGAAATTATGGCCATGGGCAATGATTTGATTTTTTAGTGACAATCTTTTGTGTGTTTACTTATAGGATAACGTGTCTTTGATTTCTATTTTATGCTCACTACTTCGTTATAGATCAATCTGATGCCTAAACACTGTCACCATATGGTTACAGGTATGACTTGTATGAACCTTCTGTTTCTTATTAACCATAACTTCTATTGTGAGATGTTCATATAAAACACTTCACAGAAATTTTCCACAGATCACCAAACGTGTACTCCAAAACATGGAGAAGCAGTCAAAGAGTAGCAATATGGGTATTAAGTAGGGAAAAATATGTTTTTATGTGTGGGTATCATAGTCGTTCTATATGTTTGTGGTGACTAGTACAAATTCTGTAGATTGTGTGTGGGAATGCAGTTAGTAGTAGATGAAGTTTTGTGTTTGTAGGTTTTTGTGTTTTTAGTTGGTAGCGTCACCAAATCTTCTCCGTTTCCTTATCAAGTCTTGTACAAGACCTGTCCTGCCCCTTTACTCAATGTATGTAATGCTGTATCAATGTTGTATAAGAAGTATCTTTGTTGTTCGAATTTTGAGTATCATGTCGCTCTTGTGAAGGGACCTTAGGTAATTTTTTTTGCTCAGTGAAATTCTTAATCACTGAAATAATTTCTTACAAGTTAAATTCATTTCCTTTTATCGTTAAAACTAATCCTAATGTGTAATAATTGATCATGTGAGTTTTCTTATTTTTTATATTATTAAGAAGGCCCTTTTTGTAAACCCATTTTTGGGCAATTCTTCATGTAGAAGTCAGTAGCAGGAATTTCTGCAGATTTTTTTTTGTAATATATGCATCATTTTGTTTGAATGTCTCTGTGAGTACAGCTATTAAGTGGGCACAAAATCGCTGGGCTGCCTAGTGAGCCTGCACAACAGGAAGTACGGGACTTGCTGCAACAGCAGGTATTGCCGAGCCTTGCTATCAACTGTGAACTAGTGGTGTAGCGAGCAGTCACAGCTGTTTCCACGCCAGAGAGGAGTGGATTCTGGTTTTCCCCCAATCCCAGACTGTCTGTCAGTGCAGATGGCGTGGCGTGGCAGAGCTTCGCACTGGTCGCTGAACCAGGCCAGGCGCAGGCACGAGGTGCTGGGTTAGCATGACTCAGAGGAGCGTCGCTCGCATACACGCAAGCAAAATTTAGGCAATGTCCAAGGCACGACCTAAAAACATTAATACTGTCTGATGATGGCATGGCTCCTGGTCTATTCAGATGCAACCATCTCAGGAAGATGGTTTCACTGAGTTTCGTGGCACCGGGGCCTGCCCATGTTACAAGAACAGAGCTGTGCAGCCAACTGCTACCAAATTGCACCTGAAGTGCACGTTCCCTGCTCGCTGAGGGAAGGCACGAAGAAGAGTTTATTAGTGGCTTCTTCACGTGGGGTTGTCCACATGAACGTTGAATGGCTCTACCAACCGAGCAGCGCGCAAACGATGATGATGATGGTATGAAGCCTGAAGTGTCACCCTGACTTTCAGAAGAAATACAGTCGTGGTCGACATTCCTTGCTTGCTGAGGGCGGTGCTAACAGAAGAACCATTTTCGAGTCCCTCAGGCAGGAAGATGTCTGAGCAGAGGAATTGACACCAGCCACGATGGAGTACTTCTGTGAGGTTGTGAACTGCCAAGTAGCTGTGGCACATGGACAGTGGTAGTAGTGGAACAAGCTTAGTATGAGTACATTTTGTTAATGTGGGTTGCCTATATGAGGGGCACGTATGCACTAAGGGGAAAACCTTTGATTGACAGGTACTTCATCTATTGTTCTGCTTTGATCGACAGGTACTTTACCTATTGTTCTGATAAAAGGATCCTTCCTTTTCGATTGACAGGCACTTAACCTATTGTTCCCCCCCACCCTCTCTTCCACCCCCCAATTCTCAGGAAACCTCTCCCCCCGCTGTTACAGGTACATATCCAGGTCTGAGTTATTGGAATAGCCCCTCTGACTCTTATCAATTTGATTGACTATTTAATTAAATTGATCAGTTAATTAACCTCTCCCCCTCTTGTAAACCCACTCCCCTCTCACCCACCCTCCCAGAAATTGATGGGAAAATGGCTCAGTTGATCAGTCATTTGGAGGAAATTCTATTGTAGTGTATGGAATATTGTTTAACCAATTTAGACAATGTATAGAATATTATTTATTTATTTATGGCAATGTGTGAAATTTAGTTTATTTATGTAGTTATGAATTTGTCTGGACAATGTGTAGAATATTGTTTATTTAAACAATTTAGGGGATTCAAGAGAGTGTAGGGAATATAGTTTATTTATTTATTTAAATAATTTTTCAGGAAATTGATCACCACGCCCGCCACCCTGTCCGCGTTCCCCTCGCCCCCTCCCCTCTCACTTTCCCCTCCTCTACCAGGAAATTGGCGGCTCTGCAGTGGAGAGGAAGGAGCTCATGACCGGAAATTCAAGCGTATATTGTTTATTTATAAAAAAAATCAGTTTGTGGGGGTTGGATTTCTCTTGCTCATCATTCTCTGCTGTTTGGATACATGTAGATCTTGTAAGAAGTAATTACATGGGGAAAACATGTTGCATAGCCTAATGTTCGGCACTATACTCTGGGTGTCATAACCTAATGTTAGGCCCTTTGTCAGCACTTAACCTATTGTTCTGTTAAGCGGTTTTTCGTGTCATCCCCATTTTCTTAAACTATTGTACCGCATTTGATACCAAATTAAGTAATCAGTTTGTCCTCCCACCATTTTTTTGTACACTTTTCGAATTTCATGTGCTTCTGTACGCCATTTCTGACGCATTCTTCTTTGTCACCCACCCCCTTAAACTATTGTACTGCGTTTAACATAAAAATTATGCAAATTAACCTAGTGTTCTGCATTTTACCTGATGTTCTGCTCCATGTCAACCACTCATGCACACCCTCCCTTTAACTATTGTACCGCTAACACCATATAAAAAATTAATGCAAACAGAACACAGCATGTTGCTATCAATGGAGAGACGTCTACAGACGTTAAAGTAACCTCTGGCGTGCCACAGGGGAGTGTTATGGGACCATTGCTTTTCACAATATATATAAATGATCTAGTAGATAGTGTCGGAAGTTCCATGCGGCTTCTCGCGGATGATGCTGTAGTATACAGAGAAGTTGCAGCATTAGAAAATTGTAGCGAAATGCAGGAAGATCTGCAGCGGATAGGCACTTGGTGCAGGGAGTGGCAACTGACCCTCAACATAGACAAATGTAATGTATTGCGAATACATAGAAAGAAGGATCCTTTATTGTATGATTATATGATAGCGGAACAAACACTGGTAGCAGTTACTTCTGTAAAATATCTGGGAGTATGCGTGCGGAACGATTTGAAGTGGAATGATCATATAAAATTAGTTGTTGGTAAGGCGGGTACCAGGTTGAGATTCATTGGGAGAGTGCTTAGAAAATGTAGTCCATCAACAAAGGAGGTGGCTTACAAAACACTCGTTCGACCTATACTTGAGTATTGCTCATCAGTGGGGATCCGTACCAGATCGGTCTGACGGAGGAGATAGAGAAGATCCAAAGAAGAGCGGCGCGTTTCGTCACAGGGTTATTTGGTAACCGTGATAGCGTTACGGAGATGTTTAATAAACTCAAGTGGCAGACTATGCAAGAGAGGCGCTCTGCATCGCGGTGTAGCTTGCTCGCCAGGTTTCGAGAGGGTGCGTTTCTGGATGAGGTATCGAATATATTGCTTCCCCCTACTTATACCTCCCGAGGAGAACACGAATGTAAAATTAGAGAGATTAGAGCGCGCACGGAGGCTTTCAGACAATCGTTCTTCCCGCGAACCATACGCGACTGGAACAGGAAAGGGAGGTAATGACAGTGGCACGTAAAGTGCCCTCCGCCACACACCGTTGGGTGGCTTGCGGAGTATCAGTGTAGATGTAGATGTAGAATTAAATCGATGTTCTTCACATCGATGGGGTAGTCTGTTTTTTTTTTTAATTTGCAGCATCCTATTGGTCAGTGAAATCGAAAGAATATAGTTCAAACAAAAGATCGCTAATAAAAAACGCATCCTGCCCCCCGATGCCTGACCCCAATGCCGTCGACTCCTAACGCGACATGCAAGCTGTGTCTAGCTGTGCATGCATGCTTACTTGCTCAGTGTGGCTGACACATCGCCGCAAAATGTTCATGCAGCTGTCAACATACATCTCAGAAGCGTTAAATGTTCTCACCACTAAAAGCCTTCATCATGTCTGTGCACACTCGCAAGAACACCGTTAGTCAAAAGCTGTATATTTAATAGAATCGTTACATATGTTCTATGCCGGCATGCAGATGGTATTTATTTTTGATATATGGGAGGAGAGAGATGCGGTAAAAATCGTATCGAGATCTCTATCAGATGAAGTTAGTGGAGCCTTATAGTTCGTAATTTTTCTCTGTTGGATGGTACAGAATAATGAAGATAGCATGTTGGACAATAGACATGAATGGGCCCTGAGGGACGTGGATCTGTAGTACTTGTATGTAGTTTTGGGACGCACCACAGTGCAGTAGCAAAATCCTCATCCTTCTCCCAGTTTCCATTTCCTTCGAATGGTCAATACACTGTTGTGTCACAGTAACTCAGCTTAGCCTGCTTCTACATGGGTTCCAGAAGGTGGTGGATATAGCTCTCTCCAACTTCTTCTCAGCTCCAACTTAAATTGTTACGATCATCTGCGCAAAGCTGAAGAAATGGCAGCAGTTGTAGAAGACATAAGGAGTATCTAAAATTTTACTGTAGCTGATAGGTTCGAGAAAGGAGACTCGTTTCGAGATATGAGAGTGCCAGAAATATGATTCACTAGTGACAGCAATCATTAAAGGACTTCTCCATAGGATCCAATGCAGGTATGTGGTTGAATGGAAAGACTTGATTCCTAATCCCAGACGGCATTTCTACTGGAGAGTGTAACACTAGAGATCTGAACAACCTGTGTGCATTTTACTTCAATCATCTATGGTTTGTGATCCTTCTCAATCAACCTTCGCCTATAACCCACTGGATATATCACAGAACCTCTGACATGGCATCAAGACAGAATATGTTACAAATCCTGCAGAAATATCTAGCGGAGGCATGAGGAAGTTGCAAATACCGGTTTCATACCACGTTCCTTAGCTGAATAACTTCCAAAATTCCGTGATTTTATCACGAGATTGCATTATGAGCTACGGGTAACTGCACCGTTGGTCTGATAATATACACTCTGGCGATCACTGTCTATATTCAGTGTCGTGGTATTTGTCTGGAAATACTAATTCATTCAGAGGTAATACCATAAGTCGATTTATAAAGTGGGTATAGCTTTTAACTGGATACTTGTATGCACCCATAGAATCAAGACTGCTTGTGATAGTAATATGGTCGTTGCGTTCGTGTTTTTTAACATCTGGCGGTTTGTAAGACGATTACACCTCTCTTTCAAAGAAACAGTGGCAGCACTCGCAGGAAAAACTTATGAGAAGACATGTCCACCTATCGCTAATTTTTTTCTCAGTATTATTTCGTGTCGCCAGCAATCAGTTATTGGCAGAGTATTATACTTAGTAGTAGGGGGTGTGGGATAAGTTCGTCTTGAGAATCAGGCTTGCAAAGTATGTGTTTGTGTTCCGATACATGCAAAGGAAATTACTATATCCAGTTGTAAGGAAGGGATGGATTTGATATGGAATACTGTGACAGCAAAGTCATAAGAATGGTACAGATATTTCTATTTCCAGAGCCATGGCTGTCAGTAGGGTGTATTTCCAATACTTCTCTCACTGTCGAATGTCGTCCATTTGAGACCGTGATCGTAATATTTAATTGTAAGAACAGGGATAAAATATAAATGTGGCTGGTTTTCCTAGGAGGATTCTCTATATGTGTGCTTGGCATGGAGCGCCGGTGACGTGTGGCGGGAATGATTCATGTTTCCAGCTAATGGTAGGAGCTGCCCGAATGGAGAGGCCTGTTGGGGTGTAGCAGACTTAACCGTATCGCCCTCTAGACAGCAAAATAGCGAACTAATACTTACTATGTGTTGGACAGCTTCGTGATCGCTTGGAAATTTGAGAAGATTCGGTATGGACGTGTGTTTATGCTGTACCATTATTCCCTCCCATGTAAATTGTCTTGTTGACTGCTTCTACACATTAAGTGCCTTTATTTAGTTGAGGGAACATCGATTGTGGTGTGTGCATCTAGCAGGTGAAAGACAGGTGGAAGACATGTTTGCTAGTTCTCTAGTCATGAGAAACACCTTAGTTGACTTTGTAGATTATAGGGATGATTTGGAATCAGTTATATCACCGACATCAGTATCCGTGAGTGGAAATATCATTTTCCTCTATTTTTTTCGAGTTTTCACGTGCAGGTCTTCACAGACAGGATAAGTTTCTAGTTACTAAATGGTTTAGTGCACGCTCCGCCTCGCTAAAGTTTTGGGTTTCTAGAGAAATAATTTTCAGTCTATATCTTCGGAATTATGTCACGCGAGTGTTACTGCTATGCAAGCGATATTGCTATGTGTTTGATATTGAGAAGAATTGCGAAAATGGTATGATACTCTGACAAACCATGCGAAATTACATATGTTCTTGTAATCCCAGAGTCTGGAGATGAGTGTAGAAAAGAAAGCAAGAAAACAGGTTGGGACCAGAAACAGTGACGTCATTGTGCTGAGGGGAACCGACACAGCCTTTGTACAACAGTTCTGAGAGTGACTATCTTCCAGTGCTGGCACTCTGGACACGCATCGGCAGTGGATGACCGACTGACTTCGCTAGAAATATTTAGTGCACCGAGGAGTATACCTACGGTGCGTGTGCTTATGCTGTCTGTCTTCGCAGTATATGTACGAGTGTCTGGCAGTCGATAGCTATACAAATGATGTCAAAGGAGCGATTTTGTATGGTGCAGGATACGAATTGTATGTTTACTACATCAACACAGTACGCCGTGATACACACTCCTGGAAATAGAAATAAGAACACCGTGAATTCATTGTCCCAGGAAAGGGAAACTTTATTGACACATTCCTGGGGTCAGATACATCACATGATCACACTGACAGAACCACAGGTACATAGACACAGGCAACAGAGCATGCACAATGTCGGCACTAGTACAGTGTATATCCACCTTTCGCAGCAATGCAGGCTGCTATTCTCCCATGGAGACGATCGTAGAGATGCTGGATGTAGTCCTGTGGAACGGCTTGCCATGCCATTTCCACCTGGCGCCTCAGTTGGACCAGCGTTCGTGCTGGACGTGCAGACCGCGTGAGACGACGCTTCATCCAGTCCCAAACATGCTCAATGGGGGACAGATCTGGAGATCTTGCTGGCCAGGGTAGTTGACTTACACCTTCTAGAGCACGTTGGGTGGCACGGGATACATGCGGACGTGCATTGTCCTGTTGGAACAGCAAGTTCCCTTGCCGGTCTAGGAATGGTAGAACGATGGGTTCGATGACGGTTTGGATGTACCGTGCACTATTCAGTGTCCCCTCGACTATCACCAGTGGTGTACGGGCAGTGTAGGAGATCGCTCCCCACACCATGATGCCGGGTGTTGGCCCTGTGTGCCTCGGTCGTATGCAGTCCTGATTGTGGCGCTCACCTGCACGGCGCCAAACACGCATACGACCATCATTGGCACCAAGGCAGAAGCGACTCTCATCGCTGAAGACGACACGTCTCCATTCGTCCCTCCATTCACGTCTGTCGCGACACCACTGGAGGCGGGCTGCACGATGTTGGGGCGTGAGCGGAAGACGGCCTAACGGTGTGCGGGACCGTAGCCCAGCTTCATGGAGACGGTTGCGAATGGTCCTCGCCGATACCCCAGGAGCAACAGTGTCCCTAATTTGCTGGGAAGTGGCGGTGCGGTCCCCTACGGCACTGCGTAGGATCCTACGGTCTTGGTGTGCATCCGTGCGTCGCTGCGGTCCGGTCCCAGGTCGACGGGCACGTGCACCTTCCGCCGACCACTGGCGACAACATCGATGTACTGTGGAGACCTCACGCCCCACGTGTTGAGCAATTCGGCGGTACGTCCACCCGGCCTCCCGCATGCCCACTATACGCCCTCGCTCAAAGTCCGTCAACTGCACATACGGTTCACGCCCACGCTGTCGCGGCATGCTACCAGTGTTAAAGACTGCGATGGAGCTCCGTATGCCACGGCAAACTGGCTGACACTGACGGCGGCGGTGCACAAATGCTGCGCAGCTAGCGCCATTCGACGGCCAACACCGCGGTTCCTGGTGTGTCCGCTGTGCCGTGCGTGTGATCATTGCTTGTACAGCCCTCTCGCAGTGTCCGGAGCAAGTATGGTGGGTCTGACACACCGGTGTCAATGTGTTCTTTTTTCCATTTCCAGGAGTGTATTACCGGGTTGAAGATCAGCTTCACACCCTAGTATTCGAGCTCCTGTCCTCAGTGGCAGAGCAGTGTGATTGAGTAAGAACTGTAGGCCACTTTGCATGGTTTAATTGTTGGTGCAATATGGTGATCTGCACAAAATAGTTTTATGCCGTTGAAAGTCTCATCTGCACAAAGGAAAAAAAGGCAGATAGTGCTTCCACACCAGCGGTATCAGTAATTCGGCCGATAAATTCAATAAGAGCCATTCATAATCCTCCATGCATTCATAAGACATCCTTCATGCCAGGATGTAGGAGCATCAACAAACTGATTCGAACAAGGTGGAGGGAAGGTTTCTACAGAAAGTTCTGAGAAAGCAAGTGTTCAAATACAAACTGAAGCAGACCATCCATCTCTGGCGAGGATGTCGTCACTTATCCACCACTGTGGCATTAGGACATCTCCAGACCAGTAGCTGTAGGATACCAAAAATACCCGCTTTCTCTTATGTAGGACAGTGCTTCAAATTCTATTTGGGTAATTGTTCTGATTTCCCCCACCTGTGCTTAGACAGTTCTCTCTTTCCATGATTAATGGTGTTTTCGTGAGTGTGCACAGACATGATGAAGGCTTTTACGAGTGAGAACGTTTAACGTTTCTGAGATGTATGTTGACAGCTGGATGAACATAATGCGGCGATGCATCAGCGATGCTGGGCAGGTAAACACGTGTGCACAGCTAGACACAGCTTGCATGTCCCATTATGATCGCTAGGAACAATGCACCCTGTGCTATTCTGGAAATCATTGGAACAGATTTCTATAGCACTGGACCCACAGCTCTGCTTAATCTCGCCAGCAACGGTGCCTAGGTGAATACGTATTTCGACAGGAATTTCTCGGGTGTCAAGTACGAAAGGGATGCCACCACCTCAGCCTTGTGGGACCTGAACGGACACCTTTGCATGGCTCGACAGTTGACAGCCGCATCATCACTTTGCAGGGGTCGATGGTGCACCCCACCTCCTGGGGACATGTGCGGAGTCGATGGCGTCAGCATCGAACATCGGGTGGCGGGATGTGTTTTTTACCAGTGTTCTTTTGTTTAAACTATATTCCATCGATTTCACTGACCAATAGGACACTGCGAATTAAAAAAAAACACCCCATACATGTGAAGTTTATTGATTTAATTAATTTGCATAAATTTTTTATATATCAGTGTGGTGTTAATGGTACAATAGTTAAGGCGAGTGTGGCGTGAGTGGGTGATATGGAGCAGAACAGCAGGAGAAGTGCAGAACACTAGGTTAATTTGCATAATTTTTGTGTAAAACACAGTACAATAGTGTAAAGGGGTGGGTGACAAAGGAGAATGCGGCAGAAATGGCGAACAGAAGCATGTGAAATTCAAAAAGTGTACCATAAAATGTGGGAGAGCATAACTGATTACTTAATTTGGTATTAAATGCGGTACAATTGTTTAATGTAATGGGGAAGGCATTGGAAACCACTTAACAAAACAATAGGTTAAGTGCCGACAATGGGGCGAACATTAGGTTATGACACCCAAAATACAGTGCCGAACATTAGGCTATGCAACATGTTTTGCCCAGGTAATTACTTCTTACAAGACCTACATGTTTCCAAACAGCAAAGAATGATGAGCAAGAGAAATCCAACCACCACAAACTGATTGTTTTTATAAATAAACAATATACCCTTTAATTTCCTGTCATGAGCTGCTTCCTCTCTACCGCAGAGCCGCTAATATCCAGGTAGAGGAGGGGAAAGTGAGAGGGGAATGGTCAAGGGTGCGGGGACATGGTGGTGGGGCTGGTGATTGATTAACTGAAAAATTCTTTAAATATGTAAATAAACTATATTCCATACAGTGACTTGAATACCCTAAATTGTTTAAATAAACAATATTCCACACATTGTCTAAACTGTTTAAACAATATTCCATATACAGCAATTGTTTTCAGGACAAATTCATAACTAAATAAATAAATTACATTCCATACATTACCATAAATAAATAAACAATATCCTATACATTATCTAATTTGTTTAAACAACATTCCATACACTACAATCGAATTCCATCGAAATGACTGATCAACTGAGTCTCTTTCCTGTCAGTTTCCTGGAGGGAGGGTGGGATGGGAAAGGGTTTACCAGAAGGGGAGAGGTTAATTAATTGATCAATTTAATTAACTAGTCAATCAAATTGATAAGAGTCAGAGGGGCTATTCCAATAACTCAGACCTGAACGTGTACCTGTAGCAGCGAAGGGAGAGGTTTCCTGAGAAGTGGGGGAAGGGAGAGAGGGTGGGGAAACAATAGGTTAAGTGCCTGTCAATCAAAAGGAAGGATCCTTTTAGCAGAACAATAGGGAAAGTACCTGCCAATCAATGAGGAACAATAGGTTTTCCACTGAGTGCATACCTGCCCCTGATATAAGCAACCTGCTCTAACAAAATGCACCCATACGAAGTTAGTTCCACTACTAGTGATGCATGGTGACAGCTGTTCCGGTGGGAGGAGTTCCACCACTGATATCCTTCATTCTGTGGGACTGCAGCGTGCGCTTATGTCACCGCACAGTCAGTGAAATGCAAGTGTTTTTTTTGTGTTGCTCGCCGCCTAATATGGATATGTGATTGCCTTGAGATAATCTGTCATGGCACCTATGTTTTTAGTGTGTTAAGGCTTGAAACTAGCTATGATGGTAAACAAAGTATCAACGAAAGTTGCGACGTCATGCTTACAAACCACCAGCGTAATATTTTCTTGTCTGACCGCACACTCGCGAGTTTAATCTTGTAGTATTGTGTTTTTTGTAAACCTGTACATTTTGTATACCTGTATATTATGTATGTGAAGAGTTTGACAGAGCACTGAAAGACCTGAGTCGAAACAAGGCCCCGGAAGTAGACAACATTCCATTAGAACTATTTACGTCCTTGGGAGAGCCAGTCCTGACAAAACTTTACCATCTGGTGAGCAAGATGTGTGAGACAGGCGAAATACCCTCAGACTTCAAGAAGAATATAATAATTCCAATCCTAAAGAAAGCAGGTGTTGACAGGTGTGAAAATTACCGATCTATCAGTTTAATAAGTCACAGCTGCAAAATACTAACACGAATTCTCTATAGACGAATGGAAAAACTGGTAGAAGGCGACCTTGGGGAAGATCAGTTTGGATTCTGTAGAAATACTGAAACACGTGAGGCAATACTGACCTTACGACTTATCTTACAAGAAAGATTAAGGAAAGGCAAACCTACGTTTCTAGCATTTGTAGACTTAGAGAAAGCTTTTGACAATTTGACTGGAATACTCTCTTGCAAATTCTAAAGATGGCAGCGGTAAAATACAGGGAGTGAAAGGCTATTTACATTTTGTACAGAAACCAGATGGCAGTAATAAGAGTCGAGGGACATAAAAGGAAAGCAGTGGTTGGGAAAGGAGTGAGACAGGGTTGTAGCCTCTCCCAGATGTTATTCAATCTGTATATTGAGCAAGCAGTAAGGGAAACAAGAGAAAAATTCGGAGTCGGTATTAAAATCCATGGAGAAGAAATAAAAACTTTGAGGTTCGCTGATGACATTGTAATTCTGTCATAGACAGCAAAGGACTTGGAAGAGCAGTTGAACGGAATGGACAGTGTCATGAAAGGAGGGTATAAGATGAACATCAACAAAAGCAAAACGAGGATAATGGAATGTAGTCGAATTAAGTCGGGTGATGCTGATGGAATTAGATTAGGAAATGAGACACTTAAAGTAGTAAAGGAGTTTTGCTATTTGGGGAGCAAAATAACTGATGATGGTCGAAGTAGAGAGGATACAAAATGTAGTCTGGCAACGGCAAGGTAAGCGTTTCTAAAGAATAGAAATTTGTTAACATCGAGTGTAGATTTAAGTGTCAGGAAGTCGTTTCTGAAAGTATTTGTATGGGGCGTAACCATGTATGTAAGTGAAACATGGACGATAAATGGTTTGGACAAGAAGAGAATAGAAGCTTTCGAAATGTGGTGCTACAGAAGAATGCTGAAAATTAGATGGGTAGATCACATAACTAATGAGGAGGAATTGAATAGAATTGGGGAGAAGACGAGTTTGTGTCACAATGTGACAAGAAAAAGGGACCGGTTGGTAGGACATGTTTTGAGGCATCAAGGGATCACAAATTTAGCATTGGAGGGCAGCGTGGAGGGTAAAAATAGTAGAGGGAAACCAAGAGATGAATACACTAAGCAGATTCAGAAGGATGTAGGTTACAGTAAGTACTGGGAGATGATGATGCTTGCACAGGATAGGGTAGCATGGAGAACTGCATCAAACCAGTCTTCGGACTGAAGACCACAACAACAACATTATGTATGTTTCAGTGTTAATTATGATTTTGCGTTGAATATTGTTAACCAGTTTAGTTTCAAATGTTTGCTTTGATGACCGACAGAGGTATGTTTTGTCACATACATTTCATGTTTTCTCTTTGAAATCTTATATGAAATGCTATTAATTTTGCTCTTGCATTGAGTATGATGATCAGGACACAAGTAGTGATCACCTTATAATAATCACTTTTAATAACTGTTTAAAACAATATTCAAGATGATATCTCAAGTTTGTTATTGCAATGAGTTGGGCGATATGATGTAAACTTTCAAAGTCATACATTTCATTTATCTTTAATTATTTAATGGTAAACCAACTGTTTGTTTTGTGGACCACATGAGGTCACAATTACTGACTAAAGTTATCGAAAATTCCTTTAAATATTATAGATTTGTCTTTTCTTTTGAGCTGCTGTTTGCTTGTTGCGATAACTTTTTCTTAAGTTATGTTTGTTTCGAAGACTGTTGGCAACAGTCCTCTCTGGGACGTTTGGGGTAATGAAAATGTCCTATAGTCCCATTTAATTATCATTTTATTTGCTTTCCAAAATGGTTCAAATGGCTCCGAGCACTATGGGACTTAACTTCTGAGGTCATCAGTCCCCTAGAACTCAGAACTACTTAAACCTAACTAACCTAAGGAAATCACAAACATCCATGCCCGAGGCAGGATTCGAACCAGCGACCGTAGCGGTCGTGCTGTTCCAGACTGTAGCGCCTAGAACCGCTCGGCCACCTTGGCCGGCCCTGCAGAACAACTCGGGTGTTTTCGTTGCTAAATTTCGTACCAGCGAAGACTGAGCTATGATTCAATCTAGCGATGGCCTATTTCTTTCTTCGATTTGCAATCATCATATGGCTGTTATGTTGGTTCTTTTCAGTCTTGAAAATGCGTCTATAACACCATTACAAGTCTTCCATGTTTTTATATGTAACTCAACTCACGACTAAAATGTGTATCCCTTGTTCTCCTATTCCAAATTTCTCTGGCTTGCGTGAGTGAATGAATGTGGGTGCGTTTCATTTTGCTGTACGGTTGTTTAGCGTGCTGCAGAGAATCAGCGGTAGTCTTACAGAAAGGCCAACGCTTGTAGTTTTCAGGTAGGCAAAGAGGTTTGTTTCCTTAGTGTGAAAGTCAGTGGTTTTAGGTTGGTGGCAGAAGTCTCATCTCTGGGTTTTAGTGTAAGATGCGCAGTCTGCTTCCAGCTCTTCTAGGGTCTGCAGCCAAGGTCTCTTCAAAGAAGGGTGAGTTGATTTAACCGCTTGGCGCTTTACGCATGCACTATGCACGCACAGGGCACACCCACACTCCGCTGCTCAACTCGCTGCGGTTCACTTCGTTAAGCCGTCGGCACACGGACCGTGCATCCGAACGTTGAGCGTTGAGCGTGCGGAGTTTCTGACGTCATAGCGTGGAATAGCACGTTCGGGAGTCTTCCCGAACGTGCAGAGCAATATCTGGCATGTCAGGTATTCTGAGCGTGCGTCTGAGCGTTGACCAATGAGATGGCACAACGCTGCCTACGTCACACGCACGCCGTCTCCCTTCAGCACAGAGTTGTATGGAGCCATATTGGCATTCATTTCAAGCCTTTATGTATATATGCCGTTTCTGAGCACCAGCAAATTGAGAATCACTGGAAAACCCGTTGTTAACTGTGTGATTCGTTCCAATAAAGTAATCATATACATGGTAAAAGACTTTTGTAACTTGCGTGTTATGAGAGTAGGCTACTTTAAGGCAACGACACACTGAAGATCCACCCAAAACGCATTGTTCTTGGTCAATTTGTTATAATTGAATTTCAATTAGTAACATAGCTTCGAGTAAGATTTTCAGCAAGGGGTAACATAATACGATTTTTGGTTTAGCATAATGGGTAGCGTAACTGTTCTGTACTGAGCTGTGATTTGGGTCAGTGGTTCGCGTCTTGCCACTTCCAATTTTTTTCCTAACATCCGCGTTTTTATTAGGTTCTCATACTTTATATTATTAGTTTAATATAAGTATATACTATAATATTTGATGTTATGTAAATATAAGTTCACCTTTTTTTGAGAGATGACTTTGTTCGATTGGCTTAATCTACAGGACAGCTTGCGCTACTTGTATAAAGATATTTTGCTCCTTTTTCTTTTACGCTTCGTAATTCACATGTTGCAAAGATTTTGCTACTGGATACGAACAGTGATCAAGTAATATTGACCTTGGGGTTTTACTAAAATGTGGGAATGATGAAATAATGTTTATCTTATGTGGAGAGGTATTCCAAATTTGTACCGCACTGTTTGTAACGGAACTTTTACAACCCTGCATTATTATTGATTGGACATGGTACTTTCCATTTCGTGGACGATGGAGGAAATGTGCGTTTTAATAGAGCTAACGTGGGAATTTTACGCGCGCCTGTTGAGTAAACAGTGTGATTTACGAATAAGAAACATCCCTCAACTGCCGCTGGAGTGCGTTGCGATCACGCATACGACGTCGGGTCCACGTACCGTATGCACAAGTCACATCGTTCCTCAGCGCTCAGCAGCACGTTGAACTTGGCACGCTCAACGTTAAAGTTCGACAGCACGGTCCGTGTGCCAACGGCTTTACAGTCGCTCGCCTAGGCCACTAGCTGCAAGATATGGCTGGACGCAAGGGAAGCAAGCTGGCAGCCGCGCTGGAGTTACTCAGCTACTCATCGACGCGATGGGGAGCAACCGCGGCCGCAAACGACAACCGAAGCGTACTCAATGGAAGGTGCAGTGCTACAAGTGCCTGCAAATGGGGCACACTGCGAATGTTTGCATGAACGCCGTCGCGTGCTTGAAGTGCGCGGCATTGCACGTCACTCGTAATTGCCCCAAGCCACGAGGGGTGGTTTGTAGAGTTCCGCCACGACACGCCCTGAGGCGGTGTCTGGCGCCAAGATGGCCGCCCCGACCCCCCTCCCCCCACCCGACCTGGCGATGGTGCGAGCCGTGCTGCCTCGAAGCCGCCACAGATGACGCCATGGCCGGCTTCCAATCCACCTTTGCAGCCGAAAGGGCTGCACTCAGGGACGAGCTAGCAGCTGTCCATCGCCAGCTTCAGCAGCTGCGCGAGCAGCTGCGGGTTCTCAAGACTAAGGGGACGGCCATCACCCCACCCCCTGCAGAAATGAAATGCAGAAGGCGCTGCACCTGGAGATGGACGTCGACACGCCTGCTCTGCCTCACGCTGTGGAGACAGTCGCGACAACCGACAAGGAAGAGGCATCAACAAGGAAGAGCTGCCCCTGTGCCTGACGGTCCCAGATGAGCGCAGTGCGTGCAGCCCGTTTTCAAGGAGATTGTGGCGTCCATAAGGGATGGGTCATACCCACACTGGGACAACCCTTATCCCTTCACGCCACTGGACATCCCAAATCTTCCCCTTCCTCACCACCCGTGCGACCTCCGCCACACCTGTGGAGTGCTGCACACGGTGGTGTCTCGGAAGGAGCTGCGACTGATTAACGCCCACGCCATCTTCACCCCCCACAACTGGGAGCACGTCTATCAAGTCGCAGAGAAATGGGTGAAGGAGGTGAAGGAGGTGTGGCGCTCCGGCAGAAGACAGCCTGCCACTGAAGACCTCTCAGCCGTAGCCTACTTCAGAGATCTACGGAAGTAGC
Source organism: Schistocerca americana (assembly GCF_021461395.2). Classification (NCBI taxonomy): domain Eukaryota; kingdom Metazoa; phylum Arthropoda; class Insecta; order Orthoptera; family Acrididae; genus Schistocerca; species Schistocerca americana. Next base: position 759,543,838 of record NC_060130.1, on the reverse strand, counting down.
ATGATGATAATTGCAAAGAGAGGCAACACTACCACCAGAGAGGCCAATGCAAGAACAGCAGCTACGCTGCTTAGCCTCCTTCGATACCGCACTCAATGGACAATCCGTGAACTAGTGAGACCGCTTGGTTCTATGTCTCATACCGAGTGGGGAGTTTTTTGTAATTCAGTCTCAGTGAACGTGCTCCTTGTGTAGCTTTTGGTCGCGCGTTTTGTCCTATAAAGACTGTTTTGTTGGGTCGCAGCAAGGAACGCAAGGCTTTTTCAATCTTTCAGTTTGATTCCTAATGTGGACATTGGTCCGTAAGAAGAATGTAGCACAAAGGTGTTGCATATGTTGAATCGGTCTCACGTAGGAAGTGCGCCCTCGGTTCAGTGTGAATATTTGTGTGCCTCCGACTGCCTGTGTATACATTCTAACCTTTTCCGAATCTTGATAATTTTTGCCTCTTTGTGAATTGTCTTTGTTTCATTACTACAGGTCCGTTGGAAACCATCCACATCGATAATGTTAGATTTTGTTGGCCCTCTGCCATTCCCCTTTGCTGTTCAAATATGTCCTCTGTAAAATGTAAATTGTTCGCGGATGTGTGGTTTAATGTTGCTAAAATTTTGCCACGGTACATAGAAATTGTTTCTCCATGATTCACATGGCCACATAGGTCAACTGTGAGCCTAACCTTCCTGTGGTCCCCTGCCTCTGTCCTAGAGTTTACTTATTGTTCTGATTTGGGAATATTTAATATATCCTGTCCGGATTATTCAACTGTATTTATGGTTTGTAATTTCTTGTTAAATGCGTAAGCGTGTATGTGTGGTCCTCGTTGAGGCTGTTTCTCCAAACCGAGATTCAACTTTAAATGCAACCGTGATGCTCAGATTTACTCTTTTATTTAATTATTTCTCAACACAGCAGAGCAAACCTCCTAGCTTCGTTGCATGTTGGTGTTGGGGCCGTCCTTGCTGTTCTTTGAGTGAATGTGGATCTGAGTGCGAGTATTAAATCTTTCTTGTCCCCCTCAAATTACGACCGCGATTCTACATTAAGATATTCTGTTGTGAATTGTATAGGGTTTCACAAGCAATCGTACGTAGTTACCAGGCAACAGCAGTTAGATAGATGTCTTAAGAAATACATAATTTTGTTTCAAGTCTTATCCAGTGTGCCGATGTTACGTATCCTTTACCTACGCCATTTACCTTGTAGTTTCCTTGTTGGCTTATCCATAGCGTATCCATGCGCACAGATCCAATAATTAGTGTTCCCTTTTCATTTAAAACAAATTCTTTAGGATAGATCTTATTTTCAGGAATGTTGCTGCAAGCTGGTCTTATTCACAGTGTTCACACACTTTTTACTTTATTATTAATTTTTCATTCATGTGAACAACCTCGGGATCATATTAATATCTACACCCCATTTTTTATGAGTGACATTACAATGAATGTTCTTTTATGAGTTTTTTCTTATGACTAAATGAGTTAATTTTCCAACTCAGTCAAACTTCTTGGTTGACGTGTGGCTGGAGTTAGTGGCGACCCAATCTTTTACTTTGATTTTAATGTCAGATAGTATTTCCATTTGCGTGTGGCTCTTTTAGCCATCTGGGTATAGCTCAGTGCTCCACTCATTCCATAAACACCACGTAAGTGCACGTCACTTACAAAGATATGCACAAATTCTTACCGAAGTGCTACTGGCTTTCCTAGACGAAGTACTACTTCAGATATACACATGTTTCTGGTACCAGTAAAATGGGTGCCGAGTTCACTATTTGCTTGTGGCTCTGTCCTGGTCGCTAGATAGGACGTGAAGGCGTTATCAGTTGGCCTACGCTTCGCCTGGTTTGAGTCCACTGGAATTTTTTGTCTACAGTAAACTCAAATATGAAGTCTATGCAAACGTTCCGACGACTTAACAGGATTTAAAACATCGTCTTGTTCCAACATATGCAATGATATTGAAGGAATCTCTCCAATATATCCAAAAGTCCTTCATCAACGAGAGCAGAGATGTATTGCTGTAGACGATGGACATTTTGCGCACTTGATGACATAAACAGGATTTTAAGGAAGTATTTTCGACCACATTCTTTTGTAATTTCCTTTTTGTAGCTGCAGTGTAGGTGTGCATCTTCACATGACGTGAAGTTGTTATTAACAGTCCTTACACCTCAATTCCCGGTTTTTCAAATACATTCAATTTTTAACGTGGACCTCTCCTTCAAGACACCCGCAAAAACAGAGGCAGAACTTTTATTGTAGCAGATAATGAATAATCCTTGGATGTCACGTCCTCTGACTTCCAGTTTGTCTGTCGATTCAGTCGTAGGTAGTCAACAGTAATTATCATCTGTTTTAAGTTAAACTTTTCTCCACTATTCCACTTTTGTAAGTAAACTTAGTTGTGTCAGTCTGGAGAGCCCACCAGCCTAACGTGACTGTTCCGTATAATACGAACTTCCACAGTTCAAAAGAAATAAATCCTAAGTTCTAAATATTGTGAAACGCCGATCAAGTTGTATCTTTTATAAATATGATACTAGTAGCAAAAATTGTAATTCCATTTGAAAAATAGAAATTCATTACATTAATATAGACATGAAAAGAGATTATATGTATCTCATTTAGTGAGGACTTCTGCACAATTGATTCAATTGAAAGAAAATTCCGATATCTTACACAGTTCAGGAAATATTTGAGCTGAACATCTCAGCTGAATCACCCTATATGCATAAAAACGAAACATACACAACGAAAAGCACATAAAAATAATGTATCTATTACCATAATTATTCTTACTATGGAAGCGTGTTGCACCTAGCCTACACGCCATATATAAATTCAGTTGGTGGCCTCTTGTTGTAGATCTATGCTCTATTCCTTAGAAAGAAGCCCTTGTGCATTTTAAACTTCAACTTCTGTCATTATGTAGCTATTTTTTCTTATGGGCTCTTTGCATGTACACTAGTTAATATTTATTCTGTTACTAAGGAATTAAATTCGACACCTGATTTTCTAAATGATAATTTATTGTACCTTTTGTTAGCTTAGATACGGTAAAACAGATGGTAGATGCACGAAAAATGATAAAATATGAACATATACCAAAATGAAACATACTGGAAAGTTACAAGCGACACAATCGACACGGGAATTTTGAGAGAGTGTGGTCTGGTATATTGTACAGCATTTATACCTTTTGCAGAAGAATCTCAGTAACTGTCTGTAACCGCATTACTTTGTTACGTGTTTCATATATCCTTGAGAAGGGTCTCTAAACAACCTCAGAGGTCCTTAAATTGTTTTTAATGGAATCTTATCCTCTGGCAGGCACTGTACCTCCTGCTGCCACCTCAACATTACATTCCAAACCATTGTGCATTCACAACCTACTTGTTGCCCAGACACTCTTCATGGGTTCGCTCAATAAACGTAAAATACTCACTATAAGTGCTGTTTGTATACAGTCTTCTAGTATTCTTGTTTTTCTTTTGTGTTTTAACGCACATAGGTAGCTATTTTCAATATTCACTCATGTCACAAGCAATTGTCGTCATATTGTGGTTGCTATTTATTTTTGACAAATGTATATGTCCATTAACTGAGTTCTTCCTGCAAAAAACTGTAACATGTTGTTACTTTTCTCTGTCTTCTCCAAACTGTCGTTACAGGCTTGTCTGTATCACTCACCAACGGCAGATCATAGGCCTAAAATCTGGGGATGCAAGAAAACATAGTGGAAAATCTCCTTTCCTTCCTTCTAATGAGCATGTACCTAAGTATTGGGGCAACCTGCATTCTACCCCACTCTGCATTGTTGCCAGATGTATCCAAGATGGCGTCTATGACGTTGTCCAAGATGGCGGCATGTATATTTTGCAACAGTGCATTACATCATCCAAGATGGCGGCCAAGACGTCAGCTAATGACGCAAGTACCGTTATCCAAGATAGCGGCTTTTGGCGGGAACGTGCCACACCCCCTCTCCCAAAGAAAAATGGTGGGAAGTTCAAATCCAACAGGATAATGCATCACACCAAGCTTATCTCTACTAACCTAAGAAAATTGCGGGAAGATAGGTCACTTGGCCTACCACCACTAACCTTAGTCACCTGACCGCCACTTCTTCCTATGAACTGGCGCCAAATTTGAATTTTGGCGGTAAAGAAAGGTGAATTCGCGTATCTCTACTAAGCTGAGAAAATGGCCCGAAAGAAAGGGCACTTGGACTAACCTCAGTCACCCGACCACCACCTCCTCCTAGGAAATGGCGCCAAGTTGAAATTTTAGCGGTAAAGAATGGTCCCTTGGGGTTTCTCTACCAACCTAAGAAAATTGTGGGAAACAAAGTTCACCTCACTAACCTAAGATACCGACCGCCATTTCTTCCTATGGATTGGTGGGAAAAGGTCTCAGCCTGCACTGGGCTGCTAGAGAGAGGAAGAAGTGTGCTTTATTTATTTTGGAATAATTTATTTAGGGATGGAGTATATTTATCACAGTGATACAGAACACACGCTCTGACATGCCACACAGCATACACACCTGGAAACTACTCCTAAATAACTCATGTATAATGCTCTGCACATACGCTTGCTAATTGTAAACTATCAAAATAACGCATTGCACAGCCTACAGACCTGTAAACCACTCGTAAAGAATGCAATACGTTTATGCCCAGGTATCCAAACAACCTGTAAATTGTGAAAATAATAATCCATCTAAAACACTCTGCAAACATGATTGCTAATCATCAACTGTCGAAATCATGCACCAGTCTTTATTTAAACAATTACAGACAGCACCACCATACAGTGTGTTCGCCAGGTAGCCTGCACTCCAGCTGGCCTAGTAGACACAACCACCAGCACAGGGCACTGCCATCCAACAAGGCAGCCATGAAATCAGCTGATGACACAAGTACCGTTATCCAAGATGGCGGCAAACAGTGTGTTCACCACAAGGTCTAGACCTAGTACACAGTACCACCAAGAGAGGGGAGAATGGCGGGAGAACGACTCTGCCTGTGCTGGATATAAGTTTTTATTTTGCAGGCAATGTCTCCACCATGAGATCTAGACTCCAACTGACCTAGTACACAATACTGCCATCCCTCGTCTGGTGTAATCCAAGATGGTGGTCTGGAGGGGGAAAATGGCGCGAAAATGCCTCAGCCTGTGCTAGGTTGCTAGAGAGAGTAAGGAAGGAGTGTACTCCATTTATTTTGGAATATTTTATTTAGGGAGGCAGTATATTTATCACACTGACACAAAACACTTGCCCTGATGTGCTTGGGGTCACAATACACAGTCTGTAGACCTGTAAACTACTTCTAAATAACACTCCCAAGACATGCAAACAACTCCTAATTTACCGAAATGCACAGACATGTACTTTACTGAAATGCACAGACATGTAAACTTCTCCTAAATAATGCAGTACACTGATGTGCAGACACGAAATAGTAAAAAAAAAAAAAAAAAAAAAAAAAAAAAAAAAAAAAAAAAAAAAAAAAAAAAAAAAAAAGAGCATAGCACAGCATACAGATCTGCTCACAAAATTATGCAACAGACACACAATCATCGCGCGCAAGCATGAGGCAGCAACATCCCTTTCATACTTGGTACTTGAGAAATTCCTTTTGAAATACGTGATCACCTAGGAGCCGTTGATGACGCGACCAGAAGGGGGCGCAGACGCTCCAGGGACATGCACGCTGTCACAGCCACGAGCTGCCACCAGACGCAGGTAAAAGTTGCATCTGTGTTCAGGTATACAGTCTGTGTTATACTAACATCACAGAACTCTAAGGCGTGCTCACGCAGCCCCAATATGCGAGACACCTCCAGGCGGCACTTGTCTTTACTGTTGATGACAGAGTAGCACAGGGCGCATTGTTCCTAGCGCGAGATTAGAGACGCGTTTAACCATGCTTAACCGCACAGCGTGACTGATGCAACACAATGAAGTGCGCGTGCTCAGCTGCAAACTGTCACAAGCACATTTAACAACATTCTCAACCTTATACTCATATCACATGACTATGTAAAAATAAGAACCAAGTCGACTTCGCGGAAATTATTTAGTGTCCCAGCATAACGTCAAATGCAGTCTTCCACGGGCACCTAATGAAGTACCCCCTCCATTACGTGTTACCTTTCCTGCTTACAATACACACAAACGTCCCCTCCACTATGTAGAGGGTCCTATATCCCAGCAGAAAGGATGTGAATTAATCCAGCAATATGATTGGCTCTTACCGAATTTAACCGTCGAATTACTGATTCCATCAGTATCGAAGCACTGCTCGCCTTTTTTCCTTCTGCAGACGAAACTTTCAGCAGTTATTTTACACAGATCTCCATATTGCACTGGCAATTAAATCTTACAAACTACCATACATATCGTCAAATACAGAAAGACTCTGACTCATTCACACTGCTCTCCCACCGAGGACAGGAGTTTGAATATTAGAACGTGAAACCGACCTGTGACCTATCAATATATGACCGCGTATCCTACGTAACGTCTAATATGGAAAGACCCCTACTCAATTACAGTGCTCCCCCCCACCAACGACAGGAGCTTGAATATTAGTGCGCAAAACCGATCTCCAACCCAGCAATATACCACTACGTACCGTGTCGATGTAGTAGAAATACAATTCATATCCTCCGCCATACAAAATCATCCCTTTTAAATCAGAAAACCGCCAGTGGATCGAAGTCACTCTCAGAACTGTTATTCAAATTCCAACTCGTTTCCCCTTGGCACAGACGCGTTAATTTTTCTGCTCCAAACCTGCTACCTTCCATGCTCGCTTTTCTACACACATCTCCAGATTCGGGGATTACAAGAACAATTTTTGTTTTTCACATGGTTCGCAATAATAATATACCATTTTCGTGGTACTTCTCTATATCAAGCACTAGGCAGCATCCTACCGATCGCTAGCGCAACATAATTCCCAAGATATAGACTGGAAATTATTTCTCTACAAACATCAAATATTAGCAAGGTGCAGTGTGCTGTAAACCACTGAGTAACTAGAAACAAATACAGCAAACTAATATTTCTACTCTTGAATACCGATGTCGGTGATGTAACACATTCCAAATCATTCCTATAATTTACAAGCCAACTAAAGTATTTCTGACGTCTAGAGAACAGGCAAACGTCTCTTCCACATGCTAGATGCACACACCACAATAGATCTTCTCTCAACTAAATAAAGGCGCGAAATGTGCAGAAGCAGTCAACCGAACAAATTACATGGGAGGGAATAACCATTCAGTGCAAACGCAACTCCATACACTAACTTCTCAAATTTCCACATGATCGCGAAAGCTGCCCAACACATGCTAAGTATTAGTTCGCTATTCGGTCGTCTAGGGGATGCCAAAGTTGACTCAGATACAGTCCTACACTTAAACAGGCCTCGGCTTTAGGACGGCTAATGCTGTTAACAGGAATCGTGAATCATTCCCACCACAGACCAAGTATACATGGAATCATTCTAGAAAACCGGTCACATATACGTTTTATTACTATACTTACAATTAAATGTTACAATCGCGGCCTCAATTGAATGGCATTCGACAATGAGTAAAGTATTGTAAATACACCCTGCTGAAGGCTGTGGCTCTGGATATGGAAATATCTGTGCCTTCCTTACGACTGGATGTACTCTTCCCATGCTATCACAGTACGCCACGTCAAATCCATACCTTCCTTATGACTGGACATAGTCATTACCTTTGAACAAACACATACCTTATAAGCCTGATATTTAAACTGAACCTATCACGCACCCCTTACTACTAAGTATAATACTTCGTCAATAACTGATCGCTGGCGACACCAAATAATACTGACAGAAAATCAACCGTGGGTGGACATGTCTCACAAGTTTTTCTTGCGAGCGCCACCAACGTGTCCTAGAAAGAGAGACGTAATCGGCCAGATGTTAAAAAAATCGATCCCAACAACTACTCCATGTTACTGTCACACACGACCTTGGTACTACGGGTGCACACAAGTATCCATGTTAAAAGCTATACCCGCCTTACGAATCGAAGTATGGCATTACCTCTGAATGAGGCGGTTTTTTTTTCGGACAAATACCGTGACAGTGATCATAGGAATGTGTATTATCACACCAACACGTAGCCCACGATGCAACCTCGTGATAAAATTACCGCATTTTCAAAGTGGTTCAGCTAAGGAACGTAGTATGTAAGAGGTATTGGCGACTCCCTCACACCGACCCAGCTAGATAATTCTATAGTATTTGTAGCGCATTCTGTTTCGAGACCATATCAAAGGTTCCGCGGTATATTCACTGAGTTATAGGCGATGACTAATTGAGAAGGAACACAAACAGTAGTAGTAGATGATGTGCCGATTGAGCTTATGAGAAAATGTACACTAGCTTCTCAGGTCTCTAGTGTTATGCTGTCCCCTAGAAATGATGTATGTGATTTGGAATCGGGTCTTTCCATTCAAGCACATACCTGCGTTGGATCCTATTGGCAATTCCTTTAATGATTACAACCACTACTCAACCATATTTCTGGCACTCTCATATATCGAAACGAGTCACCTTTCCCGAACCTAGCTGCTATAGTAAAATTCCAACGTGGTTTTAGTCACCCCCTATGCATCTTGTAAATGCCCCCATTTCTACAGCTTTATGCATGTGATGGTTCTAATTTAAGTCGGAACGGAGCAGAAGTCGCAGAAAGACATATCCACCACTTTCTGCAACCCGTGTAGAAACAGAACAACCTGAGTTACTGCAACAGGACCGTCATTTGAGCATTCGGTGGAAATGCGAGCAATGTGGTATATCTCCAAACTAGATACAGATACTACAGCCCGAAGCAGATCCGTCTCCATTCAAATCAGTCACCCCAACTTGCTATCATGGTTATTCTCTACCACTTAACAGAGAAAAATTACTAATATAAAAGCTCAACTAACTTCAGTCGATTTAGAAGCCACCTAGGCACCTATGCTGGCGCAATGACGCATAGCTGCGGTGTTGTCCACCGAGAAGAAAGAGATTTCCCAATGTTTCCCAGGACAGCGCAGCGTGCAGCCACCCAAGCATTCCTAACAGTATACCCCACCCCTCACCGAATTTACACCTCAAACTGCTGCTGCTACTGCCACGTCTGTGGCACGATCCTATTAAATATACAGGCACCGCAGAGGCCACTTTAAAGTTTGATCACCTATACTCTAGGGAAATGATCGTATCCCACAGACTACACTTAATCGCACGAGACGCTCCCTCTAGTCCTGTTTAGTTGTTTCAAACACTGTTTTCTAACACGCATTTTAACAATGCCAAACATTACGTTTTTCTGCCATGACTTCGAGGCCTGTCCAGGTTCTAAACTGACATTAAGAAGTTCTGATCCATGCCCATTCACAGAAAACTAGACGTTCCACGGTGTTAACCATATTCTTACGGCGGATAGCATAACACACCAAACATCGACTGATCTTAAATAAAAGACAGTTACAACATAAGCAAACTGGAAGAGTTTTACAGCGTTGGCATAGGTTTCCAAACTACAGTCCGAAGGTGATACCCGAGTTCTACATTTAGACTCCTCTTTCACACTGATGAATACCTGATGGCCCGGCGTTATCTTTAGACTGATTTCTCATATTGCACTCATGTACGCGATCAGTGTTTCGATGCTATCCACTCCTGAAGGTGCTGACCATCAACCAAAGCTTTTTCCCTAACTCAAACAAGGGATATCAGTCAATCATAATGTGGTAACCAACAGTGTGCCAGAGCATGGATGGGATGGAAAAGACGCCATCGATGTACTCTAATAATAAGCATCATAGTTGATAGCCAGAACAATTTTAGCAATTTTACAGTAATTTCAACACCTGCCAATGATGTGACAGCATGTTTCGCCCAATTTCAGTATCATGGTAAAACCACCCCTCATCACTTTGCGAGGATCATTGCGAACATGGATAGATGACTGTGCTGTATGTCCATTCAGTGTTAATCCTCGAACACATAAATCATCAACGTATACCAGACAGCGCTCCACTTATTTCTATCACCTTAAGCACAGTGTTTAATTTACGATCTATCTCTCTGCGTATGGGAGTCACAGAGCATTCTCACTGTCTTAGGGTAAAATTAGAGAGTGAAAGGCCCTCCTCACACTGCCATTGACCAACCTGCCCTGCAGCACCGTTACCGAATTAATCTGCAACCGATCAGAAGGAGACCGCTACACTACACGTCTCGTGAATGAATGGAGCTTCCCGAGTCCTCACCCATCTCGAGATGCGTCCATGTCGCGGAGCGTAGCACTCCTTATCGATGTATAGTGACAGATTTCAAAGTGCCGTGATGTAATAGCATACAGTTAAGAAGAACAAGAAACGAATGATTTTTATGTGCGATGGTGCTCCAGACAGACGGAGTTCGACTCATTTTCACGTATAGCAACCAAGCTACCAACTCTAAAGTCTTGTTCTAGAGTCTAATATCGGTACCTTGAGGGTATTGGTAAGAGAGAACATAAACACACACACTCCTAAGGCTACAACGTTCTGCACTTAAAACGAGCTATAATGTTAGATCGCATGCGTTTCCAACCTATCAGGCGTATGGAATGTAGCGTTGTTATAATTCCATTGTGAGAAATATATTTCAAGTGCATTACATACATCCTTCTTCCCTGTTTCTCTATGATAAACTATGTTATCGAACCGTAAAACGAAAAAACTACTTCCGCAAAACACTTGCTCTGCGTGATACGAGCACAATATAGCTTTCCGGAGACGTATAGTGGTTCATATCCGATCGTGGTTCAGAAATTATACGATGCTCGTATCAGACCTATATAAAATGATCATTAGGATACCTCCTACAAGGAAACAGATAAACGCATAGCAGCAGCGTCTGACATGTGAAAGTTGCAAAGTCATTCCACCATTAATTCTGTAAGCAGCACATCTGTCGGGAAAATGTGTAAACGGGGATTGCAGCACCTCACAAGCACCTATTGCTAAGTTACACTACTGGCCATTAAAACTGCTATACCACGAAGATGGCGTGCTACAGACGCGAAATTTAACCAACAGGAAGAGTCTTTCGACATCTCGGCAACAGACAGGGTGTTTACCGTACTTTGTATTCGTTACTAGTGGACGTTGTGGCTTAGTTTGGTTGTCTCTTGTCACCCGTTGCTTCTTGCGTGTTGTCGTCGTAAGGTCTCATTCAGTCGTCCGTCGTTGTTCGTCTCCGTCCTTTCCTGTTCATGTGTTGCTCGTGGACCACTCCCGTTGGTCTTGCCATGCTTCGTGCTCGGCCATCCCGCGACCAGTCCGGCGACGAGGTAAACGGTGGTCGTTGTCAGCATGGAAGCGAAGTTGGTTTGTCTTCTGGAGCAACAACAGCAGCTCATGAAGCAGCAGCAGCTCCAATTAGACATCTTACAACAGTCTCTGCGGTTGCTAACGGACAAAGTCGATACCCGGGACTTATTACCACAACAGCTTCCGAGTCCTCGGGTGTGCGATGCTTTCCCATGTCCGTCGTCGTTCCCACCATTTAATGACACTAACGAAGACTGTGAAACATTCTTACATCGGTTGAAACAACATTTCACAGCTTTTCAGGTCACCGATGACTCCTTGCAGCGATCGTTGCTTTTGTCTTGGGCCTCCCTAGACATGTTCTTCCTTCTCCGCAAGTTGGCACCGTTGTCCGATCCTGTGGCTCTCTCTTTCCAGGAGATATGCCTTTTGCTGACAAACTATTATTCCCAACGCTACCATGTGGTCGCGTCCCGGTTCCACCAGTACCATAAACAGCCTGTCGATCAATCGTTCCTGGGTCACAGACTTACAGGGTCTCAGCCATTGATGCGATTTTACGTGCACAAATCAGCAGTGTAAGGTTTCATATGCAGACTCCCTAACCTGGGATATGGTGGTTCAGCTAGCTATGATCCTGAGGTCCGCACTGCGGCGTTGAAACTCGATAACCCCACCTTAGAAGAGATTCTCCGTATTGTCCACTACTTTGAAATTGCTCAAGCTGCTAACGAGCGTCTTATGGGACGGCTCATTGTGGCGGCGTTCGTGGCATCTCGGCGGGTTCCGCCCTCGCAACGTCGACGTGGCCCCGCCGACAGAGGCCAGCGCCGTCGGGACTCCTTGTTGTCCGACGTCTCTAGGGCATCGGCGCCTCCGGTCGCCCCTCGTCGCCTGTCACGTGGCCCTCTTCCCTCTTGCACACAGTGCTTTACTGCACATTCTCGAGGTGATTGTCCCCACCGCTGGAAAACGTGCACGTGGTGCAACAAGGAGGGCCACTTCCGATCGGTTTGCGTAGTCGCTCGACCCGCTCCAGTCCTGCCCATCCTGGGCCTCAAGATACTGTCCATGCTCTGCAATCGGTCGTCCCACAGGATGACCCGTCAGCCCGGAAGCTTTTCCTCACGCTCCGCCTTTTCGCTGAGGATGTCAGTTTTTAGGTCGACAATGGGGCGACCGTCTCCTGATTAATATGGGGACATATACCCAGCTGGGCTCTCCTGAGCTGTCACCTCCCTCTAGTCGTTTGGTCACCTACAGCGACGGTTCAATTCCCCTTCGTGGGAAGTTCGTTGTCCAGGCGACATAAAAGCGTGTTTCCCAGCTCCTTACTCTCTCTGTCGTCGACCATCCGTCAGCTTCAAATAATTTTGGCCTGGATGCGTTTCAACTGTTTAGCTTTTCAATTTCCGACGACGACGAAGTTAAGGTCGTTTCCAAGGCTGTTCCTTTTCAGGACTTGGACGACCTGTGCTCCGCATTTGCGCCATTGTTTGCACCGGATCTCGGATGTGCTTCCGACTTTCAGGCGCAATCACCCTTCGGCCGGGTGCGCAGACTCGGTTTTTCCAGGCCCGGCCCCTTCCGGTGGCCTTACGGCTGGCAGTCAAGCAGGAACTTGATCGGCTCCAGGCCACTGGCGTTCTGGAGCCTGTGACTTACAGTGCCTGGGCGACGCCATTGGTGGTCATACGGAAACACAATGGGTCCCTTCGGCTGTGTGAGGACTTCGACGCTACTGTCAATGCTCAGTCCCTCGTCGAAACTTACCCCATATTCTAACAGGAACACCTTCTCGCCAAGCTTGCTGGGTGAGAGTATTTTTCAAAGATCGACCTGGCTGAGGCATACCACCAGTTACCCTTGGATGCCGAATCCCAGAACTTCATGGTTGTCAACACGCCTTCCGGATTGTACAAGAACAAGCGTCTTCCCTTTGGTGTCTCCTTGGCGCTGGCAATTTTCCAGCGGTTCCTGGAGCAGCTTACAAAGGCTATCCCCTGCCTGTGTGAATTATCTGGATGAAATCTTGGTCACTGGGCGTTCCCGCCGGGAACATTTGCAAAACTTCAGCGCCTTGTTTCTTGCCCTGCAATCTGCAGGTTAACGCCATCGGCTGGACAAGTGTTGTTTTTTTGAATTGGAAGTGGAATACTTAGGCCACGGGCTAAGCAAATATGGTATTTGCCTTTCAGGTCGTAATGTCGTGGAAATTGATTCCCTACCTCTTCCCAAGGACGTATCTGAACTCCAGATGTTTTTGGGCAAGGTTACTTATTACTTAAAGTTCTTACCCCAGGCTGCCTCCGTTGCTCAACCGCTCAATCATCTGCGTCTCCGTAAGGTCTCGTTCAGTCTCCTGTCTTTGTTCATGTCCGTCCTTTCCCGTTCGTGTGTTGGTCGCGGGCCGCTCCCGTTGTCCCACCACGCTTCGTTCTCGGCCAACACAACTTCTTCTCTACAACGCATCAGTCAACAATTAAATCGTACCTCGTTACAGCTCTATCTCAATCGATCGCCCCGTCCACTCTCTGTTATCCTTTAATGCAGATGGAAGTAAGTTTAGAGGTGAATGATTCTCTGTCCGCCTGAAAAACATCAAATACAGTAGTCAACTCGCGTGTATCACTGGTACCTCAACAGACATACAGTATAATGCTGCCTTGATAGAAAAAAAAATGGACTGCCTCCCTGATTCCCTTCGTTTCGATGTCGACGTTTTCTGGATTCCTCTTGTTGCCGCATACTTGTTCCCATGTACAAATTGTTCAGCGCGAACCAGAAGATACACAAGTACTTCCTCAATTTCCCCGCAATTCAGTGTATATTCTGTCAATTTATACCTATTCCCGCCAAACAAATAAATATATTTACAATCTTAAATTTGTGTTTGTGTTGCTATTTCTATAGGCAAAATGTCACATATGTTAATGCACGTTAGAACACGTTTATCTACGTTAATGACCGTGTCCGAATGTAATGCGTGGTTGGTCCACCCGCGAACCTTATCATCTCATGTGTGATGAAGCTTGACACATTCCTCTCAACGAACTTTGATTTATGCGATGTACTCCATCACCCTGTCGCATCTTGCGTGTAAAATCGAGACTTCAGCGTCATAACTGCACTACTGGCCATTAAAATTGCTACACCAAGAAGAAATGCCGATGATAAACGGGTATTCATTGGACAAATATATTATACTATAACTGACATGTGATTACATTTTCACACAATTTGGGTGCATAGTTCCTGAGAAATCAGTACCCAGAACAACCGCCTCTGGCCGTAATAACGGCCTTGATACGCCTGGGCATTGAGTCAAACAGAGCGTGGATGGCGTCTACAGGTACAGCTGCCCATGCAGCTTCAACGCGATACCACAGTTCATCAAGAGTAGTGACTGGCGTATTGTGACGAGGCAGTTGCTCGGCCACCATTGACCGGACGTTTTCAATTGCTGAGAGATATGGAGAATGTGCTGGCCAGGGCAGCAGTTGAACATTTTCTGTATCCAGACAGGCCCGTACAGCACCTGCGACATGCGGTCGTGCATTATGTTGCTGAAATGTAGGGTTTCGGAAAGATCGAATGAAGGGTAGAGCCACGGGTCGTAACACATCTGAAATGTAATGTCCACTGTTCAAAGTGCCGTCAATGCGAACAAGAGGTGACCGAGACGTGTAACCAATGGCACCCCATACCATCACGCCGGGTGATACGCCAGTATGGCGATGACGAATACACGCTTTCAATGTGCGTTCACCGCGATGTCGTCAAACACGGATGCGACCATCATGATGCTGTAAACAGAACCTGGATTCATCCGAAAAAATGACGTTGTGCCATTCGTGCACCCAGGTTCGTCGTTGAGTACACCATCGCAGGCGCTCCTGTCTGTGATGCAGCGTCAAGGGTAACCGCAGCCATGGTCTCTGAGCTGATAGTGATACGAAGCCGTCGGGATCCAGCACGGCGTTCCGTATTACCCTCCGGAAACCACCGATTCCATATTCTGCTAACAGTCATTGGGTCTCGACCAACGCGAGCAGCAGCTTCGCGAAACGATAAACCGCAGTCGCGATAGGCTACAATTCGACCTTTATCAAAGTCGGAAACGTGATGGTACGCATTTCTTCTCCTTACACGTGGCATCACAAGAACGTTTCACCAGGCAACGCCGGTCAACTGCTGTTTGTGTGAGAGAAATTGGTTGGAAAGTTTCCTCATGTCAGCACGTTGTAGGTGTCGCCGCCGGCGCCAACCTTGTGTGAATGCTCTGAAAAGCTACTCATTTGCATATCACAGCATCTTCTTCCTGTCGGTTAAATTTCGCGTCTGTAGCACGTCATCTTCGTGATGTAGCAATTTTAATGGCCAGTAGTGTAAGTTAGCAGTAGGTGCTTGTGAGGTGCTGCAATCCCCGTGTACATATTTTCCCGACAGATGTGCTGCTTACAGAATTGAAGATGGAATGACTTTGTAATTTTCACATATCGGACGCTGCCCGCTATGCGTTTATCTGTTTCCTTGTAGGAGGTATCCCCCACTACAAACGATCATTTTATATAGGTCTGATACGAGCGTCGTATAATTTCTTAACCATGATCGAATGTGAACAGTGGACACTATACATCTCCGGAAAGCTATATTGTGCTCATATCACGCAGAACAAGTGTTTTACGGAAGTAGTTTTTTCGTTTTACGGTTCGATAACATAGTTTATCATAGAGAAACCGGGAAGAAGGATGTATGTCATGCGCTTAAAATATATTTCTAACAGTGGGATTATAACAACGCTACATTCCATACGCCTGATAGATTGGAAACGCATGCGGTCTAACATTATAGCCCGTTATAAGTGCAGAACGTTGTAGCCTTAGGAGGGCGTGTGTTTATGTTCTCTCTTACCAATACCTTCAAGGTACCGATCCTAGACTCTAGAACAATACTTTAAGAGTTGATAGCTTAGCTGATATACGTAAAAATGCGTTGAACTCCATCGTCTGGAGATCGATCGCACATAAAAACCATTCTTTTATTGTTCTCATTAACTGTCTGCTATTACATCACGGCACTTTGAAATCTGTCACTATACATCGATAAGGAGTGCTACGCTCCGCGACATGGACGCATCTCGAGATGGGTGAGGACTCGGGAAGCTCCATTCATTCACGAGACGTGTAGTGTAGCGGTCTTCTTCTGATCGGTTGCAGATTAATTCGGTAACGGTGCTGCAGGGCAGGTTGGTCAATGACAGTGTGAGGAGGGTCTTTCACTCTCTAATTTTACCCTAAGACAGTGAGAATGCTCTGTGACTCCCATACGCAGAGAGATAGGTCGTAAATTAAACACTGTGCTTGAGGTGATAGAAATAAGTGGAGCGCTGTCTGGTATACGTTAATGATTTATGTGTTCGAGAATTAACACTGAATGGACGTACTGCACAGTCATCTATCCATGTTCGCAATGATACTCGCAAAGTGGAGAGGGGGTGGTTTAACTATGATACTGAAATTGGGGGAAACATGCTGTCACATTATTGGCAGGTGTTGAAATTACTGTAAAATTGCTAAAATTGTTCGGGCTATCAACTGTGATGTTTATTATTAGAGTACATCGATGGCGTCTTTTCCATCCCATCCATGCACTGGCACACTGTTGGTTGCCACATTATGATTGACTGATATCGCTTGTTTGAGTTGGGGAAAAAGTTTTGTTGGATGGACAGCACCTTCTGGGGTGGATAGCATCGAAACAATGATCGCTTACATGAGTGCAGTATAAGGAATCAGTAGAAAGGGTACGGAGAGCCATCAGCTATTCCATCAGTGTGAAAGAGGAGTCTAAATGTAGAGCTCGTGTATCACCTTCGGACTGTAGTTTGGAAACCTATGGCAACACCGTAAAACTCTTCCAGTTTGCTTAAGTTGTAACTGTCTTTTATTTAAAATCAGTCGATGTTTGGCGTGTTATGCTATCCGCCGTAAGAATTTGGTTAACACCGTGGAACGTCTAGTTTTCTGTGATAGGCCATGGATCAGAACTTCTTAATGTCAGTTTAGAACCTGGACAGGCCTCGAAGTCATGGCAGAAAAACGTAATGTTTGGCATTGTTAAAAAGCGTGTTAGAAAACAGTGTTTGAAACAACTAAACAGGACTAGAGGGAGCGTCTCGTGCGATTAAGTATAGTCTGTGGGATACGATCATTTCCCTAGAGTATAGGTGATCAAACTTTAAAGTGGCCTCTGCGGTGCCTGTATATTTAATAGGATCGTGCCACAGACGTGGCAGTAGCAGCAGCAGTTTGAGGTGTAAATTCGGTGAGGGGTGGGGTATACTGTTAGGAATGCTTGGGTGGCTGCAAATGGTTCAAATGGCTCTGAGCACTATGGGACTCAACTGCTGTGGTCATAAGTCCCCTAGAACTTAGAACTACTCAAACCTAACTAACCTAAGGACATCACACACATCCATGCCCGAGGCAGGATTCGAACCTGCGACCGTAGCTGTCGTGCGGTTCCAGACTGTAGCGCCTTTAACCGCTCGGCCACTCCGGCCGGCTGGGTGGCTGCACGCTGCGCTGTTCTGGGGAACATTGGGAAATCTCTTTCTCCTCGGTGGACAACACCGCAGCTATGCGTCATTGCGCCAGCATAGGTGCCTAGGTGACTTCTAAATCGACTGAAGTTAGTTGAGCTTTTATATTCGTAATTTTTCTCTGTTAAGTGGTAGAGAATAACCATGATAGCAAGTTGACAAAAGACAAATTAGTAGAAGCAATAGAAACACAATACTGACAATCTAGTAGGCATTAACATTACCTGATGAATCGAAGGACTTAATTCTATTTTTCTATCAAATAGTTCACATGATAAATCACAATGTGTGGCGTTCAAGATTAATCCACTATTATGGATGATAAAGATGCGTTAAAATTCTAAGGCAATCATCTCTTTGGGGATGATTCATTAACAATTCTTTCTCACAGCTGCACACGCTACTATCTAGGAATACTGCCGATTCAGGGTAATTCTCTTATGACTACGTTTACACATATGCATCTAGCTTCCGTTCAATTGACAGTAGGATCTGTGAAAATTGCTTTGGATGTAGTAGCACACTGCTCAAACAATCATTTGAGCTACTTTCTAAGTCTGTTCTTAAGTTAAGGGCATAAATTCTAGCATCTGATAAACTTAAGAGTGTTTAAATCTAAGTGTGCACACACAGTATTTAATCATTGGAATAGTTCTTGGATATTTGCGTTCGTTTCATTACGAATTACGTGGAAATGTGAGATAAATTGCTTTACAATCTTTTCAATGAAAACTGTGTGGTTAATAATGGTTCTTTGCATATTCTTTAATACGATAATTTCATTAGAGAGGTTAGCCGGCCGAAGTGGCCGTGCGGTTAAAGGCGCTGCAGTCTGGAACCGCAAGACCGCTACGGTCGCAGGTTCGAATCCTGCCTCGGGCATGGATGTTTGTGATGTCCTTAGGTTAGTTAGGTTTAACTAGTTCTAAGTTCTAGGGGACTAATGACCTCAGCAGTTGAGTCCCATAGTGCTCAGAGCCATTTGAACATTTTTTCATTAGAGAGGTTAGTTGAATCTGTACTAGACTGTTGTTCAAGAGCTACTATTTTGCCTTTAACCTCCAGTAGATCTCGACTAGTTAAAGTACCAAATACAGTATGAAGGATACTCCCTCCAATATGAAACCAGGCACGTTTATGCCCAATTAAAGTTTTATGTGGCAAAAGATTTAAAAAACAGTAAATCTCTTGTTCATGATTATCAAATGTAGGCTCTACTTGCAGTTTGGCTGTGATCCAGTTATTATACCAAGATGTACCAATTTCCAAAAGTCTATCATTACCCTTAACAGAATGAATTAGATCAATTTCCTTCCTTACAGAACTGAACTGTTGCTGGACTTCACTCAGATTGTACTCAAGGACAAGTTTTGTATTACTTGTTGAAATTACCATGTCTGATAATACTAGAGTTAACAATAAACATAAAATAAATGAGTTTCTTATGGTTACCTGTGGAAAAAAGGTTTAGTTTCACTTGTGCACTCATGCAATAGTTTCAATGCTAAATTTTCACAACACATTCACATAAGCACATGGCGATGCCTCGGCCTCGAAGTCTGGACTGCAAGCTCGCGATTCTCGCTTCCTGGGTTTGAGAACAGCAGGTCTGCCTCTCGGTCGGACCTCGTCGTCTTGCGATGCTACAGGAAATCTACCCAGAAATGGCTTTACACGATAGACATGAACGACAATCGAACGAAAGGGCAGTTGGAGCTTAAGAGTGACTGGCGACAACACCTCCAACGTTGGATATGGTTCTTTCCAAAACTTCTTAAACTTTTTGACTTGACTCTTCTTTAACACCACGTTTCTCAGATACACAAGATCTCCAAGTCGATACTGTGCACTGCTGCTTGGCGGTCGTCTTGCCTTGCTTGCTGAAGAAAGGATTGGTGATTCCGCTGTTTCACTCCCCTCCATGCTTCCTTTAGCTTGCGTGCTAGATCCCTTATGTGTTCATTGCTGATTCCGGCAGTCGATCGTGCAAAGTCCAAGGGTGAATGCATTCTTCTTCCGTAGACTATCTCATATGACCTCAGGCCAGCTGAGCTGTGCATTTTGGCATTGTAACAACTTACCAAGTACGTTAAACAGACATCCCAATTGTCGTGTGGACTCACTCTACTCTTCCATTTCCTTCAGGGTATGCTGGAGTAGTCTTTAACTGAGTCATTTGCATAAGCTTACAAGTCTGTTTAAGTAATTCACTCATTAAGTAATTCACTCATAAAACTCGTTCATTGGTCACTGATTATACTAAATGGTGATCCAAACTTAAGAATCCATTCTTTTACAAAAACTTTAGCTATAGTCTCAGGCACTGGTATCATGAGGAGGTATCTAGAGAAATGATCTAACATTGTCAATATGTATTTGTTTCCATCTTTAGTCTTAGGCAATGGTCCTACGGCATCTAGTCCTACTCGTTCAAATGGTTCACTTGTCTCTGGCAGTTCTTGCAATGGTGCTCTACTTTTTCCTATATTATTCCGTCTGTTACAGGATTCACATTGTGAAACAAACTCGAAAACGTCAGTTTTGCGGCTCGGCCACCAAAACATTTGAGCTATTTTAATGTTTGCTGTTTTTTTACCACAATGTCCTGATAATAAAGAATCGTGTTATTCTCTCATGATTTGCTCTTTAATACTTTCTGGAATAACTAGGCAGTTTCCTTTACTAGTGATTTTGTACAATAATCCATATATTTCGACAAAACGTTAATCATTTTTCCGTAATTTGCATTGTGGATTTTCTTCTTGAGCTACCTTTGACTCTTCTTCTCGACTTATTGTAACACAAACATTGACTTTTCGACCCATTGCACCAGCGTTCACATGTTGTTTGCCAGGTCAGTGAATCACCTTAAATTGGTACTCACTCAGTGTTAATGCCCATCTTGTTAATCTGGAACTTGGGTTTTTTAAGCTCAATAACCATTTAAGTGCCGCATGTTCATGAGCATCAACTTCTTGTGACAAGATTTTACCTATGGCAAAATTGGATGCATCTGTTCAAAGAATAAATGGTTTACTGAAATCCGGACTGTCTAACACTGGGGCTGTGGTTAGAGCAGTTTTAAGTTCTTCCTTTGCCTTTTTGCTCTCTGTTGACCAATTAAATGTGGCTCCTTTCTTCAGTAGCTGTGTCATTGGATGTGCTATATTCGCATAACCGGCTATAAATCGTCTATAGAAATTTGACAATCCCAAGAATGATTGTAGTTCTTTCAAATTCTGTGGTTCAGGAAACTTCTTTACATCTTCAATTAATTTTGGACCAGGTCGAACACCTTCACTGGTTATAACATGACCAAGAGAGTTAACTTCACTTTGCGCAAAATGACGTTTATCTATTGATTAAGACAGGTTTGCGCTCCTTATACGCTCAAAAACAGCTTGTAGTCCCTCAGTATGCTGCTTATGTTTTCATCAAAAATTATTACATCATCAAGGTAAAAAAGTGCTTGTGTTGTGGTGAGCCCTTGTAATACTGAATCCATCAGGAGTTGAAATGTAGTTGGAGCATTACGAAGTTCAAATGGCATACGAAGATACTTGTATAGTCCTGTTGCTGTTACAAATGAAGGTTTTGCTTGATCATCTGGATGCACTCTTGACTGGTGATAACCCCTTGTTAAATCGCATACAGAAAAAATTCGGCATCTGTCCAAGTAATCCAATGTTCCCACTAAATTTGGTAAGGGGAAAATGTCGGGTGTGGTCACAGCATTCAAAGATCGGTATCAACACAAAAACGGAACTGTGGTTCTCCAGAAATTGATTTCTTCTTTACAATTACAACAGGCGAACACCACGGTGGATCTGAAGGATCTCTTGGTTTTATAATTCCGGCTTCTAATTGTTCTTGAACCATGTCTTCTATCAACTTTCTTTGACTAAATGGTATTCGGTAAAGTTTCTGTGTGATTGGGGCTGTATTCCCTGTATGAATACGATGCTGAACTAAATGGGTGACAGGTAAATTGGCACGTTCTCTGAAGAAATCTGCATACTCCAACGAAACAGTTGCTAAAATCTTCTTTTCATCAGCTGTCAAATGTTCTATCTTCTTCCAAATCTTGCACTTCACTTCATAATTAACTTCGTCGCCTCGTTGCAGTTTTGCGGTACTGTTACAAAAATCCGTGATTGTAACTGCTGCATATGTTACCTCATCTGGAATCTGTATTAGGTCACTTTTACTTACGCTCGACACTTCAGCAACTTTCGTTCCTCGTGGCAAAACAACATCCTCATTGCTCATATTCGTTATTGTAACCGGGACTTTTGCGACATTCTGTCTCACCATTGTAGTGACACTTACACTTCTAGCAACATTACAATGCATTGCAGCCAGTAATTCACATTTCTCGGATCGCTCAATTAATAACAAAGTTCCTTCCTTGCATCGGGGTGACTTAAGTTCAACGTAGATTGTCTTTCCTGCTCCCTTGGAAATTTGCTGAGGCTGATCAGTTTGAACACCGACTCGGACGGTTTGAACTGATGCATCGTTTGGGCGCTCCATTCCCACGACGTCACTATTGCTGCTCCTTTGAGTACGATCTGAAGATGATTTCCTAGGTTGTAGTTGCTACGGCCCAGTCTGATCTCTCTTTCTGCGACAAATATCTCTGATTCGTTAGCGGACAAGAAATCAAATACAAGTACACCGTCATAACGCGTTTCGTTATTTGAAACTACTTGCACCCTTGCTGTGTATTTATCTTTATCTTTATTTTCACTATAATCTTGGCCTTGGCCAAGAATTAACTCTACGTCAACTTCTCCATAGTTACGTAGCTTTCCTCCGTTTAACCCTCGCACTTTTAATAGCTGCGGTTTCAATTTATGCCGTCTATCTATGCAACACCACATTAATGAGGTCTGTGCTCCTGCGTCAATAAGTAGTTTGATATTTCTCCCACGATATACAGCACCTATCACGAAATCATTTTCGGTCCGATTTTCACTAGAACTAACGCGAATCACTGTCTCTGGCAAGGGGTGGACGGAGTGGTGGTCCTTACGTCCCCGTACTCCTTTAAAAATCTGGCAGATTGTCTGTTGTTCGCATTACCTTTCTTCTTGTTGCGACAATCTCTCGAAACATGACCTTGCATCCCGCAATGATAGCAGATTCGATTCTGAAACTTCCTGGCAGATTAAGACTGTGTGCCGGAACGAGACTCGAACTCGGGACCTTTGCGAGTTCGAGTCTCGGTCCGGCACACAGTTTTAATCTGCTAGGAAGTATCATATCAGCCCACATTCCGCTGCAGAGTGAAAATCTCATTCCAGATTCGATTCTCTTTACAATCCTTACACTTGTGACCCAGCTTATTGCGTCTGTAGCAATGTGTTGAAAACTCTGCGTTCTTGTTTATGCATCTCATTCGGTTGTCTTAGTGCTTCAAAGAAACCAACAGCTGATTCTACTGCTTCCTGAAACGTTTTACATCGTGCCAATCGAACAGCTTTGCTTACTTCCTCTCCGTACAACCCATGAATGAATGTGTCCAAGGCTCTCTGGTCGGCTTCGAACAACTGAATGCGGTTTTCATTTTCATCTTCTACTAACTCGTACGTTTGAGCGTTGATGTTTCGAATTCTGTCGGCAAACTGCTCGATAGCTTCGTCTCGTCGCATTCTGTAAAGCTGCTCTCTGTAAAATCTGATCGCGTTTTTACGTTTAAATCTCTGAACAACAACAGTTCTAAACTAATTGTAATCTTCTGTTTTCAAGTAAGTAGGCTCCGCGCTGATGAAATCTTGTGCTGCTCCCTGAATTCTTAATTTGGAAACCACTAGCTTATCGGAATTTGTCCACGATCTTAACAGGGTGGCACTTTCAAGTTTACGATAAAACACCTCCACATCATCTTCGGGTTTCCCGCTAAACATCTACATCTACAGCTACATCCATACTCCGCAAGCCACCTGACGGTGTGTGGCGGAGGGTACCTTGAGTACCTCTATCGGTTCTCCTTTCTATTCCAGTCTCGTATTGTTCGTGGAAAGAAGAATTGTCGGTATGCTTCTATGTGGGCTCTAATCTCTCTGATTTTATCCTCATGATCTCTTCGCGAGATATACGTAGGAGGGAGCAATATACTGCTTGACTCTTCGGTGAAGGTATGTTCTCAAAACTTTAACAAAAGCCCGTACCGGGCTACTGAGCGTCTCTCCTGCAGAGTCTTCCACTGGAGTTTATCTATCATCTCCGTAACGCTTTCGCGATTACTAAATGCTCCTGTAACGAAGCGCGCTGCTCTCCGTTGGATCTTCTCTATCTCTTCTATCAACCCTATCTGGTATGGATCCCACACTGCTGAGCAGTAATCAAGCAGTGGTCGAACAAGCGTACTGTAACCTACTTCCTTTGTTTTCGGATTGCATTTCCAAACACTGGTACTGATGGCAATAATGAAAAATTCTTAATTGTAGTTGTACCTGTACTGCATGAACTATCATTTGCCAAGTCTTTCGGAATGTTACGCTCGTTTATTTCTGCTTTTAACTGCCGAATCTCTTCTTGCAGTTCATTAATAACAGTTTGTAAATCGACAACATTACTCTGACTGGATTGCGACGATTTGTCTAATTTAACGCCAATGAGTCACTCAAATGTAAAATAAAAATCCATCACTGCCTTTCGTATTCTAGCCAAACTGAAGTAGACCAACCTGAATTCCAGCATTGGATGTCCCCGCGTAATCAGAAGATGTTTATGCTACTGCTGCTGCTGCTCGAAGTTCACATTTTGCTGCACCTCTTCAGGACTGTAGATTTTCCATAATTATCCCCATGCTGGTGTCACTTCTATAAGGGGGCAGTTTGTGTTGTTGCCCCGGATGGTGATTACACGAATTATTTGGCAAGATTTGTAAGTGGTGGGTCCTTGTGGTACGGCAGTATGTGAACATCGACTAGTAAGTTTATACAGTTTTATTAACAGAGGCAGTTTATAAAACATGCATGCTACGAGCACGCATCATCACTATGTCTAACATCTTAATTACGGTCGTATCGAAAGGCTCAATAGTGAGCTAAGAAAAAAGACATATTCGCCCCCGAGGCCGAGCTAGTTAATACGGTGAGCTGTGGACGGCAGTCAGTGGCATACTCCCTGCGTCCCACTCCGGTCTGACACACTTGTACTGACCAAGCAAATTGTCAGCATTCCAGGTAGGCCGGCTGGCGAGCACGTGTCACGAACAGTACAGCTGAGTGCAACCCATTGATCCTTAGAGTACAGATATTTCCATTTCCAGAGCCACAGCCTTTAGCAGGGTGTATTTCTGATACTTCACTCATTGTCAAATGCCGTTCAATTGAGACTGTGACCATAACATTTAATTGTAAGTATAGTAATAAAACATATATGTGACCGGTTTTCTAGAATGATTTCGTGTATGCTTGGTCTGTGATGGGAATGATTCACGTTTCCTGTTAACGGCTTGAGCCGTCCTAAAGCAGAGGCCTGTTTAAGTGTAGGACTGTATCTGAGTCAACTTTGCCATCCCTAGACGACCGAATAGCGAACTAATACTTAGTATGTGCTGGGCAGCTTTCGTGATCAAGTGGAAATTTGAGAAGATAGTGTATGGAGGTGCGTTTATGCTGGACGGTTATCCCCTCCCATGTAACTTGTTCGGTTGACTGCTTCTGTACATTTCGCGCCTTTATTTAGTTGAAAGATGATCGGAAAGACCTTAGTTGGCTTGTAAATTATAGGAATGATTTGGAATGTGTTTCATCACAGACATCGGTATTCGGGAGTGGAAATATCAGTTTCCTCTATTTGTTTATAGTTACTCACAAGGGAACCTCCCCATCGCACCCCCCTCAGATTTAGTTATAAGATGGCACAGTGGACAGGCCTTGAAAAACTGAACACAGATCAATCGAGAAAACAGGAAGAAGTTGTGTGGAACTATGAAAAAAATTAGTAAAATATACAAACTGAGTAGTCCATGCGAAGATAGGCAACATTAAGGACACCGTGAGTGCAGGAGCGCCGTGGTCCCGTGATTAGCGAGGGCAGCTCCGGAGCAAGAGGTCCTAGGTTCAAGGTTTCACTCGAGTGAAAAGTTTAATTTTTTATTTTCAGTTTATGTGACAAACTCTTATGTTTTCATCACTTTTTTGGGAGTGATTACCACATCCACAAGAAAACCTAAATCGGCAAGGTAGAAGAATCTTTTTACCCATTCGCTAAGTGTACAAGTTAGGTGGGTCGACAACATATTCCTGTCATGTGACGCACATGCCGTCACCAGTGTCGTACAGAATATAGCAGACGTGTTTTCTTGTGAAGGAATCGGTTGACCTATGACCTTGCGATCAAATGTTTTCGGTTCCCATTGGAGAGTCACGTCCATTCGTCTACTAATCGCACGGTTTTCCGGTGCGGTCGCAAAACACAGACACTAAATTTATTACAGTGAACAGAGACGTCAATGAACGAACGGACAGATCATAACTTTGCGAAAGTAAAGAAATTAAAATTCTCACTCGTGGGAAGACTTGAACCTAGAACATTTCGTTCCGCAGCTACTCACGCTAACCACGGGACCACGGCGCTCCTGAGCACGTAGTTTCCTTGATGTTGCGTATCTTGCGCATGGAATACTCAGTTTGTATATTTTAGTAGTTTTTTTCATAGTTCCACACAACTTCTTCCTGTTTTCTCGATTGATCTGTGTTCAGTTTTTCAAGCCCTATCCACTGTGCCAACTTATAACTAAATATGAGGGGGGTGCGATGGGGAGGTTCCCTTGTCAGTGGTTTACAGCACACTGCACCTCGCTAACGTTTGGTGTTTGTAGAGAAATAATTTCCAGTCTATATCTTGGAAATTATGTTGCGCTAGCGATCGGTAGGATGCTGCCTAGTGTTTGATATAGAGAAGTACCACGAAAATGGTATATTATTATTGCGAACCATGTGAAAAACAAAAATTGTTCTTGTAATCCCCGAATCTGGAGATGTGTGTAGAAAAGCGAGCATGGAAGGTAGCAGGTTTGGAGCAGAAAAATTAACGCGTCTGTGCCAAGGGGAAACGAGTTGGAATTTCAATAACAGTTCTGAGAGTGACTTCGATCCACTGGCGGTTTTCTGATTTAAAAGGGATGATTTTGTATGGTGGAGGATATGAATTGTATTTCTACTACATCGACACGGTACGTAGTGGTATATTGCTGGGTTGGAGATCGGTTTTGCGCACTAATATTCAAGCTCCTGTCGTTGGTGGGGGGGAGCACTGTAATTGAGTAGGGGTCTTTCCATATTAGACGTTACGTAGGATACGTGGTCATATATTGATAGGTCACAGGTCGGTTTCACGTTCTAATATTCAAACTCCTGTCCTCGGTGGGAGAGCAGTGTGAATGAGTCAGAGTCTTTCTGTATTTGACGATATGTATGGTAGTTTGTAAGATTTAATTGCCAGTGCAATATGGAGATCTGTGTAAAATAACTGCTGAAAGTTTCGTCTGCAGAAGGAAAAAAGGCGAGCAGTGCTTCGATACTGATGGAATCAGTAATTCGACGGTTAAATTCGGTAAGAGCCAATCATAATGCTGGATTAATTCACATCCTTTCTGCTGGGATATAGAAGCCTCTACATAGTGGAGGGGACGTTTGTGTGTGTTGAATACAGAAAGGGTAGTACATGATGGGGGGGGGGGGGGGGGGTACCTCGTTAGCTCTGCGAGGTGGACTGAATTCGACGTTATTCTGCGCTATTTTCGTAAACAGATTCTGTTAAGGCAAGAATTTCTGTGGATACAAGCTGAGACATGAAGAAAGCGAGCATTAACTATTTCTGGGACACTATACAATTTCTGCAAGGTCGACTCGGTTCTTATTTTTACATAGTCATGTGACATGAGTAGCCGGCCGGAATGGCGGAGCGGCTCTAGGCGCTCCAGTGTGGAACCGCGCGACCGTTACGGTTGCAGGTTCGAATCCTGCCTCAGGCATGGATGTATGTGATGTCCTCAGGTTAGTTAGATCTAAGTAGTGCTACGTTATAGGGGACTCATGACCTAAGATGTTAAGTCCCATATCGCTCAGAGCCATCTGAACCATTTTTTTAAAAATGAGTATAAGGTTGAGAATGTTGTTAGATGCACCTGTGTCAGTTTGTAGCTGCACACGTGTGCTTCGCGGCATTGCATCAGTCACAGTGGGTGGTCAAGCACGGTTAAATGCGTCTGTAATCTCACGGTAGGAACAATGCCCACTGCGCTACTCTGTCATCAACAGTAAAGACAGGTTCTGCCTGGAGGTGTCTCACATATTGGTGCTGCGAGTGTGCGCCTTGGAGTTGTGTGACATCAGTATAACACTGGCTGTTTACCTGAAAATAGATGCAACTTTCACCTGCATCTGGCGGCGGCTCGTGGCCGTGACAGCGTGCATGTCGCTGGAGCGTCTGCGCCCCCGTCCATTAGCGTCATCAAAGGCACCTAGGTGATCACGTATTTTGAAAGAAATTTCTCAAGTACCAAGTACGAAAGGGATATTGCCGCCTCATGCTTGGGGGGAGGGGGGGGGGGGTGCAGCTGTGTGTGGTTTGACAGCTGACGGCTACGTCATTTCACTGGGGCTGCCTGTAGCCTCCTGTGCGGTCTAGTGGACACAGGGGTGGCGGAGGGTGCTTGCGTGCATTGATTGTGTGTCTGTTGCATTATTTTGTGAGCAGGTCTGTAGGCTATGCTATGCTTTTCTTTTCTTTTTTTTTTTTTTTTTTTACTGTTTACGATTTCGTGTCTGTGCATCAGTGTACTACATTATTTAGGGGCAGTTTAAATGTATGTGCTGAAATTATTTCTGTGAATTAGGAGTTGTTTGCATGTCTGGAGAGTGTTATTTAGAAATAGTTTACAGGTCTGCATACTGTGTATTGTGACCCCAAGCACATCAGGGCAAGTGTTTTGTGTCAGTGTGATAAGTATACTACATCCCTGAATAAAATGTTCTAAATAAATGGAGTACACTCCTTCCTTGCTCTCTGCAGCAGCCTAGTGTAGGCTGACTCATTTTCGCCCAATTTTACCCCTCCAGACCATCATCTTCGATTACGTCAGAAGAGGGATCACAGCACCCTCTGGTAGCAGTATTGTGTACTAGATCAGTTGGAGTCTAGATCTCATGGTGGAGACATTGCCTGCAAAATAAAAACTTATATCCAGCACAGGCAGAGTCGTTTTCCCGCCATTTCCCCCCTCCCTCTGCTGGTGGTACTGTGTACTAGGTTTAGACCTCGTAGTGAACACACTGTTTGCTGCCATCTTGGATAACAGTACTTGCATCATCAGCTGACGTCATCGCTGCCATCTTGGACAACAGTGTCCTCTGCTGATGGTTGTGTGTACTAGGTCAGCTGGAGTGCAGACCTCCTGGCGAACATTCTGGATGGTGGTGCTGTCTGTAATTGTTTAAATAAAGACTGGTTCATGATTTCGACAGCTGATGATTAGCAGGCATGTTCGCAGAGTGTTTTAGTTGGATTATTATTTTTACAATTTACAGGTTGTTTGGCTATCTGGGCATAAACGTATTGCATTCTTTATGAGTGCTTTCAGGTCTGTAGGCTGTGCAATGCGTTATTTTGTCAGTTTACAATTAGCAAGTATATGTGCAGAGCATTATACATGAGTTATTTAGGAGTAGTTTCCAGGTGTGTATGCTGTGTGGCATGTCAGAGGGTGTGTTCTGTATCACTGTGATAAATATATTCCATCCCTAATAAGTTGTTCCAAAATAAATAAAGTACACTCCTTCCTCTCTCCAGCAGCCCAGTGCAGGTTGTGTCCTTTTCCCACCAGTCCATACGAAAAGGTGGCGGTCGGTGTCTTAGGTTAGTGGAGGAGAGCTTTGTTTCCCACAATATTCTTAGGTTGGTAGAGGAACCCCAAGTGACCTTTCTTTACTGCCACAATTCACACTGTCCACCAGTTCCTAGGAGGAGGTGGCAGTCAGGTGACTGAGGTTAGTCCAAGTGCCCTTTCTTTCGCGCCATTTTCTTAGCTTAGTAGAGATACGCGAATTCACCTTTCTTTACAGCCAAAATTCAAACTTGGCGCCAGTTCATAGGAAGAAGTAGCGGACCTTACATTAGTGGTGGTAGGCAAAGTAACCTATCTTCCCACGATTTTCTGAGGTTTGTAGAGATAACTGTGGTGCGATGCATTATCCTGTTGGAATTTGAACTTCCCACCATTTTTCTAGGGGAGGGTGGGTGCGGCACTTTCCAGGCAAAAGCCGCCATCTTGGATAACGGTACTTGTGTCATCAGCTGACGTCATGGCCGCCATCTTGGATGACGGCATGTGCTGTTGCCAAGTCTACATGCCACCATCTTGGATTACGTCATAGCCGCCATCTTGGGTACTGGCAACAATGCAGAGTGGCGTAGAATGCAGGTTGCCCCATTACTTACCTAGCGTTCCTAGCGACCACCACGATTACTATTACTACTACCACCACTAAGATGATGACAGCTACTACTACTACCGGTACTGCTACTGCTAATAATAATAATAATAATAATAATAATGACTCTCATTTTTAATTAGAAATGTACTGGTGGCTCGGGCGTTTGGGTGTTGTTAGTTGTGAAACAAAGTTAACTCGATTATCCTTCTACTTCCTGAACCTTTCGATGACATCGTCATACCATTGCGAATGTAGTTAAAAAGATTACAGTACTGTTGTTACCCAGTCACATCACATTAACTAAAGATCGGTGCGAGTGTCGTGAGTCACCACGCTGCCCAGCGGCGTAGCTGATGATGAACTCTCTAGCAGATCTTCCTCAGTGACCAGCTTCTGACATAGTAACTGTAACACTCAGTTGCAGAGTAGTGACTTTATAATTCGGACTTGGTTTTGTCTGACAGGACAATTCCGGAAGGTTATGCTTCTCTCACACGTACCTCCGTATAGTTTTCACTATGTGTTAGCATATTCAGGCACGTGAGTCCTTATTTAACATTCCTACATTTCTGCCTTCTCACCGAGTTTGCTAGCCTGCAAGTAGCAGCTGCAGAAGAAAGTGCCATAACTTTCACTAAGGAAAAGCCTGTGGGATTTAGTGCAAGTACTTATGGGACACTAAAGAAAATCGAGTTAAAATGTTGCAGCTATGGTAAAGGAAGACATACAGCGATAGAATGCCAAACACAAAAGCGTGTAAGATTGCTTGGGTCAGTGCCAAAACAAAAACCGCTTAAATAATTGCTATATAAGGGAAAAAGCTCAAGAGCAGATAAGATGAAACCAGTATGATGCATGCAATGCAATCTACCTGGGCATGCCGCACCTTGTAAAAATGGGAAATCTGGAAAAGTGGATCACATGCAATCGACGAGGACATTATGACGACGATTATACCGATCGGCCATGGTTAGAGAAAACGGCTAGGTATCATGAAAAGTAAGGGCAAGTGTAATGATGTAGTCACATTGCACCTCACCAGATATCATATTAAAGATAGTTTGGGCCAATGGAAATGAATAGGCCTATGTCGAATTTATCTGCAAACATGCAAAAAGAAACCCTGTGAAATTCTTAATACATAGTGGTGCTCAAGTCAGTCTAATAAAGATGGATATTTGATGGGGAACAGTTAACTATTAATATCCAAGGGATAGTGCATACGATAACTAGGAGAGAGGGCAAAATAAACCTGGAACTACAAGTGAGTAAGAGTTTAAAATTGTTACATGAGTTTGCCATTTACTGACCTCTTAGGTTGTGATTTTATTATTCAAAAGAACTTTGCATAGATAAGCATCATCAGCAATATTGGAACAAGGGTGATCCCTCCCCAAAGTTCCGTTATCCAAGATGGCGGCCGTGACAACACAGACACACCCCCAGTGACGTCATCCAAGCTGGCGGCCGTGAAGTCACAGACACACCTCAACATGGCGGATTTTGGTGGGAAGAAGGTCAATTGGGCTACCTCCACTAACCTAACACCCCTCCCTCCCCAGAAAATGGCCGGGAGTTCAAATTCCAACATCATAATGCGTCACACCTAGGAAAATGGAGGGAGAAATGGACTTGTCTTTATTGTTTAAACAATTTCAAGCAGGTTTGTTTGCCACTGGGTCTGGACTGCAACTGGCTTAGTTCATATCATCGCCAGCAGAGCACCCCACTGTAACGTCAGATCATGACGCAAGTACCGTTATTCAAGATGGCTGCACCTAGTGTATCCACCATGTGGCTTGGTACACAGAGGACGCTGTCGTGACGTCAGCTTATCACGCGAGTACTGTTATTCAAATTGCTCTGGTACCCTGAACATGCCGCACCATCTGACATTTCGTGAGCATGTGGGGCTGTTGACAGCTGCCACGTTGTCTGACAGTTAGTGAGCACATGGGACTGCCCAGTCGCTGCAGCCAGTGCATGGGCCCGCACTAATAGCAAGCCGTGGTCCTGCCTGCTGCAGCAGCGTAACTGTACATCACCATTTGACCCCACAGCCTCAAGCTCGAACCTTTATACTCACGCCGTACATAGTCTTCTGTAAATATGCTAACTAAAGCAACACCCATATCCTGCATCTAACCTATCACTTACCTAAGTACTTCATTCCATTTCAATTTTAATCATACTCAATAATTCAATTTAAAATTTCAATATTCAATGATCAAATGAGAAGTTCCACATTTTCCCACTATCAGCGCGGTGTTCATTCATGACCTAGCATCCCCAACCCCCCACCCCTAGAATGCTACACTCCTATTGGCCACGTGATTCGACTTCATATAGGTAAGAAAAGGTGTTCACTATACTTTCAACTACCTAGTTTCAACTACTTTTCAAAGTCCAGACTGCCACCTCATCCTAGGAATCGCCGCCGAGTTTGAATTCTGGCAGTGAAGATAGGTCACTTGGACTTTCGCTACCAATTGTTCCAAACGAAGGTCACCACTATTAAACTAAGCCTACAGGGCGCAACCTCTTCGTAGGGGTTGCTGGTAAAAGGAGTCAGCCCACATTAGGCTGATGGAGAGAGGAAGGAATACACTTTATTTATTTGGGCGTAACTTATTTAGGGATGGAGTATATGTATCACAGAACACACGCTCTGACATGACCCACAGCAAACAGACCTGCAAACTACTCCTACATAACTCATGTATAAGGCTCTACACACATGCTTGCTATTTGTAAACCGTCAAAAATAACGCATTGCACAGCCAACAGGCATGCATACCACTCGTAAATCATGCAATACATTTACGCCCAGATAGCCAAACAACTCCTAAATTGTCAAAATAATAATCCATCTAAAACACTCTGCTTGCTAATCCTCAACTGTCGAAATCATATACCAGCCTTTATTTAAATAATTAGAGGCAGCACCACCACCCAGTGCATTTGCCACTGAGTCGGGAGCCCAACTGACTTAGTTCATATCGATGCCACTAGAGGACGCTGTAGTTACGTCAGGTGATGACGCAAGTACCGTAATCTAAGATGGCGCCACCTAGTGAGTTCACCATGAGCTCCAGACCCCAACTGTCTTATTACGTTTCGTCGCAGCCAGAGGGCAACTCCACGACTCCACCGTGCGAGGTGGCGCAGTGGTTAGCACACTGGACTCGCATTAGGGAGGACGACGGTTCAATCCCGCTTCCGGCCATCCTAATTTAGGTTTTCCGCGATTTCTACAGACATCTCCAGACTCGTTGATTACAGGAACACCCGTATTTTCGCCGTAGTATTATACAATTATCGCCGTACTTCTCTATATCAAGAACCCAGCACTAGCCTCCAGATCGCTAACGCAACATAATGCACAAGATATAGACTGTAAATTATTCCTCCACAAACACCAACCTTTAGCGAGGTGCAGCGTGCTGTAAACCATTGACTAACCAGAAACAAGTAGAGTAAACCGATATTTGCACTCTCGAATACCGAAGTCGGTCATCTAACAGATTCCAGATGATCAATATTTTTTACAAACCAGCTAGGGCCTTTCCCATGTCGAGAGAACAGGCAAACATGTGTCCAACACACCACAATCGATCTTCCCTTAACTAATTAAAGGCACCAAATGTGCAGAAGCAATCGACCGAACAATTTACATGGGAGGGAATAACGCTCCACCGCAAACGCGCCATCTTCTCAAAGTTACACTTGATCACGAAAGTCGCCCACCACATACTAAGTATTAGTTCGCTATTCGGTCGTCTAGAAGATGGTAAAGTTAACTCTGATACATTCCTACACTCCAACAGGCCTCTGCATTCGGAAGACTGTTACCATTAACAGGGGAAACCGAACCAATACCACCACGGACTTTGCATACACTGACACATTCTAGAAAACCCCTCACATATATCTTCTATCATTATACTTACAATTGAATCTTACGATCGTGGTCTCAACTGAATGGTATTCGGCAATGGCCGACGTATCGGAAATACACTCTGTTGAGCGCTATGGCTCTGGAAATACTTGTACCGTCCTTACAACTGGACATACTCTTCCCTTCGCTATCACAGTACTCCAAGTCAAATCCTTGCTTTTCCTACAAGAGCACATAGGCATTTCCTTTACACAAGCACATACACTTTATAAACCTGATGCTCAAATGCGAACATATCACGCACCCAGCACTAATACTAAGTGTAATATTACCTCGTCAATAACTGGATGCATACGATACCAAACAATACTGACCGAAAATCAACGATCCGTGAGCATGTCTCTTAGTTCTTCCTGCGAGTCATACCACCGTGTCATAGACGTAATCGACCAGATGTTAAAAAAAAATCACAATCCCAACAACTACTGCATGTTACTCGCACAAGCGCTCTTGGTTCTACAGGTGCACCCATGTATCCATGTTAAAACCTATAACCACTTTACGAATCGAGGTACGACATTACCTCTGAATGAGGTGGTGTTTTCTGGACAAATACCGGGACGGCGATCGTAGGAATACGTATTATCAGCCAACGATGCAGCCTGGGGATAAAATCACCGAACTTTGAAAGTTATTCGGCTAACGAACGTGGTATGTACGCGTTATTTGCGACTCCATCACACCGCACCCTATTAGATAATTGATTAGTTTTTGCAACGCATTCTGTCTCGAGACCATATCAGAGGTTCCGCGATATATCCACCGAGTTATACGCGATGACAGACAGTTGTAGTAGATGATGTGCTGATTGAGGTCGTAAGAAGAAAAATATACACTAACTTCTCAGATCTCTAACGTTACGCTACATGTTAGAAATTACGCCCATTCAAACACATACTTGCATAGACTCACATCCACAAGTCAATCACATTTCACACACTCTCATATCTCTAAACGAGTCACCTTCCTCGAACCTGTCTACTACAGTAAAATTACAACCTGGTTTCAATCACACCTTACACATCTTGCAGTCACACCCATTTCTACAGTTTTCCGCAAGTGCTCGTTCCAATTTAAGTCGGAGAAAGACATATCGAAAACCTTCTGCAACCCCTGTAGAAACAGATCGAGCTGCTTTACTGCAACAAGACCGTGTTTTCAGCATTCGGTGGAAATGCGTGCCGTGTGGTACGTATCCGAACTAGACATAAGTACTACAGATCCCCAACATGCTATCTTCGTTATCCTATACCCACCCCAACATAGAAAAATTACGAACTATATAAGCTCATCCTGTTTACAAGTCACGTAGGTGTCGATGCGGGCGCAATGGCGTATAGCTGCTGCAGGCCTCCAGCGCAAAGAAAAAGATTTCACAATACGTCCCCAGAATAGCGTAGCGTGATGCCATCGAAGCATTCCTAGCGGTATAGCCCCTTCCTCACCGACTCTCTCACCTCAAACTGCTACTCCTACTCCTGCTGTGTCTATGACACGATTCTATTAAATATACAGACACCGCATAGCCCACTTTAAACTTTCATCGCCTATACTGTAAGTGAATTATCGTATGAGACGCGCCCTCTGGTCCTCATTCAAATTGTTTTCTAACATACTTTTGTACACTGCCAAAGATTTCGTTTTCCGCCACGACTTCGAGGTCTGCGTCAGATTCTAAACTCACATTAAGACGCTCTGATCCACGACCTCTCACAGAAAACTAGACATCGCAGGGTGTAAATAATATTCTTACGCGGATAGCATAAGAGTCGATCATTTTTAAATAAAACATACTTACAGCATAAGGAAACTAGAAGAGTTTGGCAGCGTTGTGGAGAGTTTCCAAACTACCGTCTGAAAGTGATTGACGACGTCTACATTTAAACTCATATGCCACAGTGACGGAATAGATGATGGCTCCGCATTCCATTTCCACTCATTCCTCATGTTGAACTCATGTACTCGATCACTGTTTTGCTGCTAGCAACCCCTGGAAGTTGCCGTCCATCCACGAAAACTTTTTCCCCAACTCAAACGAGCCATATCAGTCAACCATTATCTGCTAACCAATGCAGGAATGCGATGGAAAAAGACACCATCCATGTACTCTAATAATAAAGATGAAACTTAATAGCGAGAACAATTTTAAACTAACTTCAACACTGGCCAATCATGTGACAGCATGTTTCCTCAATTTCACTATCATAGCTAAACGATCCATTCTCTACTTGGCGAGTATCATTGCGAACATGGATAGATGACTACTCAGCACGTCCATTCACAGTTAATTCTCGAACACTTAAATCATCAATGTATACGAGACAGCGCTCTACATATTTCTAAGACCTCGAGCGTAGTACTTCATTTACGATTCATCTATCTGTGTATGGTTCAAATGGCTCTGAGCACTATGGGACTTAACATCTGAGGTCATCAGTCCCCTAGAACTTAGAACTAATTAAACCTAACTAGCCTAAGGACATCACACACATCCATGCCCGAGGCAGGATTCGAACCTGCGACCGTAGCGGTCGAGCGGTTCCAGACTGAAGCGCCTAGAACCGCATGGCTATCTGTGTATGGGAGTCACAGAGCTTTCTCAACTCTAAATTATTGTTCTAGAGTCTAGGATCTGTATGTGCAAGGTATTGGTAAGAGAGAGAGAACATAAACACATACACTCCTAAGACTACAATGTTCTGCACTTAAAAACGGGCTATAATGTTAGATCAGACATACATCCTTCTTCACAGTTTCTCTACCCTGCTATCGTATCGAATCGCAAAACGAAAAAAACTACTTCTGTAAAACATTTACTTTGTATCATACGGGCACAATATAGCTTTGCAGAGACGTATAGTGTCCGCTGTTCACATCCGATCACAGTTCAGAAATTATACCATGCCTGCATCAGGCCTATATAAAATGATAGTTAGTAGCTGTGGATACATACTACAAGGAAATAGGTAAACGCATAGCAGCATCGTCCGACATGTGAAAATTACGAGTCATTCCGCCACTAACTTTGTAAACACAACATATGTCAGGCAAATGTGTACACGGGGATTGTAGCGCGTCCCGAAACAGACAAACGCATAGCAGCAGCGTCCGACATGTGAAAATCACAAGTCATTCCGCCACTAACTCTGTAAACACAACATATGTCAGGAAAATGTGTACACGAGGATTGTAGCGCGTCATAAGACCATGCCGGTAACTTAGTTATGACGCTGAAGTCTCCATTTTACACACACAAGATGCGACAGGGGCTATCGCATATATCAAAGCTCGTTTAGAGGAGTGTGTCAAGTTTCTTCACACATGAGATGGAAGTCCTCTGATGACAGACAGGTTTACTGTTAACGATCGCAAAGAGACAGTGCTTTAAAACACATATGGAACATGTAGCTGTATACGAGTAGAATGCGGGCTATGTCAAGTGACTGATGCATCCAGACAGAACATTTGAAAAAAAAAAATTGACCTCCATCAACTTATCCTTCTCTAGGATGAATCTGACCGCCATTAAATAGCACCTAGTTACAACTCCATTTCAATCGATCACCCGGTCCACCCCCTGTTATCCTTTAAAGCAGATGGAAGTAAGTTTAGAAATGAATAGTCCTCTGTCATCCCAAAAAGCATCAAATACAGTAAACTCACGTGTATCACTGGTACCTCAATAGACATACAGTATAATGCTGCCTCAATGGGAAAAAATTGACTGCCTCCCTTATTTACTTCGTTTCAATGTCCACATTTTCCCGGATTCATCCTGTTGCCGCATACATGGTCCCGTATACAAATTGTTCGGCAGGAACCAGTTGTGTACACAGATATACAGAAAGCAGAGCAAACGCTCTCTGAATGTGGAGGTGACTGGATGCAGTCGAGTGCAGTGCTGTATTACACCTCCTTATCAGTGCATCTGGGATAGGTGTTGGCAGCGTACTACATTTACAGTCAGTTTTAGAACATGACATAATGAGATGTTATGTCATGATCGCATGGATAGATCAGACCTAAAATCCATTTAATTGCGAAAAATGACGAGGGAATAGGTATAAATTGACCGAATATGGACCCACATGCTGTGAAATTGAGGAAGTACTTTGCTATCTTCTGCTTCCTGCTGAACAATTTCTATATGGGATCAAGTATGCAGCAACAGGAGGAATCCGGGAAAATGTGGACATCAAAACGAAGGAAATAAGGGAGGCAGTCAATTTTTTCCCATTTAGGCAGCATTATACTGTATGTCTATTGAGATACACGTGATACACACGAGTTGAATACTGTATTTGATGTGTGATCTTGAATAATGGTACTCACGTGATAAGCTGATGTCACGACAGCATCCTCTGTGTACCAAGCCACATGGTGGATACACTGGGTGCAGCCATCTTGAATAACGGTACTTGTGTCATGATCTGACGTTACAGTGGGGTTAGGTTAGTGGAGGTAGCCTAATTGACCTTCCCGCCAAAATTCAAACTTCCGGCCAAAATTCGTCATCTTGACTGACATCACTGGGGGTGTGTCTGTGACGTCACGGCCGCCATCTTGGTTGATGTCACTGAGGGTGTGTCTGTGACGTCACGGCCGCCATCTTGGATGCCGTCACAGGGGGTGTGTCTGTGATGTCACGGCCGCCATACTGGATAACTGTACTTTGGGGTGGGGACACCCTTGTTCCAATACTATCATCATCATCAAATCGGTGATCAAGGACCCATGTGCTGACCTCACAATGATCCTCCATAGATGGCGATCTTGTGCACTTTGGATCCTGTTGTCATGGACTCCTAGCTGGCGAAGGTCTTTCCGTAGCTCATCTTCCCATCGCTTCCTGGGTCTTCCGATTGGACAGATACCATCAGGTCTTCCTATAAGTACAGCTTTTGTCCAAGAGCTGTCTGGTCTCGTAGCAATGTGGCCTGAAAAGCTTATTGTCCGCACTTTCAGTTTTTGAACGATGTTCAGTTGCCTCATCAGTTCATACAGTTCTTGGTTTTTTCTTTGTCTCCACGAGCTCCCTTCCTGGACAGGTCCAAAATCCTTCTCATAATTTTTCTTTCGAAGACCAACAAGTTTTCTTCATCCTTCTTTGTCATGCTAAGGGTTTCTGTCTCATACAACAATACTGGCACTATCATGGCATTGTATGCCTTAGTTGGGTCTTCATTGACAGATTCTTGGCTGTCATTATCTGCTTTAGACTGAAATAAGTTTTAGACCCGTTCACAATGCGTTGGTTTACTTCCTGTTTTAAATTATTTTGTCTGTTGAAACATGAACCAAGGTATTTAAAATTCCCCACTTTAGCAAATTTCCATATCCCTACCTGTAATGGAATGTCATTATGGGCCATTGTTACATCCATTACCTCGGTCTTTTTTGCATTAATCTGTAACCTGATCTTATTTGCATTTTGCTCTAGGTCCTCTACAGTTTCTGCCATCTCTTCCTCTGATTCTGCTATAACTGCAATGTCGTCTGCATAACCCAATAAATCTGTCCTACCATTTAGCGTCACCCCTTTGTTTTTTTATAAGGTGGGATCCGTAAACCCGAAAACTGTAGGATAGAAAATGGTGAAGGCAGGCTCGAAAGCTGATGGTAGATCGAATGCGGTAGGATCTGGTTCAATTGCAACGAGTGCCGTTAAGGCAGACAAATGTTAAATCGGCCTCGGAAAAAGCTGCAGGGCCGGAAGACCGCCAGTCGAACTGTTCAGGGGCAGTAAGTGCCTTGAGAAGAAATAATCAGAGTGTGAACACGGTGAGTACCGTTTCAAGTACTGTTCTCTCAACCAAACAGAGTAGCAAACATTTCGACAAAAAGACAGAGCAGAACGAAGATACATGGGAAGAAAATAAAACAGAAAAAGAACAGATAAAAATAGGCCCTGGGACGAATTTTGCAGATCAAGCAGATGTAATGGAAGTGTCAGAAGCTGTAATCCAAAAGCAAGAAATACAGCCAGGTGTGTATGTACCAGAGCCAATAGTTAGATTAATCGGTGGGTAACTGTTAAATAAGAGTGTTAAATACAACCGTAAGTAAGGTAGTCATTGACTACTCAATACTGAAAGAAGAAAGAGTACCAGCAGTAGAGGACATGCCTATAAGACACATTTGTAGAGTGAGAAAAGAAAGCAATTCCAGAATCAGTAGACTGTCTCTTGATCTTAAAGTAAGTCATCTAAATGAGGTGGAAAGAAAGGCCATCATTGAACCATGTAGTAAGTATAATGATTTATTTTACTTGTAAGGTAAGTTTACACATACCAGATGTGTTAAGACGTGAAATTATGTTGTTTCCAGAAGCAGAGGACTGTATAATTAATCAAAGGCCATATATGATACCAGAAGCACAAAAGGAACCATCCCAAAAGAAAACTGATAAAGTGTTAACATTTGACATCATAGTGCCTAGTAATAATGCATGGAACTTCCCCTAATCCTAAGCCTGAAGAAAACTGATGTGAGTGGGAAGCAAAAATGGAGGACTGTAGCATATTACAGGAAATTAAACGAGATTTCACTCAATTTTGTGTATCAGCTACCACGCATACACGAAATCTTGAATGGTTTAGGTAAAGTACTTTTCGACACCCAGTTTAGCAAAGGGATATTATCAGGTGCTCCTAGATGAAAACGATAGAGAAAAAACGGCGTTCAGTATGTCATATGGGCACCAACAATGCTAATAAATGTCAATTGGATTCAAAATAGCTCCTAGTACATTTCAAAAATTAATGAACTCCATATTAACAGGGTTATGAGGATTAAAGGCTTTATATATTTAGATGATATAATAGTATCTGGATGATCTCTCAAAGAACACAACAGCCGATTGAAAGAAATGTCAGACGCCTTCGTCACCATAATCTAAAATTAGGAGTGGAGAAATGTGAATTTTTAAGAAAAGAAGTTACTTTTTTAGGTCCTGTATTGATGGCACATGGATTGAAGCCACATGCAAAGAAAAGTAAAAGCACTAGGAGAATACTTTCAACCAAAGACTTCCACCCAATTAAAAGCTTTCTTAGGCTTAACCGGATACTGCTGGAGATTTACCAGTAACTTCAGCCAAATTTCTTAACCGCTATATGAATTATTAAATAAGGGAGTACCCCACAGAAATTGTTAAAACGTCACATCTTACAAAGCCCAGATTTTGAAAAAGAGGTCATAGTCGCAACAGACACTAGTCAGAACTCAGTTGTAACTGTACTCAGTAAAGGTAAGATAGACAAGGACTTAGCAGTGGTTTATGCATCTAGAACCTTGAATAAATGTGGACAGTGATATAGTGCAAACTGAACAAGAGATGTTAGCTAAATGTTGGGCAATAAAATATTTCAGACCATATCTGTTTGGCAGAAAGTTCACTGTGTGCACAGATCATAAGCCATTGACTGGATCAGTAGCATAGTTGATCCGTCATTGTGATTAATGAAATTTGTCCTAAACCTGGAGGAACATGATTATCAGATCTTGTATAAGAGTGGGATACGAAATCAAGTGGCAAATATGCTGTCAAGGATAGAGAACATTCATACATTCGAAACAATATAAACTTTCAACACAGAAGAGGATAGTCTCAAGACAGCTGAGAGTGGCGACCTTCACCATTAATGACAGACAAGGGTAACAGATATTCTGGTAAACACGATAGGAAGCATGACATGAGTGAAACAATTCTGTTCACCACAGAGGACACAGTCACATAACAAGACACATCTGAGCCGAATCCAGGAACCAAGCTAGACACCAAGGACAAGTTAGCCATATTAAAACAGTATCATAATTCATTAACAGGAGTGCACCGGGACTAGGCCACAGTTGTGAGAAAATCAAAAGATATTGCATGTGGAAAGGTATGAAATCCAACATTGCATATTACATTTGTCACTGCAAAAGTTGTCAGAAAAATAAGCTGACAAGAACTCGTATAAAGTGTGCTGGCGTAAGCTGGCGCCAGCACACTGGTCAGCAAAGATGTTGCGAGAAGATTGATAGTAGGCACTGGATCAAGCACGCCTACCAGGAGAGAGGCCAAAGATAGACTCGCAAGCAGCACACTGCCAACAATCTCTCAATTGCGAGTATTTAGATCGCTGCCATGGACCGGAGGGCTCAGTCTCAGTTAGTCGTTAGGCAGTCTCAGTCTCAGTCCCTAGCGCAGCCATTCAGTCACTATTCTAGTTTGGCATAGTGGGACTTGTACTTCTGCAGCAGTGAGGCTAATGTGGAATATTATGGAAGAACTTGTACCACAACACATGGACACACTTGAAGTTAAGTAGCAGCTCTCTGTTCAAATAAATAAAGAACTCTGTCAATACATGTGTGCAGTTGTGTTGTAGAGAGAGGATACCAGCCACCAAACAGCATCCTCTCCTTTGATTCCTATGGTACGAGGCTCAACATAAATATAGTCTTAACAGTAGTAATCACACCACAACATTTTTATGAGAGGTATGATATAGATATTGTTGGCCCAATGAATCAGATGTGCTAACGAAATTTATTGTTGTTGAACATATTGAGAAGCAGGATGTGGATAAAGTAGCAAAGAGATTTATAGAAAAGATAGTATTAAATTTGGAATACCCTCAATATTGCTAATTTATATAAGAAGTAACTTTGTTAGCAGGACAATGAAAAGGGTAAGTAAATTGTTATGTATTGATAAAATTCAGAGTACAGCATACCACTCTCAGATGAATGGGTCATTTGAAAGAACTCATAGAACCCTTACAGAAATGCTGAGACATTACATAAAACATACACAAACAGACTGGGATACCTGGATACCACACGCCGTATTTGTATACAATAAAGTTTCTCATAGTTCGACAAGATATGCCCCCATGAATTATTCTTTGGGAGACCATGCAATGTTCCTGGAATTTTTCAAAAGTATCCTGTAGAAGTCTTATGCAATACAGTGTCTACGTTACTGAGTTGAAACAATGAATGCAATCTTTACATCAGAGCGCCAGAGAACGTAATTTACAATGTAAAGAAAAGTGCAAAGAACGATACGAGGTGTGGCAATAAATAACCCAGACTGGTTGTTGTGCGCATTTCCAGCTCCGTTGGCAACAAAGAGGAAAGTGGGGAATAACCTTGGGACTCTCCGTGACACACATACAAAATTTCACGCCGCTTTTTTTGAGCCATCTTAGAAATGAGTCGTGTGTCTGAGCTCCATCGGAATTATCCTACCTCTACTGTTGAACAACATTTTAACATCAGATTCCTCACAAAACTTAGAAATTCTGCCACAGAAATTTACGGCGTGTTGAAACAAGTTTACAATGATTAGTGACTATCTAATACAGAAGTTGTCTAGTGGGTTAAGAGGTTCAAGGATGGAAGTGAAGACGTAGAAGACAATCCGAAATCGGGCCTTCCTTCCACTTCGAAATCTGAAGAGAATGTTGAGAAGATCAGTAGAATTGTTCTAGAAGAACACTGCCTGAGCATCCGAGAAATTTCGGACCTTGGCTGCATCAACAATGAAACAGTTCCACAGATTTTTCACGATTATCTGGGTATGACAAAGTTTTGTGCTAAAGAAAAAAGGTACCAAGAATACTCTCACACGAGCAAAATCAACGTCCAGTGTACTGCTGTGCTGAGATTCTTGAAAACATTGAAAATGACCCTGATTACCTCAGCAACGTAATTACGTGAAGTGAAACATGGATATTCCAATACGATCCAGAGACTAAGCGGCAAAACATGCATTGGAAGAGCCCTCAATCCCCTAAGAACAAGAAAGTGCGAATGAGCAAATCAATGTTCAAAGCGATGATGATTGTTTTCTTCGGTATCCAAGGGGTTATCTACATTTATTGGGTGCCAGAAGATGAGACTGTCAATCAACCTTAGTGTGTAACTGTTCTGAAGACCCTCTTTGAACGTGTGTGATGAAGGAGACCAAATATATGGAAGAATCGCTGATGTCTGTGAAGAGGTTTTTCGCGAGAAACAACATTCCAATGATGAAGCATCCACTGTATCCGCCCGACCTTGTAGCATGTGATTTCTTTCTCTCCCAAAACTAT
The DNA here is from genome assembly GCF_021461395.2 of Schistocerca americana. Taxonomy (NCBI): domain Eukaryota; kingdom Metazoa; phylum Arthropoda; class Insecta; order Orthoptera; family Acrididae; genus Schistocerca; species Schistocerca americana. The sequence goes on along the minus strand of NC_060130.1, from coordinate 759,499,376 downwards.
CTGCACTCAGAGGAACCAGGTTTGAGTCTGTGAATGCTGTGAAGGAAAAAGAGATGAGCCTCCTCAACAGAAAGAGTCCTGCAGCACTGCTTCCAACAGTGGAAAATTCGCATGGAGTGGTGAAGGGGTCGGAGAATAGACTAACAGAAAGTGATAACATTTCGGTTGTGTAAGTTTTTTTAAATAGTTACAGCATGAGTCCGGTTTCTTTATTGCCACACATCGTATGACAGAATCCCAAACACTTTAAACCAGATGTGACAGTTGGTCTCCTTCACCATCAATATGGAATTCGCACCACTGAGCCGCCTTGTGTAGTTCCTCTGTAATCCATGCATTATTTGACATCTTATGTTGGCACTTTGCGGTGCAGTGGCGCTAGCAGTGTCTGCAGTGGCTGTGAGGTTTGTTACACTATTGAGGTGTCTCTCAGTTCGAAAAACATCCTTTTTACGAACACTGCATTGGATAGAGGCACTAACTGGGGCAGCTCATTCTAAAGGGCCAGAGGGGCCCAGCCCAACTAAAAATTTTGTGATATATTTTTTTCAGTTTTGTATCGTACAGTTCGAGTATGACATGATTTTGACGTAGTATGACTGACAGAAATCCTGATCTAATCAGGCTCAGTTCTCTCTGCTGCAATCACACACAACACGTATCATTCTGCAATTATGGCACGCAGTCACAGTGACACAACCAAGCAGTTCCCTCTTCTCCACCTCACTCCTCGCCAAAGCATAGCTGCCGGCCAGCAAGCACGGATCCCAGTGGACAGGCCACCGTACATGTACCCCTGCACCCCAGCCATGCTGTGGGGTTAGCGGCAGGTGGCCCTTACTCCCCCCACATCCCCAGCTCCTAAAACTGCAGTCGCGGTAACATGACCAAGCTGTTTCCCTTTCTCCACATCAGCCCTCGTCCTAATGCAACGTAGGATCAGCTCATGTGGGCCTAGTGGATGGACCACCTCACCCGAACCCCTCTTCCTCCTCATCCCAGCGAACCTGCTGTCCCTGCCACGCTCCCACTCTCTTTCCCTTGCCCACCTGTCTACAAGTTTTCACAATGGTTGGGGTCAGTCACCTTGGACCCACAGCATCTAACTATAGATGCTGTCACTTGTCTTACTGCATTTCTTCCCCCCCTCCCCCCCTCCCCCCATTTCCCGTCCATCAATGGGAAAAGTGGACAACAGCAAATGAGACCACCTCTCAATATAGTCCCAGATTCTGGAGCTGTGTGGTTCAAACTCGAGTGTTCGTACAGTTATTTTGAAATGAATAAAGCAGGCTATTTGCTCAGAATGCCCTTTCATTTATTAAATATGAAAGAGAAGCTTGAAATCAAGCAGTTAGGCGCACGTTAACGAAAAGATTTCTTGATGTCTCAACTCGACGGAAGAACGAAAAGGACTTTCTGAAACACTGGGTTCTGTAAAGTGTCTTGGTTGACATTTAGTGAAGAGAACCAAAAATTGTTTTGTTTCCTTTGTGTGTTATTTGGAGGTGATGGATTGTGGACAACAGTTGGCTGTAAGGATCTAAAGCATTTAAGTTAACGACTTAAGAAACATGACGAGAGTGGACTAAATTTAGATAATGCTTGTAAATATAAAATGTTTGGCACAATTAACATTGCTGCTCAGATTGATTCGGCATATAAAATGTCAATTCAGAAAGGTAATTAATTCGTTACGATGAATAGACAAGTATTAAACAGGATAGTAGAGTGCTTAGTGTTTTGTGGAACTATGAGTTAGCACTAAGGGCTCACAATGAAAGGGCTTAGCAAACTGTGGCAGTTTGTTAAGTTTGTTATCACTCTAGGAAATCTTGACAGTGTGTTAGATCACCACTTAAGCAATTCTAGTACTTCCAATTTTAAACATACACACATGATACAAAATTAACTTTTAGACTACATATATCATGTTTACATTGAACAACTGATTAAGGACATTAATGTTGCGACTTTTGATTCTGTGCAGGCAGATGAAACAACAGATATCACACGCAGTAGTCAATATGTCATTATACTGCTGTATATTAAGTAAAAGAAACCTATTTAAAAATTTCTTTCCTTTGAACATGTTAATGATAGGACTGTAAGTAGGCTTAGTGAGATTCTAAAAATAAGTCTGGAACCTTTATGGCACCCCAGTAATATGTGGCCGTCATGGTGGTCTACAGACTCTGATGCAGACTACTTTCTCATATGCCAAGTGTGTCAACTGTTATGGGCACCAAATGAATGTTGTTGTTAAGAATTCTTGTAGTAAGAAGACAAAGTGTTTTGGATTGCCCTTCGCGAATATTTCCGGATCTACAACGTTTGTATCATCATCGCCTTAAGTGATGTAATTTTTTATGGACACTCTGCAACAAGAGACTTCCTTCAGTCTCTTTATCTGGATGGAACTTCTTGCGTAGTAGGCCCTAAATAATGTTCAAGAAAACAAATTACATTTGCTGGAATGTTCTGAGAAGACTGAGGAAGAAGATTCCTGGGGTGATATTACAATAAGAGAACCATTTTCTTTAAGAAACTTAGTTAACCTTCCAGACTTTTTGTTCCTTCTAAATTTTTTCTACGAGATTATGAAGCATGTTGATATATAGTATAACACAGCTCAGTTGCACAGAGCAAATTAAATTACTATATCCAACGCATTGTGTTATTTTGAGTCAGCAGTTTCTGAATTATGAGAGAACATTGAAAGGTCTGGAGTTTCTGGAGACAAATGTTATGCTCCTTCAAGAAAAAGTTCCAGATATAGCACTGAACCTAATATGACAGCAAATGCCAAAGAAATGTATGACATTGTGACAAGCCAACTGAAAGTAAGATTCCAAAATTCTCATGTATTCAGTAGCTTCGAAATTATTGACCCAAAGAGGTTTGCTTACTTCAAAGAACATTTCCCAGCCACTTTAGTCAATACATTTCATGAAGCTGCTCTCCCTTTATTTGCCATGATAAATTGAAAACTGAGCTGTCAGTGATTTATTGCAATGATACAGTTAAACATCTTACATCGATTTGAGAGCTGTTCACGTTTCTTGTGGAACGTTACTATAAGGAATCGTTCACTGAAGTGCACAAAACATTGAAAATTGCACTAACCACACGTGTTTCAACAGCAGAAGCAGCGCGCAGTTTCACCACTTGAAAAACAATTCAAACCTTCCTCAGAAACAGTATGGGTCAGGAAAGGGTGTGCTCACTGGTGGTCTCTTCTATTCATATGGAGGAAATGAGTGAAATTTCAAACTTCAACAACAGAGTAATTTATATGCTCGCCAGTCAGGGCTGGTATAGAGACCTCATAGTTAACATGCTAGTTTTTGCCCTTGGCTACATGGCAAAAGCTGGGAGTGTTCCTATATTTGCTCTCTGGTGGATGCAAAGTGGGAGAGAAGTTATATACTTCCTCTCACAGGGGTGTCATTTTTCCTTTTGCACCACAATCAGACTACAGAAACACAGTTAGAATAATAATGAACATCGGCAGAAGGGGATCTGGCGAAATTCGGTTTGAACCCAAACATTTCCAAACCCCTAAAGTTATTCAATAAAATGTATCACCACAGCATTATCACATACATCTACAAAATTACATGGTAACCCAATGAAGCTGGTGGACGAGACCAACTATAATATTACACAAACACACACACACACACACACACACACACACACACACACACACACACACACAAACACACAAAAAGAAATTGTGAACTCGCATTTTGAATCTACTAATGTTCTGTCTCTAAAATCAATTTATCCTTTAGTTATTTTAAAGAAATAACGTAATTCTTTATGAAACTGTTCAATTAAACTTTCAATTTTGGATCTAAGTCTCTATTAATTTCATTCTTTGTGTTTTCTCTATGTCCATCATTTCGTTCATTTGTTATACTATGTTACACTGCAATTTATTTACAAAAATGTCCATTTGGTAGTTTCAAAATTTCATTAAATTTGTAGGTATATGACAGCAGCTTTAGCATGAATATACACAAATGGTCACGCATTACTTCATTAAGATTCTGAATTTGCTGTCCATTATAGAACAATTTATTTGAACCAAGATATGTAACCAATTCTTTGGGAATATTTACCCAAATTAATCACATACAAGTTTTACATTTTTAACTTTATAATAAAATATCCAGTGCGTAGCAACATGATAAATGCATCTAAATTTACTGTTCCAGATTCATATTCTCTGTAATGAGTAGGTAGCTCATCAATGATGAAGACATCACGAAAATGCTTGACTTTTAGTTGCATAGCTAATTTTTCTGCATCAAGATTTGAGAAAGGTTTATTATATTTTTTGGAATTTTTTTGATCTTTTTTATTTTTTCCTTGCAGCGACAGCTCAAGCAGGCTGCATTCACCTCCTTTCTACACCATTGACAGATTATGTCTTAGTTCTTCTAATTCTTTATTAAACATTCACCTAGTTTCTCATCCTCACTTAGCAGCGAATCATCTAGATTTCTTTGTCTCAAACTTGGAAAAAAGTCATCAACAATGTCTCTTATCAAATAATTGTACTTGACTCCTTTACTTGTTTTTTTTTGCTAGGGTGTTTTACAGAATAGAATGAAATTGGTTGGCACAAAATATTTCCATTATTTGCTAGATCAGAACCCATAAATGTTTTGTTCATATCATCCATAGTGATGTGTTTTTTAGTCAGAAGTCATCAGTCCATCTTCATATGTCTGACCACCAAAAATTAATTTATATCCATCAAATTTTACATGTAATTTGGCAATATATTTAATGGTGTCAACAGGTCTCAAGCCAAAAACAGTGGTTGATATATTTCAACATTCTCTCCCTTAAGTTTATTTTTTCAGTGTGTTGCTTTTTCTTTCTCTTAGTTTTCTATTTTTTAGCCCTTCTTCATATTTCGTCAATAAATCTTGTTTTCCTGATTCACTTAGCATATAATCTTTTCTATCAGTATCATTCTGCAAATTGCTTATATGTCATTAAATTCTTCAAAATAACAGTGATAACGAACCATCTGCTTTTCAGTTTCTCTATTTTCTTTAACAGCAATAACTCATGACCTAAACCTTCAGTTCCCTGTTTTACTTTTTGTATTGCATCAATAGCAAGCTGATCTTTTTTATATTTTTCGTATTCTGTTCTTGATTGAATCCTCCATTTTTTAAATATTTTTAATTTTTCTTTTACTTTTTTTATTACATTTAGATTTTTTAAAACATCTGTGTCATATTTTGCAAACGTTTACTATAGACAAGATAAAACATTCTTTAGACCTGGTGAATTTCCAGTGCTAAATTCAAAATTTATGTTTATGTTGTTATAAAATTTTTAGTACTATCTCTGTACTAGACTTCCTAGTCATGTCTGTTGTAAGAAAACCAAAATGATCCCCATTCCAACATCTGCTACAATACTCCTTAAAAGAATCTAAGCTTATATCTCCACGAACAAACCCATGTTAAATATGGTTTAAATTTGTCTCATCCTATATAAAAATATTTAAAAAATAAAGGTTATCTCTCACAAACTGTTTAGGTTTTTAAAATGTGTTTGAGCTAAATAAAAGTAATCTATTATCTATTCTCTAACCACATCCTGATTTCTGAGAATGAAATAATGGAATACTACAAGTGACCTATCTTGGCATTGATCCAGTGGTATGATTACATCATTATTTTCAATAAAAGAAGTAATATTCTCATGTTTTATTGCCATGCTTTTTACACATTTTCATGAATTCTTGATATTTTGGCCGATCACAGCTTCTAGATTAAACTTACATATAATTGTTTGTTCCACTTCTGTATAACTGTAAATTTATATATACTTATACCTGTGTAACCATGTGTCATAATATAAAACTGATTGTTGAGTCTGTAATTCAGACAATAACAATCACTTAATAAATCATGATAAAAACCATTTCTTATTAAATAGGAACCTTGAGCTCACATAAATATTTTGAACCAATGATGTTCCAATATGTCACATGGCGCACCTTGTGTTTTGCTGGTAAAACGAACGACTTGACTGTAGATCAGACAGTTCTATCTGCGACTCGTGCATGTGCACCAGGTATATCCCATGTTGATGATGTAGCATGTCTATGTGAACCAGCCTGTAGTTACAGATATGTAGCTTGGGGCACTGGTGCATAGGTGTACGGTTTAGGCGCATCATGTAATAGGGGCTCAAAAATCTGAAGATTAAAATACCTTCTTCTGAACTACAAACCATCAAGGCTGCTGGATTGAATGCAAAGGGAAATTTTAAATTAGATATCGTCAATTTCTATAGTCCTGCAAAATTCTATACATCTTTTTTGTGTTTCAAACAAATTGAAAAAATCACACAATTGATTCTCCCTGGTTCGACCACATCAAACTACAGAATATGTATATAGCTAATGGAGTAAAGTTTTTCCTCATGAAATGTTGAATCTACATCACCCAAACAATTATCTGAAGGCATATGATGCTTTTCAAGATTTTAAGCAAGTTACACATTGAAAAGTGATGTCAATATGAATTCATATAATTTCATAACAAATTATTCTATGTATGTTATGAATACGTCGAGAAGGATGAATGTATTGGTCACACAAAAAACGACAGTGACGCTGTGTGCCATATTCAGTGATAAAATTCCGAATGCACCACTTGCCTACAAAGTCACGTATGTTAAGAAAAATTTAACATATGATGTTCAGCATAGAATTTTGAGTGAAAACTGTTAAGTATATAAAATGAATAAGAAATTATACAATTGTTACATTTCCGTTACAAAGCATTTTAAAAAAAGATAGAGGATGATATCAGATTTTATTTATTATAATCTCTCTGTTTAGCCTTTTTAATGTAGATTATGCTAGCTTTTTGAATTTTTAAAATTGGTTAATATTTAGCTGTAAAATAAACAAAAGCTATCTATTTGGATGTTGGCAGGCATCAGCTGCCGTGATAGATCCCGCTTGTGTGAGAGAACTGACTTAAGTGACTGATTCAGGAAGGGGGCGCAGCTGATGAAGATATCAAACGACACCTTCCATTTCGTTCCACTTACTAATCTCCATCTTGCTGTTTGCATAGTTGGCTGTACTGCTCGCGCAGCAGTTGATAACTTCATTCATATGTGGCACTGAGGCAGTCTCCATTCAAAATACTATGAGAATATATTTCGTTTCTCTCATAACATATTATTTTTTAATCTAAATTTGAGTGTTCACATTCATATTTACATGAATACAATGTTTACAATTCATCTCTTCTAAAAAGGCAATAGAATAAAGAAAATAACGTATTTGTATCTTAAATAAATCGACGAAAGTCTCAATGTGTATGAAGTTTATCACTCAAATATACCAAGTATATATACGATTTGTAAACAGTACTTGCTAGTTCATATAGACAATGCTGCTGCTTTAGTTAATGGTTCATTTGGTGTCTGGCATTCTTCAAGACCATCTGGCAGCTGATATGGCAGCTCTCATCTGGTAGCTCAACAGGCTATAAGTAGAATAAGATGGGACAGCAGCAGTGTCACAGAAAAAAGTGAGACATAAGCAGCACCAGAGAAAATCCAGAGGGTGAGAATAAGTAGCATAAAATAAACATCAAGAGAAATACCGTCCAGATTTCTCTGATATGGCCTGGAGCTTTACTAAATTTTAGTAATAGAAATTTTCGCTATATAAGTAGAGGCTGTACTCAAGGATCTCAACAGCACAAATAATTCTAATTCATTTAAAAAATTAGTGAGGTGGAAGTAAATGAATTATATTACATAACAGGATGTGGATATTTAAATACTACATATGGCGAAATAATCTGTATGGATCTCGACAGTAAATTTAAAATTATTTTGTGAAACAGATCATAAATTAATTATTGGCTGACATTTTCAATTTTTTTGAGACAGATATGTTAAGTTGACATACAGAGGATAAAAGAAAATGAAGAACAACGACAATGAAGATCACAATTTGGAATTTTTAGTTTAATTTTTTAATTTGTAAATATACAGTGCTAAATTTTGCATGCTAAATTATGTACATTTGATTTTTTTACTTTAATGCTCTGCGCAACCGCCTGGTTCACAAAACTAGTGACATTATTTTATCTCCAAGTGTAACCAATGTGCCAACTTACATCTTTCAGAATTCTGCCAGCAGGACTGAGAGGGTGCCTTCCACCTTTCCATCATCCAGCAGATGCCAGCCATCCTGGAGAGATCGATATTTTTATTTTTTTGGAACTGTTCACAGAAGTAAATAGATTTCATTCAATTTAGCCTCAACACTCAATACCCAGTACTCCCATCACAATTGGATTCACAGGGGACAATGTGTTACTGCATGATGAGAGTGTATGTCGAGGACATTTGGAAAAGTTATATAGCTAGTGGTACGGAACGTATAAAGTAGAAGAAATCAAAGTGCCTAATGTCACATTGCAAGTAAAAGGATGAAAATACTTGACAATGTTCACAAATAGATTGAAAGATTGTTTTTAAATTTCAGAGATTGGAAAAATGAAGTACCTTGCTACAGCAGGAACCATCAGAGTACTTCTCACTACAAAAACAGTAGCTACCAAAGTACACCACCCCAAGTTCAACTCAGCCACTTTGAATCTTCATCAGGTTTGCACTATGATGATATGGGTACAGCCAGCATACACAGTGTGATACGTAGAACAGTAAGTTATTTCAGTGTACAGGAGCTAAGTTTGAACAAACGGAAGTATTGGCGGAAAAGGCAGTAAACTATAGACAAAAACGATTATCGTTAATAAATGTGACCACAATGGAATGTAGTAGTACTCATCATGCAGTAACATGGCATACTGAAAAACTAGAGAAAGCACAAAAGTTAATAGGGCAACTGGCAAGACATGAAAGAAGAGTGAATGGAAGAATCTTAAATTTCATAGGTCAAGTTAATAAAGTACTATTTGGAACTCTTGAAAAAGATGATACCTCATATTTCAAAGCAAAAATCGATGTTTTGGAAAAACAACAGTGACAAATATTGGGGTTAAATAAAGAACAAGTCACAATAGTAAAGGGAACATTAACAATATTTATTCATACAGTAAGTTCGATCGAAAGAAATGAAAAGATACTAACCCAGGGAATGAGAAAGCCGTGTCAGCATATATTAGAATCTGAAAACAACACTGATCAGAAATTGCAGAGAGCTGGTATCTTAATTACCATAAATGAACAATTGAGCCAGTTATCATAAATATTTAATGAATTAGAGTGAGAATATTATTTACTGAGTATTGTTATAGTAAGTGGACAAAAATGAATCTTGGAACAACACTTGATTAATCCCACACAAGTTGTAAAGCATTTGGAGTTAATCAAAGAAGATATTAAAAAATAAACATTTCCAATAGGGCTAACAGAGGACAGTACCCGTTATTAAAGATAATGACTGTGAATGTTCTTATTTGAGACAACATAAATACGTTAAATATTCCCTTAGTGGAGAGTAATTGGTTTAATTTATATAAGAATTTGGCTGTTACCATTCTATGTACATGGAAAAAGAACATTGTTTGCATATATAGCCCCCAAAAAAGAAATTTTGTTGACTGATGATGCAAGGAGACTATATCAATCGAGTTTTTTTTTAAAGAGCCATAACTCATCATTTCACCAATTTTCAGTTTTTTATTGTTTCAGAAACCCAATAGATACACCTAGCGATTAGATCTAAAAAGGCGTTCCTAACGCCTCACATTGAGCGAGAATCCCAGACCAAAGATAGCAGTTTTTTTTAAATGGGCGTATGTCACTGACTTTCACCTCTTTAAAAAAAATCAGTTGACAGCATTGTAAACAGCTCTTTCAGTTTGCCATTTATTTTATAATCTCTGATATACAGCCTTTGTTCCATTGCTGTTCAGTTGACAATTAGTTCACATCAAACGATAAAATGAGTGCCATTGATAGCGTGTGTAGTGGTGATTACGCTGACAATTCATGCAAAAGAAAACGTGGTGCAAATCCGTCATTATATAAGATAAACAAAGTAAAAGCAGCCCAACTCAAGGGTGAAGGTTATGTTAACCACAGAGGCAACATTGTTGAGGCTAAAAAACCTGAATTTTCCTACAGGCAAGCCACTTTGCTTCCATTATTTTTTCCGTATTTGTGTTAATGATTTAGCAATACATTATTGTTTCAAAGCGATACTTTACATTTATAATTAAAACAATTAATAACAATATTACTGATAAGTAGCTAAAGTTGTTTTAAATTGTAGCCTCAATCTTCTTCAGAACGACCATGTACTAGTTGTGTTTAGTGCAACAATTACTCATTTGTTTCTTTCTTTTTCATTTTTCTGTTAGATGTACAGGAAAGTGTTTGGACAATCTGGGGGAAGACAACTGTTTGGATGTGTTTTCAAAATTTTACAATGTACTCCAGAAGATAAAAGAGGTAGAGGAGGTATTACCACATGTCTTGCACCTGAAATGCATGAGGCAATTCACCATCATATTAGATCTTTCCCATTGTATGAATTGCATTCTTCTCAGGACAAAATATGCTACCTGAGCTCTCAGCTATCAATAAAAACAATATGGAAACTGTTCAGAACGAAATATCCTGAATTCAGAATTGTCTCATACTACATATACTGGAATGATTTTGATAAGAGTTTTGTTTACAGATTTGGTAGGCCTCAAGTAGATGTATGTTGTATCTGTGGAGAACTTAACTAGAAAATTAAAGACCCGCATCTTAATGAGGTTGCCAAAAGGAAAGCTACAGACGAACTATTCATACAGAAATGCAGGAGTAGGAAGTTTTATTCTGCTCTAAAGCATGAATTGTCTGTAGAGGGGCAAAAAGAAAGCCATGTTTTGTCCATCGTAGTTGACTACATGCAGAATATAACCCTACCAAAGATTCCAGATCAGGAGCTTTTCTATTTAAGACAGCTTACTGTTAGTATATTCTGCATCAGTAACATCAAAGAAAAGGAGAGTACATTGTATGTTTACCATGAAGGGAATGGCAGAAAATCCCCAGATGAGATCTGTTCTTTTTTATCAGATTTTATAAAAGAGGTGCCTCAAAATAAAGCAGAGCTCCATTTATTTTCAGATAACTGTGCAAGCCAAAACAAAAATCAGACAGTTTCTCGACATCTTCTCTCTCTCATAGACACAGATCGATTTAAGAAAATACAACAATTTTTCCCTGTGAGAGGTCAAAGTTTTTTAGCTTGTGACCGTGATTTTGGAATCGTCGCAAAACATCTCAAAAAATCGATAGAATCTATTCAGTGCAAGAGGTTGCTCTCATATTATAGAGAGTTCTGTACCAGGAAAGTTTGTAGTGAAAGAAGTCGCAGCCACAGAAATTCTGTATTTCAAAAGCTGGTGGCCATTGCACTAAAAATAGTATGATATCTCTGAAGAGAGTAAAAGCAAACCCGGAAATGAAAGAATTTAGTTTTCAATTAGTACTCTTTATAACTTTGTCTATTCCCATGAAAGAAAGGGTTATATTAAGGGGTATTTGACAATAAATGGTCTGGTCTGACACACTTTCTTCATGGCTCTCAGTTCGATGACACCTGCTCAGCCATCATCAACATCGTACTCTTCTGGGAAAGTTCCCATCAAAAGAGCAAAGATTGAAGACCTGAAGAAAATCGAACCTTACATTTCTCAAGAGCACAAGTATTTCTGCACAGAACTATTTTCTTGGCCAACTGAACCTGAAAATGCCACAGAATAAGAAGAATGCATTTTATGTAATCTAGTTGATGACAGTACTGGTGTTATATATTTTTGGCAATTCTTGTGATTTGTATCATAAACCATTGCTCTTAATAGTATTTTTTATTCCTTTGAAAAATAATTAAACGAAATTTAAAAGAACAAAGCAAAGTTTGCTTAATTCTGACATGAGTTTATAGTTCAATAACACATAGCATAATTACTGAAGGTGAAAATACTTCCACATAAACTCAGATCTTACTGTACTAATCACATAAAACCACCAAAGAGCATCTACGTTTTGTAGTTTGGAGTTGACAGTTTTTTGTGTGCCCTGAAAAATTTACTCAGCATGTGATATGCCCTTTTAAAAAACTCAATTCATATGCTAAATTATGCAATGATCAGTCAAAATTATAACATATGTAAACAAACATTTGTACTATTATCCACATATGACCATGAAATGTGGGAAACTAAAATGCTGTAACCAACAAGAGACATACCAAAAGATTGTATTCAAAAAGTAATCATATTAAACAAATGCATATGGTCCCAACTTCGTAATAATGAGATGATATTCATGGCTCTAAAAGATGAAGATCTCACTGTTATTTGTAATGGTAATGTATCATATGTTATTATGATTGAAGCATAGAGGTAAATTAAAATTTGTAGGGAAATGTCCTGGATACGGTGCACAAATATTAATACAATCTGAAACATAAGAATAAATGCAAATAAGAGTGATATTGTACCAAATTTTATTTTGGACATTGATTTTTGCGTTGTGGATAAAGTTAAAAAAATAACTGAATTTACCTTAAACTTACCTGTAGAACATCTAGTGAAACAGCTTGATGATCTAAAAGCTGGTGGTCATAAACTGGATGCCTTCCAAAACGAAATAGCTTACCAGCAGAGAACCATGTTGAGTGGATTTTCAATAGATACTTTTTCCATTTAGGGATATTGTGACTCTATTATACTAATATTAATTGCCTTATGTTCTATATGTAAATATTACAAATCTTGAAGAGATTTTCTCAGGTTTTTATTTAGTACAATGAATGATGTTTGTTATTGTAAGATATGTCTAAAGAATGCTGTAGTAGTGCGGTACTCTGAATTAATTCCACTAATATACCAACGTGCACAGACAGACAATGAGAGTAATGCATTAGGTATTTAAAGAGAATTAGAGTCAGTATGATATGAATCGACAACTAATGATACAGTATTAACTGAAAGAATTAGATTACCAATTAAGAATGAGGTAGAGAAAAGACCATTAAGCTTAATATCACAGACTGACAAAAGATGAAGATATGAGCCATTGTACAGATATCTAAGAAATTTTATGAATAATACTGTAAGTTGTGAAATATTCTTGTAAACTTCTAAAAATATGAATTGTAAGCATGAAAAAAAGCATACAAGAAAGTTTACTTTATATTTGTATATTATGTTATGAGTCAAGGTGAAATAGTAGTACTGACGTGACTAAAGTGTAAATTGATAAACGAATGTAAAACCACATATGCATGTACAATTTAAAGTCTATGAAATATAAAAAGAGCGCTCAAGAGGCACAGAACGTAGAGAAGTTTTGCAGTCTCTGTGGACAGAGAGGCAAAAGCTTTCCCCGAGGGAAGAGGTGTTGAGAATGTAATTAAATGGGGTACAGTATTGTTGCTACTAAGTTGCATCACATTAACTGAAAATGAAGGTTGGTGCTGTGAGTTGCCACGGCTTCCAGCAGTATAGCTGACGATAAACAGCTGTGCAAGAGGGGACATAGAGCGACAGCTACTACGCCATCAATGGATATAAATACGAGTGACAGAGCGCTCCAGAGGATCTTCCTCAGTGACACTCAGGTCCAGAGTCGTGACTTCGGGCTAGATTTTGCCTTTTAGGACAATTCCAGAAGGTCGTGCTCCTTTCAGATGTGCCTCAGTAGAGCTTCCGCTATATCTCAGCATGTTCATGCATCTGAGTCCTTATTTAACCTTCCTACGTTTCTGCCCTCTCACCGAATTTCCAAGCCCGAAAAAGTTTTCAGCTCTTCAGCTTGGAGATTCATCAGAGAACTTCGAACGACGTGGTGAACCGACCCAACGTCCACTTGCTCATTCAGGTTTGCTGTCAATTAACAATCGTCCTTCTTAGCTACCTCTCTAGAACATGACAACAGCATGTGCTGTGGCTTTTAAGCATTCACAGCACTGGTTTCTGAACAATCAATAGGTGATAAATGATCCTGCACCATCCGATTCCTCAAATGCGTTTTTACACATCTGAGACAAGAAAAACTCCTTTCAGCTGGAACACTTGTAGCAGGAATGACAGCAATTAGACATAGTTTGAAAGCTTTTGGAAGAATTTGGTCCGTTTCATTATCAATCGTTCTTTTGATAACGTCTCCCAAACTGGCAGAGCGAAATATTTCTTTATGCTGGGAAGAAAATAGTCTCCAATTATACACGCAGGTGGGAGTGACTGAAGAACACACCATACGTTTCTAATAATGAATCTACAGAGACTACAGGGAAATGCCTAACATAACTGGTGAGCTTAGTAATATCGCCTAATTTAAAGAACAGCAGACTATCACAATGTGAAAATATTGTCTCCAGTTGCATTACAACCAATAATTCTAAGTACGCTTGTTTGTATATTTCCATCAGTGGATTGCCAATGTATTCATCCATCATTTCAGCTCTATTCATGGAATCTTCAGCTTCCGAACTAATCGAGCATTTCGTGGAATTTTGAAAAATCGTTCAATTTATCTTCATTTATTAAGTTCGTCGTGTAAGCTATGCATTCTGAGACAGCATTGTTGCAAAACTGCGCACCATTTTTTCTAAGGAATGTTGAATAACTGTTCAGTTTTTAAAAATATGCTTTAAAACAGAGAGAGAGAGAGAGAGAAAAGAAAGTCAAAGTCTAGGAGGATATATTTGAAACCACAGGCTTCTCTTGTAATCATTGCGCTAGAGTCTGGACTGTCAATTATTTCGTTTAGAACCTCAATGCATGTAGATGTAAATTTAGTCTGCCTGTTAAGATGTCAGTCCATCCATTTATCGGCACACAAAACTCACAGAAGCTCGTTGCCTCTTATTTATCGAGGAAACAAGAGACAGAACTTCAGCTGCTGATTGTCTGTCAGTAAAAATCTTCGTATTAGCCCCTAATTTTCTCACTGCAGTCACTTCGAGAGACGTATGTGAGATGTAATATGTTTACCCACAATACTTACACGAAACGGTAGAGAGCATACCTCTCAACTCCCCTTTCGTCAGGGTATCGCTTACCTACCGCATTCTCACGAATCCTCCAGTGTTCGAAATAAAGTAATTGAATCCACCTGATTTCTACAAGTAAGAGATGTCCCCTGCCCAAGTCACAGACTCTTACTAATTCTCTTGATATCCCATCAGGTTCCGACAGCAATGTTCCATTAGTAAGAAGACTGTCTTGTCCTCCATCCATCACTGACTAGGTAGGGAGCTATCACAATGAGAAGTATGGCACACTAACTAACAGAAGAAAATTCATAACTATGCACAGTATACGTGGACTGCCCAAAGAAATTCAGAAGTGTAGCACCTACAATTAATTGATATCGAATGAATGTCTATAAATATCCTCCTGTACATTTCCTAATCTTGTTTATCGCAGTTCTGTGATTACTACGCTAGAAATACGACAGTGTAATGGTGTCAGAGTCTTCGTTGACAGCACAGTGTCTCTTTCTCTCCTTGTTACTTTTATAACATCCAATAGAGTAAATTACAGACTATGTAAAAACTTTGCTAACGTCACCCATTAGAGAATTCGAGAAGATTTTACTGCACCTCTCTTGCGATATATCGAAAACAAATACCACCTGCTTATTGACCACAAACATATGTGGTGATCCCATTAAGCATATTCATACATGTTGATCCATTAGAGCAGGTGGCCAGTGCTCCAAATCACTTCCACTGACTCACGTAACGATTCAAGAGCGCCGACTTTCCAACATTTCTTTGGGTGCATATCAATGGCGGAATGTAGCACACGTTTTCTGGGGAGTCGATATTTTTAAATTACTAGCTTTCATTTATAATCTTTTATGAACACTGTCTGTGACATAAAGATCTCTACTGTGATAAAGTAAAGTATACCGATACTATCAGCATACATTGACACTGCTCTAGCTCAGTGAGTAACATAGCTGACTTAAGAGCAACTGAAATGAGATCATTCTCAGGTTCAAATGTGTTTGAACGAACCCACAGGTCTAGAAGCCTGATACAGGACCACTTGCAAATAAAAAAAATCCTGACCCCTAAAATAAAATGTATAAGGTATCACTAACCAATGTAACATTGATTACAGGGGGTGTAATAGAAACTTAATTAAGTGTACTGTAGAATCCCATGTAATATAAAGAAAGAGATCATTTGTTTACTCTGAGAAACATGATGATGAGTATCTGAAAATGTCAGTAACAGAATTGTCTGGTGTGTACTTAAGTCTTCCCCTACACCAGACTGAATAAATGGGTCTGCTGTATAGCACAAAAATATTTTCATTTTCGCTTCGCTTGAAAGGTTGCCCCCTCTTCTTTCATTATTACAAACCTAGTGATCTTTTTCTCATAACGAAACAGCTCAGGCGACTGTTTAAAGTACTTGAACCATGAACTAACCACTATACATTGTATATAACCAAAATTATCTTGGTACGAAAACCCTTGCCAGAATTTCGGTTTGGAGTAGATGAAAATACGATGTATTCTTAAGATTTCGCCACATAATGGGCTCACCTAGGTTCAGTAACAAAAACGATAACAATACAGATTATGTGAAAATAATTTCACTAGAATCTTAAACCAAATTGTTGTTATTTCTTGATGCAATAATTGTTGTTATTTCTTAAAAAGACTATTGAGGTAGTCTATAACAATCAGGCTTCTTTGTATGTTGGATTATTCTTTATTATTGCTCAGTATTGGCAAACAGATACTTTAAAACAGTTATTGGCAAATGGAGTGGGCGTATTGTAGTGTGTAACCTATAAGGACACGTGAAAGCAAGCTGAAAAACTGGGATTCTGCTCACAGCATAGTGCGACTGTTACTCTGGGGAGTGCCTTTGACTTGGCCAGAGAAACCCACAGAATGGGGGAGTGTGTTGCTTCGTTGCCTTTGCAATAAGACACCTAAAACAAACAGATATGTTTTAAAGGTAAAAAATTTTAACTTCCATTTCATTGTTTTAATAGCTCATTAGTTTTTGATAAAGGCAAGTTAGAAATATTTATTCTATTTTGCTTTCATCAAACTAAAAATTTTGTGTGTGCAGCATACCCAAAAGATTAAGTATGTGGGTGTCCGAGTCCCGGCACACCCATGTAGTCGGCATGCATGTAAAATTTTATCACCTGTGCTGGAGGAAGATCGTATCCCGCTAACTATCAATCATAACAGGGAGTTCTTGTTTTGTTGTTTCACAAGCAGTTTGACCTTTCTCTTTTTGCAGTATCGCATCAAAGCAGTGTTTGACTACAGCTTTGTAGACCAGCATACATTTTGTTTTCCTACCATGCCTTTAATGTCTGTGTAAGGTGTCAAACTGACATCGATCCACTGGCTCCCACAGAAAGCTGGACATCACATAGTGTAAGGTAAGCTTCTCCCAAAACACACAGGATGGTTGAAATAAAAGACAGAGATGGTGTTTCTTATTGACGTAAATGTAGAAGACATCACAACATATGCAAACTGGAAGAGTTTGCAGCATTGTGGGGTGTTTCCAAACAGATGTCCAAAAGTGATGACCTACATATCTAATCTCATCTTCCACTGTGACGGGATATCAGATACCTCATTCCGTTTCTGAAGTGAACATGAGTATTAATTCCTCATATTGGCAGTGCATATTGCATCCACATATATAATCACTGTTTCAGTGACCTAGATGGTGGTCATCCTGAGCTCCAAATCTACTGACACTACGTCTTGTCATTTTTATGGGTTACAATGCATAACCACATATGGAACAAGGGGGTATTCTGCAGGACTTCAATCCTTAGGGCACAAGTACTATGAACCAACCCACCAGTTTTCATACACTCAGCCGAGCATTTAAGTACACTCATTCCTCCACATTTTTGTCATATTTTCATCATTTTTACTTATTTTCCATCAACTTTCGTAATTTTACCAGGTTTTCCGTAATTCAACGCATTTTACCCTATTAATCAAGTTCCAAACCACATCTCTCGACGACCTGTCACATCAACAAAACGTTTCATTGCGCCGATCTCTTGATGCCAGTGACATGGTAACACAGTTCTCAATTTCCATATCATTGCTAAACCACTCACTCCGTTACTTTCTGAGTGCTGTATACATGTGGACGTATCATGAACTGCCTACATCACGACGCAAATATTGTTTCGTAGCGTAGGAAATAACCAGCAGCAGAGAGCAGGTGCAAAAACTAGGTGAAATACTTTATAAATTCGGTAAGAACGATTGACCTTCTCTCCCTATATGGATGGGAGTCACGTAGTATTCTCAGATTCGTAGGATAAAGTTGGGGATTGAATGATCTCATCAAAACCATTAAACGTTGCCACCCCAACAGATGTATCATATTCGTAGCAGCACTGTGCCCTCTACTTCGAAAAGACTGCCCCTTCATTGAACCTATCGGCTAAGGATTCTCGGAAAAACTCTAGATAGTCTCTCTAGTCTCTCTATGCGTCTTGCAACTGTCCCTCTGTCTTTAACCAGCCCTCTGTACAACATTGTCTCCAGTTTTATTTGGGACTGATCAGGAACAGGAAGGCATTATATCCATTACATTCATCATCTCATGAAGGAACAGAACGAGCTGTGTTTCACATAATCAATCCACTTTCATATTTTGCTTTTGGAAAGCGCAACCTACTAACACTAGTGATGCAGACCGGTGTTCTCATTCCAACAACGCCAATAATGTTCTGAGAAGACATTCCTGTACCAATCTTACTCACATCACCCATCCAATTACTCATGGTCTCTCTAGATATATGCATGCTGAGGAGGTCTGCACTCCTTATTGTTGTATAGTAGATACGAACATGATACATTTGAGGGTATTGCAGTGATATAACAGAATGTTAAGAAAAAGAAGAAGCATATGGTTTATGCAAGATGCAGCTCCATATGGAACATATGGAAGGAGTTTGAAACACTTTACATAAAACACTTGTGCTATCAATTATGCAGAATTGTTGTGGTGTTTGGATTCCATACCAAGAAGGTATTGGAAAGAGAGAAATGGTCATAGAACATAAACA
This sequence comes from Schistocerca americana, assembly GCF_021461395.2. Classification (NCBI taxonomy): domain Eukaryota; kingdom Metazoa; phylum Arthropoda; class Insecta; order Orthoptera; family Acrididae; genus Schistocerca; species Schistocerca americana. The sequence goes on along the minus strand of NC_060130.1, from coordinate 759,480,258 downwards.
CACACTCCTCAGGCTACACAGTTCTGCACTTAGATATGCTATAACATTAAAGTAGTGCCGTTTCCGATGTATTAGTTGCATGAAATGCAATACTGTTAATACTCCAATCCGGAAACTATATCTCCAACACCTATCATGCATTCACCCTTACAAGGTTTCTATCCCATTCACTATGGTGAGAAACTTTAAGATGATAAAACTACTACCTACTAAACCAAAGAAAAAAACATAAATTCTTTGTGATACATTCACTATATGACTTTCCAGAGGTTTAGAGTGCCCACTGTTCATGTCTGATTATGGTTCAGAAATTATGCTTGCTGACATCAATTCTATAAGATGATCGACAGAAGCGGAAAGTACATGAAACTACGACATATTATGAGGAAATAGACAAAGGCATAACAGCGGTGTATGACATGTGAAATAACACGCCATGCAGCACTAATTTCATAAACAGAATACAGTCTCTTCCACACGTAACAAGCCTCAAGCAAACGTATACACAGGGATCTCAGTATCTCTCATCTAGAGGAGGATGCTGAAATAGGTTTTCCATCGGTTTTGTGGACATGATTCATCACACATGCATTGGAAATCCTCTGTTGATTGTGGAATGGGGAGGTTTTCTGTTCTTCTCCAGAGTTTTCCAAGATTTTCGACAAAGTTTTTAGGGTGTTTTATCTAACTCTGCTCCAAGTTCCGTTCTTGCAAAAGTGCTTCGTTACTGTGATTCAGAAGCAGTTCTTGAAGCAGCAATTTTGGATCCTGTATTTTATGAACTATGAGGTGCTACAGATTGTAAGATGCACCTTAATTTTTAGCAGTTTTTACAAATAATAACATTTTTATAATTTTTATTACTATATTGCAAAGCCAGACTAAAAAAGTTCTTAGTTTGCAAAACAGAACTGATCTTTAAAATCCCTGAAAATCATCATCTGAACTTTCTTCTTCTTCTTCTTCCTTTTCGTCGTCATCTTTGCCCTGTTCATATATGAGGTGGTCTTCACTGTGATCGAGAGCATTACTTACCTCACACTTTTTAACAATAATGTCTTCTCTCAGTCCAGACCATGAGTGTTTTATTGAGTGACACACTTGTTTGATTATAGGTCGTTTTAAAGCTACCTTCGGCCTAAATTGATTTGGGTTTCATCCATCACCCATTTGTTCCATTCCTCTCTCATGCACACATTAAATGGTTCATTTATCGAGACATAGATGGGTAGCAGTTATGAAGTAAGTCCTCCCAGATTAACAGCAAGCTCTGTATTTCCCTGTCTGAGTTTCTCTTTCACAGAATTTTTCAAATGGTTACTAAACTGATCTAGCGCAAGAAGAGAACTCTTCTTCAATAAAGCACCTTTCTTTCTCTCCCACATTCTGTTAATCCACAATTCCATACCAGCCTTGTCCAGCGAGCCCTTGTCTTGTACATGAGCAACAACATTTGGCGGTATTTCAAAAGGCCTTGGCACTGTTTAGGGCTTGAAAATGGTAATTAGATTAAGTTTAGTACCGTCAGGACAACAGGAAAGGATAACAGTGTAGTGCATTTTTTTCATGTACATTTGTGTTTATAATTACAGTTTTAGCACCTTCCATGACAACTGTTCTGTTACTCAGCTGATGAAATATCAGTGGAATTTCGTCCATATTCGCTATTTGGTTTAGCTCCACATTGGTTTTCTTCCGAAGTTGAATAATAGAGCGATGGAAAGATAATATTTTCTCTTCATACTCTTGTGGCATTTTCTGAGATGTTTTTCTGTTGGTGGAGGGCCACAATGCAGCTCAGCTGCTCTGTTTCCATGTTCGTCTGCAAATGCTATTGCCTTAAATTTGTAGCCCACATTACATGAATACCATTTTTTTATGATCATACTGACCAGCTAGGATCACGTTAACAACTTTAGTTCCTCTTCTCCCTTTGTTGTTATTTCCTATTTTTCCAGTATTACTTCATTTTCTCCCGATGAAGTCTCTTCCTTTCTTCCGATTTTTTTTATTTCTTATTCCTTGAAAGCATTCAAAATTTAGTATTTTATTTTTAAAACGGTTTCTTTCTGTTATTTCTGATTCTTTGGTGTTGTTTCTATCTAGTTCTTTCCTTACTTCTGCAATCCATGCTATAGTCGATTTCTTCTTCCAGAAATATGGGAGTAATTGTTTTGTTAGCCTATTTCCATCCATTCGGTAGAGTGGTCCGGGAAGGGCTAATCTTCATCTGGCCATTACTTCAGATATTTGTTCAATATTTTTGTAGATCTCCTCATTACTCTTTATTTTCCAACCATCTGCAGTTTTTATTGCACCCATTATTTTTCTAATACTCCTTCTTTCCAGTACCTCTAGTTTGTCCATCTTATAGTTCATTGTTAGGCATTCAGATCCATATGAACATGCTGGTCGTACCACTGTGGTGTAGTTTTTTAGTTTTGTTTTTCTAGATACACATTTCTTGTTGTAAATGTTTTTGGTCAAACCATTTGCTCTTTCCATTTCGTTAATTCTTACATCCATTGCAGACTTTTCTAGTCCATTATGTTGTATAGTATCTCCAATATATTTAAATTTATTTACCCACTCTATATTACCTATCTGTCCTTCTATGAATTTTGTTGCATTTTTTACATTTGTCATGAATTTCATTTTTACAGCTGAAATTTTGAGGACAGTTCTGTTTGCTATTCTTTCCAGAAGGTTTATTTGTATAACTGCTTCTGTCAGGTTTTCTGAAAGTATTGCAAAATCATCCACAAAAGTCAAGCAGTTTATCTTAATTCCATTTGTTTTCCTTCCCAGAGTTATTAGTTAAATTTTGTAATTTTTAGCTCTGAATTCCAAGTCCTTGCCATTTTCTGTAGAACACAATTAAACATTAAAGGTGATAAACCATAACCTTGTCTATCACCAGTTTTTATTTCAATTGGCTGAGATACTTCTTCCATAAATTTGACTTTAGATATTGTACCTGTTAGTGTTTCACAAATTATATTTGCTAATTGAGTCGAAACAAAGCCCCGGGAGTAGACAACATTCCATTAGAACTACTGACAGCCTTGGGAGAGCCAGTCCCGACAAAACTCTACCATCTGGTGAGCAAGATGTATGAGACAGGCGAAATACCCTCAGACTTCAAGAAGAATATAATAATTCCAATCCCAAAGAAAGCAGGTGTTGACAGATGTGAAAATTACCGAACTATCAGTTTAATAAGTCATGGCTGCAAAATACTAACGCGAATTATTTACAGACGAATGGAAAAACTAGTAGAAGCCGACCTCTGGGAAGATCAGTTTGGATTCCGTAGAAATATCGGAACACGTGAGGCAATACTGACCCCACGACTTATCTTAGAAGCTAGATTAAGGAAAGGCAAACCTACGTTTCTAGCATTTGTAGACTTAAAGAAAGCTTTTGACAATTTTGACTGGAATACTCTCTTTCAAATTCTGAAGGTGGCAGGCGTAAAATACAGGGAGCGAAAGGCTATTTACAATTTGTACTGAAACCAGATGGCAGTTATAAGAGTTGAGGGACATGAAAGGGAAGCAGTGGTTGGGAAAGGAGTGAGACAGGGTTGTAGCCTCTCCCCGATCTTATTCAATCTGTACATTGAGCAAGCAGTGAAGGAAACAAAAGAAAAATTCGGAGTAGGTATTAAAATCCATGGAGAAGAAATAAAAACTTTGAGGTTGGCCGATGACATTGTAATTCTGTCAGAGACAGCAAAGGACTTGGAAGAGCAGTTGAACGGAATGGATAGTGTCTTGAAAGGAGTATATAAGATGAACATCAACAAAAGCAAAACGAGGATAATGGAATGTAGTCGAATTAAGTCAGGTGATGCTAAGGGAATTAGATTAGGAAATGAGACACTTCAAGTAGTAACGGAGTTTTGCTATTTGGGGAGCAAAATAACTGATGATGGTCGAAGTGGAGAGGATATAAAATGTAGACTGGCAATGGCAAGGAAAGCATTTCTGAAGAAGAGAAATTTGTTGACATCGAGTATAGATTTAAGTGTCAGGAAGTCGTTTCTGAAAGTATTTGTATGGAGTGTAGCCATGTATGGAAGTGAAACATGGACGATAAATATTTTGGACAAGAAGAGAATAGAAGCTTTCGAAATGTGGTGCTACAGAAGAATGCTGAAGATTAGATGGGTAGATCACATAACTAATGAGGAAGCGTTGAATAGGATTGGGGAGAAGAGAATTTTGTGGCACAACTTGACTAGAAGAAGGGATCGGTTGGTAGGACATGTTCTGAGGCATCAAGGGATCACCAGTTTAGTATTGGAGGGCAGTGTGGAGGGGAAAAATCGTAGAGGGAGACCAAGAGACGAATACACTAAACAGATTCAGCAGGATGTAGGTTGCAGTAGGTACTGGGAGATGAAGAAGCTTGCACAGGATAGAGTAGCATGGAGAGCTGCATCAAACCAGTCTTAGGACTGAAGACCACAACAACAACAACAATTTTGATTTAACACTAAATTCCCTAATGACCTTATCTATTGTTTCTCTGTCTATACAATCAAATGCTTTCTTGAAATCAATATACGACACTATTATTGGTTTGCTGGTTAACATTCTGTGGTGAAGTATTTCCTTTAAGTTAAAATTTGTTCTGCACAGGATCTTCCCTTTCGAAAACCACCCTGATATTCTCCCTGTTGTTTGTCTAAAGTATCTACCAAGCTGTTCAGGAGAGATTTTGTTAATATTTTGTATGCCACTGGCAGAAGTGACAGTTCTCTCTGATTATTAACACTTTTGTTTTGTCTCCCTTTTTGTGTAGTGGGTGGATTAATATCTTTTATTTTTTTCCAGTATTAAATTAGTTACTAACAAAAATATTGTGCTGTTACCGATAACACAAATCACTTTCAGTTCAAGTTCATTGATACCGTAGTCTGCAATTACGCATTGTAGGATAGAGAATGTTCAGGGTTTGTGATGGTGGGGTGGGAGGGAGACAGCATTAGCAAGCTTGTTAATCCCTGCGACTCACGTTCGTCACTTCAGTCCACTGCTGCTGCCAGTGGAATCCAATGTTGCCAGATAGAGATAGGTTTCTGCAGCATCGAATATACGGCCTTTCTTAAGACTGATGGGAATTTTAAATCAAACGCTGGATATTTTTGGATTAATTTCAAGTATAAGACACATTTGAATTTTTTAGTCAAGTTTTCGAAGAAAAACGTGCACCTTCTAATCTCTAAAATATTGTAATGGTATTCAAAGGTGATACTACCTCGTTGGTAGATGGCTTGAAGTAGACTTGTAAAGTTGGTTGTACTCCAATACTCATGGTTCTAATGTATGTGTAGATATTTGTGTATTGTAATTGCAGTCTGCTATACTATTATCTTAAAGAATTAAACAGAATCCTTTGAAGCTCTGACTGGAAGTAGAATGAGAAAAACTTTGAATATTGCAATAAGAAGTGCAGTAAACGATGTACTATCTAATTAAAGCCGAATGAAATTAGATGCCAACAGAATGGAACAGAATGGTATGCGACAACACTGTACAAAATTGGTGTGTTAACAAAAGATAGTATATCAATGCAATGTCACTTTGCTTAGTCCAATACCAAAAGAGAAGTTGGAGGTTCTAGTCATGAAACAAAAAGTCAGAATATAGAATAGCAGTGACAAAGCTCGTTAATGGTCAAAGCAAACTTCATAATGGACGTTCTTGACAAACTTTGTATGATACATTGTTGGGAAGTTGAACAACAGGAAAATTGTCATCCAAACATTTTAAAACATTGTCAATTATTTGCAAGAGAAAATATATAGATACAAACACATTGAACAATATTTAGAAAGCGATACTTTTTTACCTTTTCCATTGTGTTGCTATCTTTCTTAGTACTAAATGGAGTGAAAAACAATTCTATTTTGATTCTGCAATAGTGAGACTTTTTCACTGTTAAATAAAGTTATTTAATGGCTATTGTTTCGTCATTTTATGTTCCTATTTGTCCACAGAGTAGGCTTTTTCTTTATTTGGGTATTGCAAAATTTGAATCAGTTTTCTTTCAGATATTAGGCCTCTTTCAAGGAAGAGCACTCATTGGAAATAACAGTCAGTCCATTATGGAACATTTGCAGTGTGGACGAAAACGAATTAAAGTATCCCAGGAAAACTAATAAGACACAAAAGCATGAAATCCAGTAAGGAATAATAACGTGAGAGAGTGTGGCAAGAAGAGCTTAACTTCTGACATTAGCAATCGATGCCATCACTCCTCGCCAGCTCGAGGGAGGTGTTCATTTTTCGGGAACACACCTATTTAATAACTTGCTGGCAGGCATAGAATGTCTGATGACTAATAAAGTTCAGTTTAAATAGAAGCTTTTGCAACAGTGTCTAAAGTGATTGGGCAAAGTAATATTTTTTCATCTCTTATATGTGTCCTTATTGTGAACAATTTTCTTTATATGTCATATGAAAAATTCTAAACAGCTCATACATATATACATAATTTTGATGCAGTCTGTCCAGTTACAGCTGGCAAGTGACACAGGTCTACTAATAAGGTGATGTGTTACAATAATATCAAACAATGCAAGTATTATTACAATTCTGTTCTGAACAAATTCAGTGCATTGATGTAATCATTGTAAATACGTATTATAAATTGACCTTTCTATTTAACGATGTGTGACTACCTGTGGCCTTAGAATTATCATATGCACTTCAGGGTAGTGAACATTTATAATGTTGGTAATCCTTACCAGCCACTAGTGGGCATTCCAAGTTTTGTGGTAAGTGGTTTGTGTTTTAAAAAAAATTTCATTAAGTTTTCATAAAATGCTGACATAAAGTATTTTGCAACTAATTATTATTATATACTTTAACTTGCTGTAACTCTGCTTTATAAATTTACTTCCCTACTTTCACCATTACTGTAGAACTGGTGGGCAGTTAGAAAATTTGATAACTAACAGCGATACAAAAGCAGTCAGTAGGTAAAAAGGTTGACTACCGCTTATTTCCATGTTTTGTGACAAAACATTTATTACTTTTTAAATGAAAATAACTTATTCCATGTCAATGAGAACCACTTCACTTGGGATTTGTGGAAAATGCGTATATTTGTTTTTCTTTGTAAATATTAAATATTTCTTGTATATTCATGCTTTTCTTACACATTCTACAGCCTAGAGGGTCTACTCACTATGGATCCACTGGAACACAAATCTAATCTAATTAATGTCAATGTCAGTACTTTCTTCCTGGGAACCGTTGATCTTGAGCCCTCATACTGTTTTTTTGACAGCCTGTGTAAATGCTAATGTTTGAATGGCATTTTCCTGTGTTCTTTTCTGACACATTCCTTTCTGCCAAGTGTGAATCAATCTTAATCAATTATCTCTATAGAGATCACTGACATTAAAGCCAGGTTCACACATGCAAATAATGTGACACCACAGGTTATGGCTTTCTGTAGTGGCACCATGAGCTACCATTCACACATGGCACTGCAAATTCTATGTAGTTGCTCAACTTTCAACTTGGCATCAACTGAAATCATATGGGACGGTGTCAGTGTCATAGTATTGGTTAGCGCTGTGACAAGGAGCACGAAACCCAAATGTGGGATCCGAAAATAGTTTTTGCCCAGGGTTAAGAAGCTACAAACACATTTATTAGAAAAATAATACTTGGAGACAAAAATGCTGTCTGCTTTGACAAACTATCCGACAGCTGGCATGTAGAAATTATCCGTAGATATGCTAGTCTCCTAAAGAGTTTAAAATCTTATTGTATTCGTTGATGTAGGCATTATGAATCACTAATTTTTAGTTTAACAGCTGCCACATCACACTCGCAAGTTATTTCCTGCATATAATCCACAGTTTATACACTGCTTGGTCTCACAAATCATGTCGTTTCTACGACTCATTTTTTTGTACTTATTAAATTTGTTTATTTATCACTGATTTGCAAATATTGCTCGCACATACACACACACACACACACACACACACACATACACACACACACACACACACACACACACACACACACAACATGCACAAATGGTTCAAATGGCTCTGAGCACTATGGGACTCAACATCTTAGGTCATAAGTCCCCTAGAACTTGGAACTACTTAAACCTAACTAACCTAAGGACATCGCACACACCCATGCCCGAGGCAGGATTCGAACCTGCGACCGTAGCAGCCTCGCGGTTCCGGACTGCAGCGCCAGAACCGCATGGCCACCGCGGCCGGCACACACATACACAGTGCGATAGAAATTCAAACATAGTTTGTTGTTCTTGTAGTTCCAAATGCTGCGAAAGTGCCGACCACTGTTTTCACTTTCTTCAGTAATAAAATGAAAACACACTAAAATGGAACAGAGTAAAGCAGCAGTTACTCCATGATGAATGTGACAGAATGCTCGTGTTTTGAGATACAGCCACCAGGGATCAGTGGCGGAGTGAAAGTGGCCCAACGAAGTACAACCGGATTGAACTTTTTGTGGCATGACATATCTAGAGTTGCGCCACAAAAAAATGGGGGTTCACACATGCAATTGCAGTATGCCACTAGCTGTAACGACCCTTTTGTTGTGTGTGTGAACCCGGCTTTTTAACCATGGAGGTAGAATACCTCCATTTTTTAACTCACAATGCACAGGTATAAAATCTTTGAAGAAACTCCTGAATCCCCTTTATGTGCAATGCATATCGATTTACGTGTGTCTAGGGACAGCAAATCTTGGTGCCGATCGGTTGTGCTGATCGGTTGTACTTTGCTGGCCTGGCCTGAAGTCTGCAGCTCTTAGCGCTACCTGAGCAGACAGTGAAAGCCTACATTCGCCTTTAGCTCGGCCTGTGGGACAAGGAGGTGTTTCATTCACTCCGCGCGAAATTCAAAATTGTGTGTTAATTGTCTAGGATGTTAGATTAGATTAGTACTTGTCCCATATATCATGAATGCGACACTTCGTAATGATGTGGAACGTGTCAGGTTAATAAAAGGTGTCTATACAAGATGTTACATTCGACAAAACATTACATGACACTCAATATTTTTAATTTTTTTTATGCAGCTTTTAGCCCCTACAGTTTACGGTAATGACAGACTTTAAAAAATTTCCTCCAAAATATATCCCACAACTAAAGACATATTTAACTTCTCCCTAAACTGCGAGTAATTTTTCACGGCAAAAGTGTTCTGGTTCTTCTTACGGTAGCTTGACTTACTAATACTATACGTTTCTGACTGCAGATGACTCAATCCCGTGTTTACTGCAAGAGGCTGCACAAACATCATGGTCACAAGTTTCCTTCATTAACCTGTACCTGATTTTGATCTTTAAGTAGCGGAGCTTTATGTACTTTCCTCAAGAAGTTTATATCCAATACAGAAGTTTACAAGTAGCTTTGTGGTTTTATGTAACATTTCTTTGAATAGTCTCAATCTGCCAATAACATGAAGGCTGCTGTAATTATATTTCACAATCCTGGAGATGCAGAAGCATTTACTAATGTATTGCACGGGAGTGGAGAATCAGAAACAGGCTTTGTGATGTATACTAGTTAGTTTAATGAGTCCGTTATTACAGCAAGAGCTATATTATATTAGTTTTTATGTAGTTTTTGTCTCTGTATGGAATGTTTTGAAAAAAAAATGGGGCAAGATGTTTCTATAGTGCATAGTCTCAGTAGCAGTGACACAGGAAATTTTCTCGCTAAAGATGGTTTGGATGGAGAAATCGCCAGTAAGTTGCGAACTACGTTAGAAGGATTCAGGATAGTTGATTATTAAGACTTCTTTTGCACCATACAACAGTGTGGGTTTAAAATAAAAACTGTCTGTGCTGTCTGGTTGTCATTTGTGTTTTTGCTGATAACTAAAAAGAAAATGGAAATTACCACTGCTAATGAGTTAAGAAAGTAAAGGCAATTGTCGAAGCACATTTTTTTGTGGTGAGATCCATAACAAAGTAGATGACAGTATGATTCTTTGACTTGTAAACTTGTAAATGTCTCAGAAATGAGATATTTAAATTGCACATCCAGCAAATGAGACATCCTATATCAGACTGTTCAAAAAAATAAATTTATTATTTCATCAATTTCGATTTTGATGAAATTTGCTGTATATTCCAGATATGAAAATCCTAATATTTGGCATGAGAATTGAAGAACTTTGCGGCAACATTGTTCTTTCCAGAAGTTTCTGGGATAGTAAAGTTTGAGGCATTCAAGGTTAGAAGTCAGAGAGACTGATTTTGATATGTAATCTGAAGTAAGGATTTGTGGGTTAAACAGAAAGCTGTATTCCTTGGCTTCTCGACTGATTTTAATCCTCCTAAAGAAAAGAAAAAAAGTTACTGCCATTTGTAAATAATGTTAATTTTTACGCAAATACGGATTATCATGCCTGTATATTGGCTAATTTGGCGATGTAAGTTTTTATTACTACTATATGTTGCAGTGCACAAATTGCAATCATGCTTTTCCATTTGCAAAGGACAGCTGTATCAACATAAGCAAACACGTAGTAACCAAATGCAAATATTAGAAATTCCCCAAAAATCTAGGTCAGATTCCCCAAATTTGGGAAGAAAAATTTTCTGATTTCCCGCATAATATGCCATTTTTTCTGATACTCGCCTTCAATAAATTATTGATTATGTTATTTCATGCTCATAATGTGCTGTTAATCTTGATAAATTTAAATATTTACTCGGAGAAATAGAAATTCACATAATTCGGAAGGCCACAGAAATGTTTTTTGTGTGGCGTGATGGTTTGCTCTACGCATGCCCTCAGCCATTGTTATGTTCAGTCTCGCTTAAGTAATATCTGTATATTAAAGAGTATTTATCTACCCTTTTTAAATTATATTGATTGAAATCTTCTCTATGAAACTCATTTTGGCAATGCTGACTGTAAGTTTTCGCTGCCAGCCACAAGAATGCGCGACGAGCTGCAGACCCGAGCGCGTTCGATTGAGGTTTGCTGTCCCTGTGTCTGAGACTCTGAGTTATTGATTTTACTGGAAGTGGCTCATTGCTGCGCAGGACGCTGATGTACAAGTAGGGAGTGCCGTTTCGTGTAACGGCTCTCCAAAATATTTTAAAATTTGAATGTTGTAGGACACTGAAATGTTATAGCGCACTTAACGTAACGCCTGTGGTTATTTTAAGTGAAACCTGTGTTACATTTTGAGTGCGCGCGTGAGACTAATTCTGTTTTGTTGATACCGGCGATGTTCATAGGATGCCTGTTGATATATGTGAGTTGTTTGAGCGGAGAGAGTTGGTGAAGGTCTGCGCGCCGATGGTGAGATACAGCAAGTAAGTATAAAATTCAAACTTGAATTAAGAACAGCTACATCTATAAGAAAAGTACCACCTTAAGGGTAAATAATTGCGTTGTCAGGGATGGGGTTGAAATTCGGTGGCTATCTAGTGATTTATGTTTAAGGGTGAAATATCGTTATTAATGAAAATCGTGCACGTTGCTGTAGTACTGGAAATTTCTGTTCGAATTAGTTCGTGATATGGTTGTGCTGTATTAAAGTTGACTCATTTGTATGTCCTGCTTAACTTGTGATCGTATTTTTGAAGATTCTGCGGGAGAATGGGCTATTAACTAGAGATGACGGCTCTTTTTTGTTGAAGGTGATAGTAACTTGATTTCAGAAATTTGTGGCTTAACCCAGCAGTTAATAATTTGAAATAAAGTTTTCCATCTTTCAATTATATGTAGACTACAGTGAATAAATACTTGTATAAAAATACTTCTTGCGTGCCTCATTACTTGTAAAACTTAGGCCTATATACCTCTTAAGAATTGCATTCGGCTTCTAATTGGAAATATCATTGTGGCGTGAATTGGTGTAGTTGGAGGCTCATTTTAAGTTTCTTTTCTACGTCTTAATACTGCTTTCGTAACTTAAAAAATTATTTTTAGGTTGGCATTCCGCACATTGGTTAGACTTTACAACTGTGACGTGTGTTTCACGCCAATGATACTAGCAGATTCATTTATTAAATCAGAAGAAGCAAGAAACAGCGAATTTACAACATTTACAGGTATGCCATTTTTCCATTCGTGAGTAACGATGGTTTTATTTTCTTCTTTGGTATTAACAATTTTTTTCTTTCCAGGTGATCAGCCATTGATTGTACAATTTGCAGCAAACAATACATATGATTTTGCCACTGCTGCTGAAATGGTTGCCAGGCAAGTAAACATTTGTGTAATGGGTCACGCTATAAAAGCAGCTGTTCTGGAAGGTTTAAATGTGATGGCGCTCTGGTACATTGTCACTTCAAACAAGGATGCATTTTTGCAACACTCAGTTTAGTGATACATTCAGCAAAAGTGACAATGATGGTGATAAGAGGTTGCACTGAATTGTTCCTCGTTGTATTTAGCTGTTGACTGGAGAGCTGAGAGGGTAGTATTTCACGATGATTTTTTTTGTAATGTCGGAGTATAAAATAACCACTCTCATGCCTGTATTTGTTTTCCATTTGCAACTGTGCAATTTTAACACTATTACTTCAGATATTGCATACATTATACTGTAGATGAAAGTTGGTTTATAGTCTGTTGGTTTGTGGTAATCAGTGCAAGAAGATCCCTTACAGTTAGCAATGCTGTTGAAATCTTTCAACTGTGAACCACAAACAGCTACAGGTGGAAACAGAAGCCATTTATGGAGCTGTGACCACACTGAGGTGCCATAAACGTTTACAAAATCACGTTAATAATTTGTTGAGGTGAGTGCATGAAGCTGCTGTATCCAGCCCACTGAAACTGTTGGGATGTTCTTCTGGCGATTCAACTAAAAGTGCTCAACTATACAGCTAATGTTCAAATTTTATTTATTAAAAATGATGTTCAAAATGAAGGTCGTTTTTCATTTCTTCCCTCTCACAGTACTCTTAATTTTCTTCGTAGATACAGCAATGGTGTAGATTTGAATTGTGGCTGCCCCCAGCGCTGGGCAATCAGTGAATGTGTGGGTGCCTATCTACTTGACAAACCACAGCTTGTGAAAGACATGGTGCTGCAGGTGCGCAACAGGATTCCGCACCCATATTCCGTGTCTGCAAAAATACGCATCAAACATGATATTAGGTAACATGCTTTTATAGAACTATATCCCCACCTTTCCTATATATATGATTCTCTAGAATATGAATAATATTTAGAATTGTTGATTTACGTATACTTGAGAGAATATATGAAGAGCTGTGTGCAAGAGACTGAACAGATTGTGAAACTCCCCTTGCCCATATCTTCCCTTCTCACTATTATTAGTTAATGACTCTCAGGTTGTCATACACATTGAATGAGGCAACTTATCAATTTCAAGTGGTAATTATTATTTTCTTAAGCATGCATGTAAGTCTGCCTGTAATAGGAAATACTTTATTTGAACAGTGTACTGTCTAGTTAAACCTGACATTTAAACACTGTACGTGTCTGATTGTACCAGTAATTCAGATTAGGTTACTTGCTCCTGTAATTGTTTTTTATGGCACAGGGGCATAATGTTTCGAAGTAATTGATGCACCAGACTAATTGGAAATAAAGGGATCAGTTATAAATATCAATTTGCCTTTTCATCATTTTTAGTATAATTAATGAAAAAGAGTAAGATGGTAACTTGGTGTCATGTAAATTGTAATACATGCCTATTGTTTTAACATAGGTGTAGTGATAAACAATCAATAGTAAACATGGCATTTTTAGTGCCTGTTGAGTTTAAACCTAAGCAGAGAATTAGTGTGGTAGTCTGCTAGTTTGACTGAAAATAATAATCTGGTTCAGTGTATTGGAGAGCTGTATTGGACACCATATTGATTCAAAAGTGAGAAAATGTAAATGACAGTAATACAGCATACAACTGTTCTGGCTGCCAAAACATTAAATAAGTGTAACACATAAATAATTTCTGTCCAAAAAGGAAGCGGTAGTGGCGTTGTTTCTAATATACAGAGCTTGCTGCGCGAAAATTTTTATTATTTCTAACAATAATACTAATGAAAGCAATATTTTGTGGAAAATCCAGAGATATCTGAAACAGTTTCATTGTACTGTGATTTTATTTTGCACTAGTGAACCCAACAACGCTTCGCAATTCTTAAATATGTATGGGAGTTGTATGTATGTCAATTTCCTCCTCCATGTGCATTACGTCCCTTCTCTCTGACCATCTACTCCTACTGCCCTTTGACCTTCACCCTTGTTAGTTGTTACTACAGATTCAGATTCCTGAGTAGTATTCTGATCATAAGCTGATAAGCCATGAATACAACTCTTATGTTTTCTCTGAAAATAAATTGCGAGGAAGGAAACAAAAAAAGAACATTGTTGTGTAAACAATTTTTGTTAAAAAATATGTAAGATGTGTGTGGGAGAAACGATTTTTCTAATGGTGTAAATGCCATATTGTAATTTACCTGGCATTGACTGCAAGAAAAAATGCAACTGCATGTATTCATTGCAGAGCAAAGTACGGCATTTTCTTTCTAGCAGTCAGTTGTAACAGAACACTTGTACATTTTTATTTAAAAAATGCAGTATATTGCTTATGACCAGCTCAATGTTCATTAGAGTATCGTGTAAAAAATAAGAAATAAATTGGTCAAATACTTTTAAAGATTTTTGGTAACAACTTTTCTCCTTTATGTACTAAATGTGTATTTATATATTATAGGGTGGTGCTCCATAGATATATAAAAATGCGTGTATTTGAACGCAGAATTTGAGTATCAGATTTAAGATTTTGAGCAGTTGAACATTTACATTTTTATTTGTATAGATTAATCCACTGTTTTCTTTCTTACATTGCTTATATCTAATATAAAGTATTTGTAAGTCCTGTTCACTAAACGTAACATTCGTAATGAGTTTAATGTGGAAGTAAGTGACAAATTTAGTGTCTTTTATGTAAGTATCTTACCTAATTTCTGATACTATAATGCATTTTGGGCATATACACTGTTATAAAACATCTATATGTCAAAAATAGAATGTTTTGTGTGTGGAGGATAGGAAGGGAATTACAATGTAATCAGGTTTATTAGTGTCCCATGTCATTAGTTGATTTGTTGTATATTCTCCTCAATTTCTAGATTTGTGATTCAGTTTATTTTTGTTATTGCAGTTTCACTTTTTGTCATTCATCTTGCAGTAGTTTTGATTGTGGAAAGTTTTCAACTTTCTCGGGTGGTGATCAAAATGGAAGGTATTGAGCGCATATTATATAATTCTTATGAAGTGCAGAGGCCATATATTTCTACTTGAAAAAGTATCACCATCTTGGAAAGAGTTTTTGGTAATTATCTCGACAGTAGATACGGAACTTACTTGATATCAATATTTTATATTGGGTTAATTACTGAAACATAGGTTTAAATTTCGCAGGTTGACAGTTGAACTCTGTAGAACTTTGGAAGCTGCTGGATTGTCATTTATAACAGTTCATGCTCGAACTGTGGAACAAAGAAACCAGCCAATCAATCAAGAAAGCTTGAAACTGATTTCACATTCCATTAGAATACCAGTAGTGGCAAATGGTGATGTCAGGACATTGGCTGACGCTGAGGAACTGCGAGAAACTACAAGGTGCAAAGGTATGTAAAAATAAAAATTCACACGGCTTAGGATTGGGTTAAGCACTTGTCAGAAACTTGTACTTAAGTTACAAGAAAAGTGAAGAAAAGGTGAGATAAGGTTCTGGCAGAAGTAAAGCTGTGAGGACGGGGCACGAGTTGTGCTTAGATGGCTCAGATGGTAGAGCACTTGCCTGCGAAACGCAAAGGTCCCAAGTTCGAGTCTTGGTCTGACACAGTTTTAATCTGCCGGGAAGTTTCAAGAAAAGAAAAGCTGCAGTGTTGAAAAGTTTAACTTTATATAAAAGTGCTTTGTCCAGATAGTCTGTTTGGTGTAATGTGTAATTTCCAATGAATATACCGTTGCTGGTAAAATTATGGGAAGTCAATTAGGATGCTCTAGATGGCAAATTAAAGTTCCTGCTCTACATCAGATATCATAGAAATGTAGTTTATGCCACAGCATTGTCAATGTCTATTTCCCACTCACCTGTATGACTGGTAATTTGTTTTTCGCGATGTCATGTAATCTGTTACACAAGAGTAAAATTCCCAACACACTTACAGGATAGAAACTCTCACACAAGACTCTGCATAAAGTGAAAGGATTGAGGAACTGCTTGCTTGCTATGTTAGCTCAGAAACGCATGTAATACTGTATGTCAAGAAAAGAACCCAGAAAACAATGGCAGAACAGCCTCACAAGAAAACTTGATGCATCACTGTTCTTTGTATAGGATTGACACCAGATGTTTTGTATGTTAATACTAGCTGGATGTACCAAAATAAAAGTATTTAAGATGGATTAAATATAAGGAGATGGCAAGGTTGTTGCATGTACGACTAAGGAATTGTCAATGACGGCACTTACAGGACAGTGAGAAAATAAATTCCAAAAATGGCTAATCAGGAGCTGGAAGGTATGAAGAAAATGTTTGTATCATTCCCCAGATGAATGTTTGAAAGCTGCCTGTTCCACCTAATTAATCTGGGAGCAAAAATTGCCTCACGTTGTGATTTCAGCCTGTACAGAGAACATGTGCTAAATAGTGTGTTCATGAACGTAAGCAAGAGCTATATAATATCTGGGACAAATTGTTTAACTGGAGGCAATGCTTGTCTCAACACTACTTCAGATTTTAGTACTTAAGAATACAATGTAAATGAGATTGCGCAAATACTGAGACCACAGTGCATTATTAATGACACAAAAACAGTGAGTAAAAGACATATTCCTACCTGGAATTCTGTAGTAGGATCATTAAGGAGGAGTCGTGCAATTCATTCTTTCAATACTGAATGGTTGGGTCAGCACAGATATTTAAACTAAAATGGCTTTATTTTTCTTCAACATCTACAGGAATGAGGTAGAACAAGCAGAGGAGAAAAACTGTTAGATTCAGTGAAGAGTCTCAGAACTATTGCAAGGTAGAATGGGACTGGTAGATGAAATACCTAACATGCAGAATAGGTTCTGCAGTTGCTATGAAAACTAGAAAGCACTGCAGAATGCAGAGATGGAAGAGAGTGGATTGAAATAATTTGGTTAAAACTGTAAAAAATGTGTGAGTCTTCAGTGAGTCCCAATATTTATAGTATCCTTTCCTGTACTGTACTGTACTGAAAATGATGTAATTGCTCAGCCACTGATTGAATTAATAAATTGCTGTGTACTTTTGAATTCAGAGATTCCCAAAAAGAGGTGCCCATAGAACCAGTTTAAAGACAAATGCAAACCATTGAAGTCTCAAATTGCAGGCCTCTCTGCAATGTGAATTCTGGCTAAGGCAGTGCAATGTATGATGAAATGCTAAGTATAATGTTATTTTGAAGATGGTTACCTCTTCCTTGATATAGTGTCATGTTCCATGCTTAGGTTTCCCAATGGCTTAAGTGACTTGGTTCTACAAAAGATTCAGCTGGTCGACACATGTGACATGAAGATTTTGGTTTGGCTGGGAGGAATCTTTGAGGTAATCATGGCCAGAGAGGAAGATGGCCAGAAAATTCACAAACTTAAAAGCATATAGGTTACTAAGAGTGTAGTAGAAACAATGTTGATGGGACCACTCCATAACAACTTCGAATGTTTTCACAGTGAATTATTAAGTCTAAGCATAGACATTGGAGTCACATTGTTCCATACAATTAAAGAGCAACAAAAAAATCTAAGTAACAAGGAGATGCTATGGTACGTTTCTGCAAATGCTACTAAGAATGTGTAAAAACTGACCGATTTGGCTCTTGTTGCTTGGTTACTATTACTTTAATCCCAAATTCTGTGCCTGTCATGTACAAGAGGAAGGGAAGGATTCCTTTGATAGGCAGTTGTCTGTGATATATGAAGTATATTAAATTGAACTTTCGGTTTGCGGCAATAAATTTATTAATTTTGAGGTACAAAGTAGTCTCCTAGGTAATGCGCACAGTTCTGCCACCACTCCTGCCATTGTTGTAAACACTTATGGACCGTATCTTTTGGAGTGGCGATTAACATTCTGCACGATATCTTCTTTTTCCTCGAACTATATTCCTTTCACGGGCATTTTCAGCTTGAGAACCAACCAAAATTCACACACAGCATGTCTGTGGAATAGGGAGCATGGCTAACTACTGTTTGGCGAGGAAAGTCTACTCCATTGTCAGCAGTTTAGGTACAAATTTTGTGGACATTTTAGTGGTGCAGAAATTGTTGGTCAAAAATTGTTGGTCAGAATTGAATTTACTCATTTGCAAGTTCTCAGTGTGGTAAGTGTTCCATGACAGTTCACACATTCTCATTGACACAATTTTGACTGGAGTGTCTTCCTGTTTCTGGTTCCCTTTCCATTGATGTGTGGCCATCTGTGAAGCATTTGCACTACCCCTTTATATGTGAATCATCCCACGACATATCTTGCAAATGGTTTCCTCTTGGGTATCGCCAGGCTTTTGGTAACCTTTGATGCAGTATTGTTTTCAGTTCGAGTGGGCATTTCACAACTTACTGGAATCCAGTGGGTGCTCCCTACATGTGCTCATTCACAGGCTGGCTGCCAGCAACTGACACTTCTTGCTAGCAAGAAAAAATTCACAACTGCACATGTATGTCCCCTATCACATCTATGCTGAAGGAAGTCTCCTGTGTTTCTTTGTTTTATGACAGATAGGATTGATACGCCTTGAACGCACCTCATTTGCCTACTGTTCTCTCATCTTTTCTCTCACACCTTCAGTACATTATTCTAAAAAGTGGTAGTTCAGCACTTTTTAAAAAACTAGTTCTTTGTGTGATTTTACTGCTGCTTTTGTGCTCTAGCTTGCAGCAAGTGTAATGCTACAACCATACAAAAGCCAGAGCAAGCTGCAGTAAAATTTACTGTGTGCAGTATGAACTTTGAATATTTCTTTGAATAAGAAAGTGATCCTTGTATTGTGTGCTGTAATAGTTGTTTATGGGTGTTAACAACGACAGCATGAGAGAAATACTGAATTCATCTGATATTGAGACGTCAAAGACAGAAGTGTGTGTGCTGCTACACAGCAAGTTAAAGGCAAATCTGGGCAAGTTTTCTGAATGCTATGAGGCATCTGTTAACTTATTTGAAATTATTTTGAGCATAGTCAAATACAAAATTTCCAAAAGTAACACACCCAGTAATGCTTGGAATGTTGCAATTTCTTGTTGACATTGTATAGCTTTAAGTTAAGCTATATTAGAT
This sequence comes from Schistocerca americana, assembly GCF_021461395.2. Classification (NCBI taxonomy): domain Eukaryota; kingdom Metazoa; phylum Arthropoda; class Insecta; order Orthoptera; family Acrididae; genus Schistocerca; species Schistocerca americana. The sequence continues at coordinate 759,460,937 of NC_060130.1, read as the reverse complement.
ATTATATCTATTTATCTGTACCAGTGTAATCATAAGTTTGTTTATAAGGTGAATTCTGTATGCAGGTCTGGTGCTTGGTACCATTCTCTGGACATCATGCATGCAATATCGTGAACTGAGAAATACTTCAGAGCTGAAATTGCTTTTAAGAATTTATTTTGACTATGATTGGCTTCAACAACACTTTGCTGTCATTTTCAGATCTGCTATAGGACAAAACACACACACACACACACACACACACACACACACACACACACACACACACTCACACACACACACTCTCTTTGTAAACATATTTTCTGTGCCAGTGGTAATGAATACATAAATATAATATTATAAATATAGGTAACGTAATTCATTTTTCAAAATTATGGCATATATTTTGAGTGTTGAAAATTTAAATAGTTCGGAAATGCAAGCTTTCCCAGCTGGTAGATCACAACCAGTCAGCATGTCATTGATAAAAGTACTAGTTGCAAACATGTTGGCATGCAACTTTCGCTGATTACATGCAGCCACACGCATGCTCGTTTGAAGCTGTACTGGATTGTGTGCTGTGACAGTCAACCTACTTCTTATGTCCACTAGATGGCAGTGTGGTAACAGATGTTACTGTTTCCATTTACATAGTTATGATTCACCCATAAGAAATTTGTGTATTAAGATAGTCCAGATATAAAGTTCAAAAAAAATTGCAGACATTTTATAAAGATTATACAGTAGCAATAGCTTTTAATATACAAACTTTCATAAAGGAGCAGTATTGTTATTCAAGTAATAGACTGCTAAAACAAATTCTGCAGTGTATGTCATTAATAGGATTTAATAAAATTTTAATTTTGTCTCTGCATATCGTGAGTACTGTAAGATTTTTAATAAATGAACAGTATAGTATTGAGTTAGTGTAAAAGTTTTTAGCATTTTTGTTTTGCTTGTTGGTCTCTGGTTGCCATGGATTTATTTATTGATTGGTGTTTTATTTGTAATTCACTGTTGCTATAATGGGGAGTGACAGGTGAAGAAATCTGAACATTTCTGACGTCATCTTCTGTTTGAGTATAATAGAGGGATGACAGCAGCAGAGGCAGACATACATTTGTGCTGCGTATGGGGATAATTCCACTGGACAAGGCACAGCAAGAAAATAGTTTTCTCATTTTGAACAGGATTGTTTTGACATTAGCGACTCTTCATGTTCAGGAAGACCTTTGGATTTGAAGAAGATTACTTAAATGCATTAATGCAGTGATCCACATCAGTGTACTCGAGAACTGACAAATATGACACTGTGATCATTCCACCATTGTGTGACATTTGCATGCAATGGGGAAGGTTCAAAAATCAGGTGTGCGAGTACCACATGCTTCACGCCAAAATTACAAAAATCAGCAGGTGGCCACATGTGCATCTCTGATTGTCCATCAATTGGCTCGCGAACACTGACCATTCCTATCCTGTATTGTTACTGGTGGTGTGAAATTGTCTTTATGCTAAAATAATGAAAAGAAAAGAATGGAAGAGTCCAAACAAAGAAGCAACTCCCCGTACAGAGACCTGCATGCATCGACAAAAGGCAATGTTATGCATTTGTTGGAACAGTGGAAGTGTGGTGTACTAAAAATTGCTCCCCCAAGGTGTAACCATCACTGCTGACAATTTGTCAACAACTAAGTGTCTTGCAGACCCAATCAAAGGACAATGACCAGGAAGACTGCATGAAGTGGTGCTACTTGATGATAATGCCCGCCTGTATTCTGCTAGACTGACAAAAAACACTATACTGGAATTGGGTTGGAAAGTCATTCTACACCCACTGTATTCACACACTCATGCACCCTCAGATTTCACCTTTTCCGCTCTGTCGAACAACCCTCAAGGAACTTCCTTTCTGAATAAAAATGCACTTGGAACATAGCTTGTCGAGTTCTTTGTCTCAAAACCATGTGATTTTTTAAGTCATGGAATCAAAAAGTTACCCCAGCATTGGGAGGCTGTTGTAAATAGTGGAGGAGTATATATATTATTGGTGTTAAAGTCTCTGTATCTGTTTGTTAAACTTATGGGAAAATGCTATGTACTTATGCACCAACTTAATTTAAGGGAGGCAGCATTTATTATCATGATTTGTCAGTTTTATTTCCAAAGCAATCTTACCTTGACAGAAACAGTTCTCAGTAGAGTGAAATAATTAAAACATATACATCGAGCCCCATTTCGTGTTACGTCAAATAGTGATGTATAAAACATTCAGTTTTCAGTATCTAACCTTGTTGGCTTGCGGTAAGGTAACTGGCATTTCTTACGGTGAATATTGCTCTTAGTGCGATGGATAATACCCTAAGATAGTAAGATTTTCACGTAGGCATGGAGCACTGGATATTATTTTACTCTATACTGTACACCAGCAGTTTCTCTCTTATCTCATATGAACATTAAATCATGAACACAGTAAGTATATAAACTATAAATAACCTTGAGTGGCATAAAAAACTGGAAATTACATTGGCTTCTTGTGATGAACATATTTTTACTGCGATGCTATGTTGCTGTAAGAGGCAATTTTCGTGAAGACTTAGAGCACTGGATATTACTGTGTGCCAGTAAACTGTCTCCCTTATTTAGCTGAACATGAAACTATGATTAGATAAATAGATACTATAAATTGATGTTACACTTTAGTTGGGATACCTTGAAACTAAATAACATAGTTTATATGAGTATACTATGCGATTGTACTCTTTAAGGAATTTGCATGTTGATTGCAGGATACAACATGTGCAGACAGTGAGAAGTAATGAGTAGTTTTAGGTTAATCTTTGTTGTATGTTCTATTACAAAAATTGGTTCATGATTAATGTTTCTCTCACCTAGACATCTGAGAAAAATTCTCAGGCTCATTAAAGTGGGATTTGTTTTGTAAAGTGTTGATGGCTCATTAACTTATCATTCTTTATACTGCTTAATTATACACCAGTACAAGAAACATTGTGACTGCCACTAGGAAAATATATAATTCATTAAACTGTGGCTATCCCTGCTAGGCAAAATGTAACAAGATGTGTGGTTATTTGCTGTGGTGTAGCTTACAAATTTTAGCCTTGCCAGCATCATAGTGAACTCATGTTATATCAGTAGTTTCAGAAGCCTTGCTACCTATTGCCTTAAGTGATTTCACCTACAGCTATTTGATATTCATGTTGCAAATTTGGCAACTTTCCCCCAGAACTTGGGTGTCAATGTTCTAGATGAATTCTTCACAGGAATTCCTACACTGCACAAATAAAATGTTATTAGTTTAAGCTAGTTGCTATCTATGTTCCAGAAAGCTTTGACAGTAGTTAGTTAAAAGGAAAATTGTTTAATGTTTCTACTGCCTCATGTTTAAAAGTGTTTTTCCATGAAGTTCAGAAGTTTTTAAAAAACTAAATATACAAATAAATAGGAGAAAAAGACCCATGTTATATCTTATGGCAAGGTCATACTAAGAAAAAAATTAAGATTGTATTATTGTTCTTTAGGTAATTGTAAAAGCTAAAATGTTAGGTTAGGATGTTTAGTTTGCACACTGTTACTAATTTTTTGATTTGTAACTTTGTGATGTGAGACAGCATAATGAAAATGTCACAGTAAAATACCTTACATGCAAATGGGTGAACTGTCCAAAGAAGATTCTTTAGAAACAAAACTAAGCAATCATGAGAATAAATGTTGCCTGCCTTGGTCATTTATTTTTAAAAGAAATTTTCATACAGAACTAGCAATATGCAGAAACAATAATTTTTTAAAAAATTAAGAAACTTTTGTTGGATTGCTTTTAAATACTGTAAATGGCGTGTACATTGTAGATTTTTTAAAGTAGTGTATTACTTAAATGACAGCACTGCCCCCTTATGAAGGCTTGTATTGAAAGCTATTACTATTGTATAATTTGGTGAATTGTATAAATGTTTATGTAAATTCAAACAGTAACATTTGTTACTGCACTGCCACCTAGTGAATGTAAGAGGTAGGTTGCCTGTCACAGCACCTGGCTCAGTATGTCTCCAGATGAGCATGTGTGGGGTTGCATGTAATTAGTGAAAGTTGCATGACAACATATTTGTAAATAACATTTTTATTAATGACATTTTTGGTTGTGATTTACCTGCTGGTAGAGCTCATATTTCCAAACTATTTAAATATTCAATACTATTGAAGTATAGGGCATAATTTTGAAAAAGATAGTGTGTTATGTATAGGTAACATATTTTGGTAGTCATTAACACTGCCACAGAAAGTGTTTACAAATGCAATGTGTGTACACAGTATTACAGATCTGAAGATAACAGTGAATTACTGTTGAAACTGGTTATCAGTTCAAAATAAGTATTAAATGTGATCCTGACTTCGAAGTATTTCTTCAAATATTACAAACTATGATAGGCATCTCTCAACAGTCATAGAAATATATTATGCCTCATATCTTGAAATTTGGAGTATAACTGAGGAAGTAAGAATAATTTTTCATTTGATTGTTATGTTGTGTAAGGAGTAACTTCAACAATGATATGCAGTATACCCAAACTACAAGGTGTGGCATGATGTATTTTTGTGGATGTTGAGAGAAGCCTGTCAGTTTGTCCTATTGCTTGCATGATGCTACAGAGAACAGTACCAAACATCAGATGTGCATTCAGAAGTGATCTTGTAGATACACTGTTGTGATAAACTGATACAGATAAATATAATTTATAATACTGCTTTACCTAATGTTATGTAGTCTTGACATAAAACTAAAATGTCCTTGGTGTCGTTAATGAAGAGTAACATACTCTCAAAGGAACTGCACTGCTAAACAGGTAACAGATTTGTAGTTGTCCTGTATTGCTGTTCTAAGAAGGCAGCATCCCCCTGCACTGCTTACTCCTCAGTTTAGACAGATCACAGAAACACCATAATGTTTACTGCATTTGTGGTCAGTGTCAGTTGGCTTGCAGCATGGGAAAAAAATGCAGAACAGATGCATCCCAATACATTCACACTGGTTGTACACAGCAGTCTGTGGGAGCCTAGTATGTGAAAAAGCTGCATTCAGCAAGGCATACTGCTTAGTAAGATAAAATCTTACAAAACTGGGCACTGCCTTTGGCATTTCTTTGAAGAATTTGTTAAACAGGTGGCAAGTTGCATCAGAGCAAGAATCTCTCATGTGAAGAATGTGTGCAACATGGATGCCCCAAGGATGCTGCTCTTGATCATAATTGTTTACGACCTTCACTCACTCAAACTTCACACTTCACATATTATACACATTTAGTCTTACGTGAGATGGCAATTATGCAGGTAGTACAAGAAGCAGATGTCTGGGTTGAAGTGGCAAAGATGTGGTTTATGTAAGATGAAAATGAAGTAAAATACAATGGATGACTTACATCCTAAGTGGATATTGGTGCTTCATCATAGAAAGTAAATGAACTAAAACTAAACACCCTGTATATACCAAATTTTCACAGGTGTGTATCAAGCTTTTGCAGACTGCAGAAGTGTGCAGTTGCTGCAGAACAGTGAGGATAATTTCTTCTAGCAATAAAAGTGCCACTGCATACCCACATTTACTAAACTGGAGTTCTTTGTCATTGCCACTATTTATGTCTGCCTCAATCGTTTGAAGCTGCTCTGTGATGCCTACAGCAAGACACCATCACTATGCTCGAAATAAGAATAGTTGACAGCCCAAGACAATGATTAACCAAAAAACAAGTTAGATTGCTGATAGGTGTACTAAAGATATAGTTTAATACCAAACAGCATTCATTCCTTATCAGTGTAGCCAATTTAGAAGTTAAAGAATTCTCATTTTGCTAGAAGTGTGACTATAGGTAGGAATTCTACCACAATATGTGAATACACAAAACTATCTAAAACACTATTTCATAGTGAATTGTATCCGGATAAACTATTTTGTCAGAGATGGTTTGAAATATTTTATTTTCTGCATGTACATATTGAAAATGTAACCAGTGTTTGTAATTGCACATCATATGACAAAGCCCAATTTGGAAAGATAATGTGCATAACATGTTTGCAAAATAAAAGGTGCAATGATGTATCACTGTGTTCAGTGCTCTGGTGCTACACTAATTTTGGGTGGTTGAATGGTCTGTAAGGTGCACTCTGCTTGATGCATTGTAGTATTTAACATCTTAGAATAAAGTGTCTCACTTTAGTCTACTAGCTAACATCTTAGAACAAGGGACTCTTACTTTCATCTACTAGCTAAAGCTAAAAAATGTTATAATGTGGAGACACTGATCATGGTAGTCTAGGTAGTGGGCATTTTGAACTGTGGTGTAGAAACTAGTAGAGGTCTGGCCTGCACTACTGTTTGATACTGTCAACCTGAGACTGTAGCCATTAACAAATACTTGTTCTGTATTGCTCATTGCTTAATACTCTTATTTGGACTGAGGGAAGAGACTTATCCAGGTCTATCAAGCAGTTCACTTACAACCCACGTAACACCAAAAGTGATTGATGATCCCTATGACCGTGTGTCAGTTCTGCTTTCACAGAAATGGTGCTGCCCTAAGAGGGATGTGAGGCTTGTTTCCTCTCCCATCTGGCATTTTAATTTTAGTTTGTTTATGCTCATGGCCAATTGCCAGTTTTTAGCATGTGCACTCGGCACTGGAAAACTAAACATGTCAATGTATTTTGACTGCTCTGAAATTCTTTCCCTAGCATGCTGGGAATGGTTATTTTTGGTTCTACTGAGACACTGCCTTGTCAGTTCTGTATGTAGTGTTGTCAGGTATATCTTGCACAGTTATGAATGCCCACTAAAGGTTGAAATTAATATACTGCAGGCTTCGTAATTATCTGATTGGGTTGTTGTTGTCTTCAGTCCTGAGACTGGTTTGATGCAGCTCTCCATGCTACTCTATCCTGTGCAAGCTTTTTTATCTCCCAGTACCTACTGCAACCTACATCCTTCTGAATCTGCTTAGTGTATTCATCTCTTGGTCTCCTTCTACGATTTTTACCCTCCACGCTGCCCTCCATTACTAAATTGGTGATCCCTTGATGCCTCAGAATATGTCCTACCAACCGATCCCTTCTACTAGTCAAGTTGTGCCACAAACTTCTCTTCTCCCCAATCCTATTCAATACCTCCTCATTAGTTACATGATCTACCCACCTTATCTTCAGCATTCTTCTGTAGCACCACGTTTCGAAAGCTTCTATTCTCTTCTTGTCCAAACTATTTATCGTCCATGTTTCACTTCCATACATGGCTACACTCCATACGAATACTTTCAGAAATGATTTCCTGACACTTAAATCAATACTCGATGTTAACAAATTTCTTTTCTTCAGAAACGCTTTCCTTGCCATTGCCAGCCTACATTTTATATCCTCTCTACTTCGACCATCATCAGTTATTTTGCTCCCCAAATAGTAAAACTCCTTTACTACTTGAAGTGTCTCATTTCCTAATCTAATACCCTCAACATCAGCTGACTTAGTTAGACTACATTCCATTACCCTCATTTTGCTTTTGTTGATGTTCATCTTATATCCCCCTTTCAAGACACCATCCATTCCGTTCAACTGCTCTCCAAAGTCCTTTGCTGTCTCTGACAGAATTACAATGTCATCGGCGAACCTCAGTTTTTATTTCTTCTCCATAGATTTTAATATCTACACCGAACTTTTCTTTTGTTTCCTTCACAGCTTGCTCAATATACAGATTGAATAACATCGGGGAGAGGCAACAACCCTGCCTCACTCCCTTCCCAACCACTGCTTCCCTTTCATGCCCCTCAACTCTTATAACTGCCATCTGGTTTCTGTACAAATTGTAAATAGCCTTTCGCTCCCTGTATTTTACCCCTGCCACCTTCAGAATTTGAAAGAGAGTATTCCAGTCAACATTGTCAAAAGTTTTCTCTAAGTCTACAAATGCTAGGAACGTAGGTTTGCCTTTCCTTAATCTTTCTTCTAAGATAAGTCGTAAGGTCAGTATTGCCTCACGTGTTCCAGTGTTTCTACGGAATGCAAACTGATATTCCCCGAGGTTGGCTTCTACTAGTTTTTCCATTCGTCTGTAAAGAATTCGTGTTAGTATTTTGCTGCTGTGACTTATTAAACTGATAGTTAGGTAATTTTCACATCTGTCAACACCTGCTTTCTTTGGGATTGGAATTATTATATTCTTTTTGAAGTCTGAGGGTATTTCGCCTATTTCATACATCTTGCTCACCAGATGGTAGAGTTTTGTCAGGACTGGCTCTCCCAAGGCCGTCAGTAGTTCTAATGGAATGTTGTCTACTCCCGGGGCCTTGTTTCGACTCAGGTCTTTCAGTGCTCTGTCAAACTCTTCACGCAGTATCATATCTCCCATTTCATCATCATCTACATCCTCTTCCATTTCCATAATATTGTCCTCAAGTACATCGCCCTTGTATAGACCCTCTATGTACTCCTTCCACCTTTCTGCTGGGGTAGGGGAGGAAAAAGTTGAATTGCCTTAAATCTGAGAATCACCCAGTTCACTGGCAGAGGGCTGCTGCTGCTGCTTCTTAACAGGAACAATTGTTTGTTGAAAGCATAAGCAGAACCAAAATAAGAAAACAAGGAAATGTCATTTCAGAAAAAACTTAAGTTGTTTGCAAAAGCAAACATGCTAGTCAAAAAGCACCCCACTTTCTGTTTTCAGCCAATTTCAAAGCACGTAAGGCTTTGCCTTGAGGCACATAGCATGACAACCTTTTCAATTTGTATGTCTGATAATATTCAAACAACTAAAAAGTAGATGTGAATTTTGCCACAAATAGATAAATTTTCAGGTCCCTATCTATTAGTGATTGACTTTTAGTGATGAGTCCCTGAAATGGCAACAGTGCTAATCCATTAGCAGCAATTCTGATATTGTACTTTAAATGCACTTTTAGTATAAATCGCCATTTGGGCAACAAAACTTTGCACACTTATTTTTTTATAATCTGAGTGAAAATGACAGAATTTGTCAACTCAGAGAAGATATTATGCAGCAAAATTTCCAGTCAAGGAAACCCTACAGTAGATTTGAAGGGTAAACCTTTGACAGACTGTCTGTGCCCTAACCTTCGAATGTATGTCTGTAACTTCCGTTGTGACTGGTCTTGGATAGTTATGATGGCATAACAAGCAATTTGTATAGCCAAAGATGAAATGTTGTTTGTTTCAACTGTGAGAGAAACATTAAGCATTTCACATAACTACTTCAATGTACTAGATGTTAGAGTGCTGTCAGACTGAATTTTCAGAGAAAAATACTTCATTTGTGGAGCCAGGTACAAGAAGTGTTATGAATAATTTAACAGTGGTATTTTTCATTTTCTGCTTTTGCTGAACTTCGGCATTACTATTGTTGATACATATACTGCAGGCTCTGAACCCAGATACACTGAAAATGATAAATGAAACTTGAAAAAATTGGCTTCTAAGTGAACATATACCATTGAGAAGTTAGTTACCGCAACCAAGATTTTACTTTCACATTCATTGACTTTGCGAGCTCGTGATCAAATTGCCATCTACCAACCTTACGATGACCTCAGCTATGCTAAGGACCAACCTGTCATCCCAAGAGATTCTACTGTGGAGCCTTATTATTATTTCCACATAAATGGTGCAGATAACTATACAGGATGATAGGAAGCAGTTGGGAAAGCTTGTAAAGATGTGGCAGGAGAGGTTGTGCTGAGAAATAGTTGTTAACAAAGTTTGATCCACTCCACTGTTTGTGGGTTATTTATTGTTTAAGTTAGCCAATCAGGTCATTGCCACACACGCACCCAGCCAGAAACACTGAGGAAACCAAACAAAGAGCAAGTTGGCAACAAACTGAACAGATGTAGCTTTGGCTCATTAGTTTAAATTTATCACTTCTGAAAAAGGCACATTTTAACTGAGCAAGTAGTAACTCTCATACCCTCGGATGTCTGTGCTCTGTGCATTACTGCATTTTAGCCTGTGCAAATGCTCAAATTTGTGCACACAACAGTCTGATAGGCTGACTTCAGTGCTAGTCAGTATGCAGCAAAAGCAGAATATGAAGTAAAGGCTGTCCACAAAATTCTACGAATTCAGATGTTGGTGCCATGAAGACTTATAATTAGCAGTTGTTTATTGGCTAAGACACCCAGTCCTGTTGCCTGCCTCCAACAGTTTATCGAACAGCAGTGCCAACACCTGCTCTAAAACACAATAAATCCGTGTGTACTGCCCTTTGTAGTAAAGTTTCGCTGACTGAAGCTCTGAGCTAATTCCACATTGTGCTGGAAATTTAGACATGTTCTCGTGCAAACCAGCACTTTTTTCTGCAGTTACAGCATTTCTTTGTTTGATGCATGGTTCTAAACATAATACTGTTGTCTTGTTTTCCTACATATCCACCTCTTGTCTTGCTGTCATAGCTTAAACAGAGGAAAGTGATACAGTGGTTATGGAACTGGACTCCCATTTGATAGGGATGGGCTTCAAATCCTGTCCTGCCATTCGTGTTTAAGTTTTCTATTTTTTATCGGAATCACTTAAAGCAAATGCCAATATGAATCCTATGACAAGTACACAGCTGATTGCCATCCATTTCTTTGTCCAGTTAAAGATTTAAGGTCAACTAAAATGACTTCTTCCCCTGGAGCATTGGAAATCAGTTTCTGCAGTAGCTCCTGCCTGTGGTAAGGTGTCTGTAAGAGATCTACCTTTATGTCAACCTTTATATTGGCTATACAGCTTTTATCATGGCAACCCCTAAAATTTGCTCTGCTCAGGAAATTGCCCTTAAAAGAAACTGAGAACACTTCTGATTCCCTTCATAAATATCATTTTATTGATATTTTTATAAACAAACTTACAGCTGTCTTGATAGCATAAGTTTTTTAATGCAGTGATTGGTTTCGATCTTATTATAAGATAATCTTCAGACATACAATAAACAGGAATCCTTATAAACATACAAAGGATGAAATTGTATATTCATAAAACAGTAAATAATGATGTTATATCATAATTGTCTGCTGGAGGCAGTGGTGTACTGCAATGTGAAGGATGCCAGCTGCTAATCAAATACTTGAAGCCCCGCCACCGTCTCCTGCATAACATCATGGATAGCCAATCACGTAAGTTCATTTCTGCCACTTAAGAAAGTAAGGTGGTAGTTACTATTAAGTCATTAATATCACCTATAGAACATATAAAACAATCTTATAGCTTACAAAATATAATGTAAACAGGTAATTATTGTGGCCTAAGCAATGTGGCTGTCAATTACATACTGTTATCAACCAAAGCAAAGATAATAGCAAGGATACCACTGTAGTAATCATGGCTACCTACTCATCTTACTAGGGCCAAAGATGATAGCAAGGACGCCAATATAGTAACCATGGCTACCTACATGTCTTACTAGGGCCAAAGAGGCTATCTGTGAGGAAAGCATCCTGGTTTCTCTAAGGTTGCCAGGGAGACTCAACGAAGGTTGATAGTACATGATATGGGTAAGTGATATGCGCATGAGTTACTGTTACCATTAAAATTTAAATTGAACTACATTTCGTCAAAATAACTTCTATATTACCGCTCCTGTCGATGGTCTGCATAGGATGCAACATGATAGCTATCATGAGTGTAAAATTAATGACATTATGCCAATACAAGCACTGCCTGGATGGTCATGTGATGGGTAGATGAAATAATGTCAGCACTAACCATAATGTTATATTGAAATATAGTAATAACTGCTGGCATAGCAGGGTAGGGTAAAAGCATCCCATGTCGAACAGTGGAACACATATAGGTGACATATAGCATATACATAAGGAAAGAAAATTGATTCGTGCACATATTACACAACATTTCACACTGGATTAAGTGCATAACGATGATCACATGTAAATAAAAACACAAAAAATATAAAGCATAATAATGTGACACTGAACATATGGAAGACGGAGGCACATTCATCTGGTGTAATGTCTGAATATGGTATAATAAAATACAACAGTTATAACGAAGTGTGGTAAGCAGTAGCGTAACAAATGCAGTTGACAATGATTGTGTAGAAAAATGAACTGTAACAGTGGAGATATGATTCTTGACATCTATACTCATCCAGGCAAACGGAACAATGTGAAGGGTGAAGTATTTTAGAATAATTCCTCAAACAGATCAAAAAATATTTTTCTCTGAAATCCAGTTGTTCGTTGGTTTCTGGATCTTTTCTCTTATGTATATAAATTTCAAGTTCTTAAAGAGTATTAAGTAAAAACTCTTTAGGGACAGTATGCAAAGATACTTATTGTTACTGATAGTCCCTTCAGAATGCTTATTTTGGTTAATGTGTTGCCTGAAAATAGATTTACTATGTGATGTACCAGTACTATGTTCATGATATCTTAATTTCTACCAGTTTGGCCAACATAATGGCTCACAATTATTACATGTGATTTTATACACCCTGTAATTTAGATTTATTGTGCGGTAGCATTCTCGCTTCCCGCGCCCGGGTTCCCGGGTTCGATTCTCGGTGGGGTCAAATATTTTCTCTGCCTAGTGATAACTGGGTGTTGTGTGACGTCCTTAGGTTAGTTAGGTTTAAGTAGTTCTAAGTTCTAGGGGACTGATGACCATAGATGTTAAGTCCCATAGTGCTCAGAGCCATTTGAACCATTTTTTTAAAGATTTATTACTCTTATTGTTCATAGTGTCTCTCTATGTTGAAGTAAATTGTTAGTTGTAAAGGCGATTGTAAGTTTTGTATCCCTAAACATTTTATCTATTTTATCTGAAATATTGCCAAAATAGGTTGTTTTGGTGAACTTCTACTTACTCTTCGCTTCGCTTTGGATTATGAACAGAGTTGCAAATTTTCTCATACAGGGTATGAATGAACTCAGATTCATAGTTGTTGGCTGTAACCATTTAAGTATAGTCAATTTCTTTCACACAGCCTCAATTTTTAATGGTAGTTTAGTGATCCTATGTACCATGTACTAGAAAAAGGATTTTTTGTATATATGTAAATTGCAGACTGGTGCCTCCCTTCATGATTGGTAATAGTAATGTTAAGAAAATGTATCATCTTATTACTTTCATGTACGACCCAAAATTTCAATTTTGGATGACTATTATTGAGTTTGCTTGTCAAATTATCAATGTCTTCTTTGGAGCCATTAAAAAGTAAGTGTGTCATCCACATATCTTTTGTAATGTATAATTTTATTGCTTAATTCAGAGTTTCTCAAAAAAATGTAATTTCTCTGATCGACAAAAATTTCAGCGGTTGTACCTGCTAGTGAATTTCCCATGGCAAGGCCATATTTCTCAAAATAAATCTTCCCATTAAACATGAAATAGTTAAAAGCTAAGGTATTTTCAAGTAATGTAATGAATTCTACTATTTCTTCACTATTCATTCTTTAGTGTTTCATAAGATTTTTTATAATTTCGATCGTTATGCAATTGGAATATTTGTAGTGAGATTTGTAATATCTAAGCAAGTGAATCTTGTGCCATCGGGAATTTTAATGTCATAAATTTGTTCTGCTAGTTGAAATGTATTATTAATACCAAAATTCTTTTCGAAAACATACGGTTTCAGAATGGTGTTCAGCTTCTTATTTAAATGATATAATGGACCATTTTTATTATTAACAATTGGACGAATTGGTAAATTTATTTTGTGACGCTTTGTGATCTTAATTTTGGTATTTGTGGGTTCATTATCTTAAGAACATTTGTCTTTAGGAGTGGACAACCAATTGTTTTCAATTAATCTTTTAATATATGTCTGAAATTTAGCAGTTGGATCTTTCATTACATCTACTATGTTGTTTTCGTTGAAAATAATTCAGTTTTGGAGATGAAAGTTTCTCCATTTACAACTATCAGAGTATTCCTGTTGTCTGTTTGTATAACGACTGCTTTATTTGTTAAAAGCTAGTCATTAATACCTTCAATTGTTTTTAATTCATGATTGGTTTTTATAAATATTTTATTCCTTTCTTTCAGCACGAGATCTTTAGTTTTGAGCACTATTGGAAAAGTTTCCACTTTACTACATTTAGCTAATTTGGTGGCAATCCTAACACCTGCTATTAATTGTTTCGTGTTAGTATCATTAAGTGATGGTGATAAATTATATTTAAGTCCCTTATTTAACAAATTCATTTCAGTGTTTGTAAATTCAATATTTGTTAAATTAGCCACTGTATAGATATAATAATTAACTCCACATCATGTCGTCCACAGATATAAAAAAAGCCTTTTTCGAATACATGGTACATAGGATCGCTAAACTACCATTAAAAAATGAGGCTGTGCAGAACAAGTTGACTGTACTTAAACAAATTAAAACAGCCAACAACTATGAATCTCAGTTTGTTCATACCCTTTATGAGAAAATTAGCAACTCTGTTCAAAATCCAACACAAAGCAAAGCGAAGCGAAGAATAAGCAGTTCACCAAAACAACCTATTTTGGCAATATTTCTGATAAACTAGATCAAATGTTTCGGGATACAAAACATACAATCGCCTTTACTACTAACAATTTACTTCAACATAGATTGAGACACACTATGAACAATACGAGTAATAAATATTTAAATTACAGGGTGTATAAAATCACATGTAATAATTGTGATAGTCATTGTTGGCCAAACTGGTAGAAATTTTAAGATAAGATATCATGAACATAGTATTGGTACATCACGTAGTAAATATATTTTCGGGCAACACATTAACCAAAACAAGCATTCTAATGGGACTATCAATAACAATAAATATCTTGCCTACTGCCCCTAAAGGGCTTTCACTTAATACCCTAGAAGAACTTAAATTTTATATACATAAAAGAACTGGATTTCAGAGAAAAATATTTTTTGATCTGTTTGAGGAATTATTCTAAAATACTTCACCCTTCACCCTTCACATTGTTCAGTTTGCCTGGATGAGTATGAATGTCAAGATAACCATATCTCCGCTGTAACAATTCGTTTTAATTAGTTTTTCTACGCAATTATTGTAGACTGCATTTGTTACACTACTGCTTACCACATTTGGTTATAACTGTTGTATTTTATTATACCGTATTCACAGTCAGACAAATGTGCCTCTGCTCCTCAATATGTTAAGTATGACATTATGCTTTATATTTTTTGTGTATTTATTTACATGTGATCGTAATTATTACACAACATGTCATGCTGGGTTAAGTGCATGTGTGCACAAATCAATTTTCTTTCCTTATATATACACTATATGTCACCCATCTGTGTTCCACTGTTTGACGAGGGATGCTTTTCACCCTACCCTGCTATGCCAGTGGTTATTGCTATATTTCAATATAACATTATGTTTAGCACAGACATTATTTCGTCTGTTCATTTGTGACCGTCCAGAGAGTGGTTGTATTGGAATAACGTCATTAATTTTACACTCATGATAGCCATCATGTTGCATCATCATATGCAGATGATTGATCGGAATGGTAATATAGGTGTTACTTTATAAAATTTTCTTTAACATTCCACTACTGAAATCACATTTCAGGCGTACATTGTTTGAAGTTATTTTGGCGAGATGTTGTTCAATTTAAATTTTAATGGTAACAGTAACTCATGCGCATATCATTTACACATCATGTACTATCAACCTTTTTTGAGTCTCCCTGGCTACCTTATAGCGACCAGGACGCTTTCCCCATAGATAGCCTCTTTGGCCCTAGTAAGATGAGTAGGTAGCCATGGTTACTACCATGGTGGTATAAGGAGGGGAGATGGTGCAATAGCTGTCTGCTGTAAATTTGTTTGAAGGCGGTGGGCATGGTCGGCCGCCATGTTTGATTGGTCAAAACAGTGACAGGGCTCTTGTTAGAATTGCGTGTTCTTCATATTTAACGTTATGTCTGCGAAATAATTTCAGATGTTGAGTGTTACAATGTTCACATGCATAACACGTCAGAATAGCTTTTTCAGGCGTTTTTTTGTTTTGTTTTGTTTTTTTTGTTTTGTTTTTTGTTTTGTTTTTAATGAGTTTTTGCCCCCAGCAATACAACTGATTTGGTCTCGTTAACTTAAAGTGTTTCTTTTGGATACGAACTTCGATTGATGAAAAATAGTGTACAAAGCTCTTTTCAAACTCAAATCACCTTTTACTGTATTTGTGTCGATGTAAACTGAAAGCAGAACCCGAAAGCTGTGCTTGTTTACATACCGGATGATATTTCTTACTCGTTTACACACTTGTACAAAATTTCATTTGTAAACACAAACATCGTTTGCCCTTTGTCAAGAAAAATAAGCATATGATAGTGCTTTTGTGAATGTCAACACAGCAAACTTGTAAAAGTACACACAATGGGATTTTCAGTACCATTGTAGTTTAAACGTCTGAACACTATGAAATCACAACTGTTGCTCTGTGTGTGATTATTAATAGCACAATAGGCCTTTATGTCAGATGATAATTAGGAAACCTTCCTTTAGTGTATAAGTCAATACATGTCATTAAGTAGCAGGTTTGATGCTAATCATGAACTGTTAAGCAAATCTCAATTACACAAATTTGTGTAAAGGACAACACTGCTATTAAAATCACCAATAGTTAAATTAGGATGCCCTGCAAACATGCGTGCTCAAATTTCAACCTGAAAGTCAAGCTAAACACTTGCTGATGATAGGTACTTACGTGCAATAGTCTGAAATTTCACTGAAATGTATAAAACATAATGGAAAAGAGTGAGGCACCTTGACTGTTTTAACCTACCTCTTTTTTTTATTTGCTTCAATGTTGGATAAAGCAAAATATCTTAAACCACTGCTACACTTGGAACCATTTCTTGCACATAGCATTTAAACTAGCATTACGTTTACACACTATTGTTTTATCACTCACCTTTTACAATTACTGTAACATACCGCAGACTTCCATGGGATAAAGTTGCAAAAGTAAAGGATAAAATAAGAGAGAAACAATAAATGGCATAGTAGGGTGTTTTGTACATTTCAACTCACTAAAACACATTTTCAAGTACAGATTATCAAGCTGTGTTCTTGCATTATCAAATTGTCAGTGTTTCAATCTCATTATAGCTTATCCACTAACATTCCATATAATCATATGTGAAGTATGGGACTAACAAAATTTTTGAGAAAGTTATAAACAATGTAGTTTTGAGAAACATTTTAATCTCTTGGATACAGTACAATATTAATATTGACATTTGGGTTACAACAAAGCACTGACATATTTTCAGTGTCCTCAGGTTACACAATATGTTTTGTGCCAATAACAAGCCAACAAGACAATTATATCTGGACAGTGTTATAACAAATGTAAAAATAAGTATGTATGAAATGGGCTTCTTAATAGTCTGTATCTATCAGAACATGTAGTATGGCTAGAATTGGTGATAAAAAATCCCACAGAACAATGTGAAATAAAACTTTCAGATCACAGTTGTGCATCATAGGAGTGGTCCAATTTCCTGGATCAATTTACAAATGAGCTCTTGAAAGCCTTACACCACTAAGTCAACAAACACAATTTTCCATCTGAAACCGCTAAACTCTCATTACAATGAACTCCGTTACTAATGCAGTACTCTTTAAACTACACGGAGCTACAAATTAAGGTAATCATTTCATCATTAAAATACATATCACAAATAAAAATTGGCTGGTCAATTTTTGTTTAATGCACTGCCACCAGAAGCACACACTACCTCATTAAAATACTTCAGAAATGTTCTCCAAAAGGGGTAAAGCTTTCATATGTACCCTCAAACACAGCTTTAAAAGGGAAAATTAAATAACGTAGAGGAAAGAAGTGTGGGAAGGAAAGTTCACAAATTCATTGACCTTTAAAAAGAACTAATTTGGTGTATGCTGTTCTCAATTTTTTTTCATGGAGTGAATCTGTTAAACATTTTGCAGCATGTTTCTGATGTGTCAGCAGGTACCTTTTCGCAATAGCTTTGATCAGCAGTACCAAGTGATTAGATAATGGGTGCTGATCCTTCATGTGCTCTAATTCCTCAAACACAGGCTCGAACAGAAAAGTGCCAAGTACCTCTGACACACATTTAGTATTAGGATCTTTCACAGAGAACCCTCCTATTTCCAGCACTGTATTTTCTAAATACTTTTTCAGAACACATACAGATGTCCACAACATCGTCAGATGGTGAAATCAAACCACCTCTACTCTTTCTGTGTATAAGAGAATAGGCAGTATGACTCCCTTCCCCTCGCAACACTGACGAGCATGTTTCACACTGTAAAGTTCTCTCTAAGTGACGAACCACAAATCCCGAAATATAAACAATATGGGTTGCCACTTCAGAGAGAATCATTTCAGCTTCAACTTAATCATGATCATGGCTCACCAAATGGGTTTCCATATCTAGTAATTGCCTACGTTCAGTGGTGAAATTGATTTGTTGTTATATAGTCTGACCGCTGTATGTCAAAATAGGGATCTCCTCCGGGGCTATACAATTGCCTCTGTCTGATTCACGAATTTCATTGTGAATAAGGAGTCTCTTATAGGCAGATATGAACTGTCGAGCTGTTGGATTGTTATTCCACCCACCACAACTACGGATTGCACTATAAAACATCTCCAAATGATCCTGGGAGCATTTATAAATACGGAGGAACTTCAACAAAGGTGCAGAGGATTGTGGTCCAAGCTTTGTATAGAGGTGCAAGGCACTAGAAATACACAGTAGGAAGCCGATGAAACCTGTTTTCCTGTTACTGTCCACAACTCTTTGTCCCTGACACACAGTAAGTGTTTTGATGTATGTCTGAGCCTCCATTAAAAAATTCTTTAACAACCTTGAAATTATGAACATTCAAAGGCTGCTTCCACTTATTCTGCAGAAGGCTTCTGGAATTTAATATATCAAACGGGCAGTTGAATATGCTTGTAACAGAAGCATCTTCAAAGCCTGGTATCTTCATATCACAGCAGTACTGCATTGCGTCTGCCATGGAAGTGCTGCGCAGCTGGGCTGCTAACCTAACTTTCATTTTGTTGTTCACAAAATTGATGTGGCTACTCGTAATGCTGTTGCCTAACTGGAGACCTTCTTTCACTTGTAACTTATGCAGTAGTTCAAATAGGTACCATGAAATTACAGTACCTTGCCCATCCCAAAAATGTTTTCTCTCCCCTAATGCATTTCTTACAAGTTTTAGCATATGGGGTGGATCTAACAGAAATGCAACTTCAAAATTGTTACCCTGATAAAAAAAAGGTGGTCTTTAATCCATCAACGTCAGTATTGCACCCCCAAGCATTTGGCCATAGATATATTGGAGGCACAACCGTCACAAGAGACACTACTTGAATGCCACTGGCACTGGCAGGGCTAATGCATTGTTTAATCAAATGAGCTTTCTGCTCCCCAGTCAATCCACATGTCAAAAAATACCCTACTGGTAGCTTCCATGACCCATTAATTGTGACTAACATTAATACAAAGGCCTCTTTATCTACAGGTAAACTATCCATAGCAACAGAGGCCCCCGTATCTATGTACCCATAATACTGTGTTCCATCAAATTCTGTTTGTTGCGTGATTGCAATTTCATCCATTAACAAACTGCATAGAATTTTATTAGTCCGGCCCTGATAAGCTTTTGCTTTAATAATGGCAAATGCCTCCGTGGTAAAGCCAGGAGCACCATCCACATCCTGGTACCACCTTGCTAATGTTCTTGGATGTGGCAGACACGTGTCGTAGCAGTGTCTAACATATTTATACACTTGTGGGGAATAAAAGTTTAATGTAAGAGCAAAATAATGTAGCTCAGGGCTGTAAGTTCTAGGTACTCTTAAAGTTTGCCTTTGCTGCCTGTCGTTGCAACAGCTGCTTGTGCATTCCAGGTATGCTTGCAATAACACTTAAGACTGTCTTCATCCACAAAATGTTTTTTCTCAGTTCTTCCATCACTGTGCTCAAACATGCCACTTTTTTGAATTGAATGGCACTTGGATTGCTGAAGAACTTTGACTTTCTTCCTATAATTTTCATTTTTTTTTTTGTCAGCAGCACACACATCCCTCTTAAGGTTCCTCACTATTGGTGTTTCTTCAGGATTTACATCCAATGGTGTGGTGGGATTAGCAGGATGAGAAGCTTCAGCCTGAAAGCCACTGGTAGTGGCTTCATCTTGAGTTCTGCATGTAGCAGTTAAATTAACTGTACATTTTGATGTCTGCTGCCTTTGTGTTGGTGGTCGTCTCTTCTTCTGTTCCTACAGAAAACAGATCGAAAACAAATAAAAACTGTTCAATTACACCTTACAGCCTACTTATAATTATTTGCATTCCGTAATGCATTTACAATATTTGTAGAGTCTGATTGGACTTGTTACTATTTATTTGCACTACAATGACAGTACAGAAATACCTGTGGATGTGAGGGGGTAGAAACATGCCTTTATGAGAAGCTGCATTTTGGGGGGGGGGGGGGGGGGGGGGGGCTCGATGTACTCCCAGCGCAGTATGAAAGTGCCAATTTGGTGGTTTTGTATCCACTGTATGTTTTGGAAATTGTAGCAATACACACTTGAACATATGATATATTAGACAAACTATCTTACACAATTAAGCACTTTTTTTTCCCAGTATGATAATTTGTCACTGCCCATAACAAGAGTAAATGCAATGCTGTTACTAGGGCATTTAAGTAGTGTTATTTCACAACAGACACCAATGCTTACAGGTGTGAAACTATTATCAAAGAATACTGATTCAACTTCTTGAATTTTCCCAAAATGGAGGATTAAGTAATTAATGATCAAAAGAAATAAAATTAAATATGACAAAGAGGAAGAGCAGATTAAGACAGTTATAACTTGACTTAATGCCTGAAGTCTTATTACACAGAAATAAAATCACACTCACACACTCTCTCTCTCTCTCACACACTCTCTCTCTCTCTCTCTCTCTCTCTCTCTCTCTCTCTCTCTCTCTCTCTCTCTCTCTCTCTCATGAAAAAAAAATAGAAATTTACGCCCAAAAATGTGATAAAACTATGAAATTATTGTTACATGGATTAACTCCACTGTAATGCGCACATGTTATTGGTTATAGACTAAAACACAACTGAAATTAGAGGCCTAATTAAAACATTCATACTTTCTGGCATTGTACATTTATTTCCTAGTTTTACAGGAATTTAGAATCAATATGCTGATTTGCCGTAGACCTCCTTTCGTAAGTGAGGTGGAAAGGCAGGAAAAATTGATGGCACAGAATTTTCCCTGATCCGAACACTCGAAACTGAAGTTCGGTCAATATCTTCTTCTCGAAAATGCTGGGAACATATTTTGCTTACATTTGTTAGGTATCCAGTCTTTCCTTCTTACCATATGAACCCACAGAGCTCTAAGAGCTTCATTGACTGGAAATCTGAAATAAAATAAGAGGAAAACAGTTTCACCAAATGTAAACAAGGCCGCACATCTCTCTCATATAAACAACAATATTTTACGAACGGGGCCACTTACGCATGGAACGTGATTCCTTTTGATTTGGTAGCACTATTCCAACGGTTAGTACACCCGTAAACAACGCAAACCGGCATTATAAAATGAAAAAACTTCCGCAGCTCTACACAGTAGCACAATCGGGAACGAGTCTTCTGACCAAACTGCAATGGCGGAGCTCGGTTTCTGTCGGCTTCAAGTTTGTGACGTCATGGCATCTCCCCTCCTTATACCTCCACGGTTACTACAGTAGCGTCCTTGCTACGAGGTGCATTCAAGTTCTAAGGCCTCAGAATTTTTTTTCTCCGGACTGGAATGAGATAGAAACGTGCACATTGTTTTAAAATGTGGCCGCGTTCATTGTCAATATGTGCCAGAGATGGCAGCACCGTACGGCAGATAGGATTTTACCGCCAGCGGCGAGAATGAGAACTATTTTAAATACTTAAAATGGCGACGTTTTCCTTACTTGAACAGTGCGCAATCATTCGTTTTCTGAATTTGCGTGGTGTGAAACCAATTGAAATTCATAGACAGGTGAAGGAAACATGTGGTGATGGAGTTATGGATGGGTTGAAAGTGCGTTCGTGGGTGGGACAGTTTAATGAAGGCAGAACATCGTGTGACGACAAACCGAAACAACCTCGGGCTCGCACAAGCCGGTCTGACGACATGATCGAGAAAGTGGAGAGAATTGTTTTGGGGGATCGCCAAATGACTGTTGAACAGATCGCATCCAGAGTTGGCATTTCTGTGGGTTCTGTGCACACAATCCTGCATGACGACCTGAAAATGCGAAAAGTGTCATCCAGGTGGGTGCCACGAAAGCTGACGGTCGACCACATGGCTGCCCGTGTGGCATGTTGCCAAGCAATGTTGACGTGCAACAACAGCACGAATGGGACTTTCTTTTCGTCGGTTGTGACAATGGATGAGACGTGGATGCCATTTTTCAATCCAGAAACTGTGCCAGTCAGCTCAATGGAAGCACACAGATTTACCGCCACCAAAAAAATTTTGGGTAACCGCCAGTGCTGAAAAAATGGTGTCCATGTTCTGGGACAGCGAGGGTGTAATCCTTACCCATTGCGTTCCAAAGGGCACTACGGTAACAGGTGCAGCCTACGAAAATGTTTTGAAGAACTGATTCCTTCCTGCACTGCAACAAAAACATCTGGGAAGGGGTGCGCGTGTGCTGTTTCACAAAGACAACGCACCCGCACATCGAGCTAACGTTACGCAACAGTTTCTTCGTGATAACAACTTTGAAGTGATTCCTCATGCTCCCTACTCACCTGACCTGGCTCCTAATGATTTTTGGCTTTTTCAAACAATGAAAGACACTCTCCGTCGCCGCACATTCACCAGCCATGCTGCTATTGCCTCGGTGATTTTCCAGTGGTCAAAACAGACTCCTAAAGAAGCCTTTGCCACTGCCATGGAATCATGGCATCAGCGTTGTGAAAAATGTGTACGTCTGCAGGGCGATTACGTCGAGAAGTAATGCCAGTTTCATCGATTTCGGGTGAGTAGTTAATTAGAAAAAATCGGAGGCCTGAGAACTAGAATGCACCTCGTATTATCTTTGCTTTGGTCGATAACAGTACATGATAGGGCCACACTGCTTAGGCCACAGTAATTACCTGTTTACACTATATTTTGTAAGCTATAAGATTGTTTTATATGTTCTATAGGTGGTATTAATGGCTTAATAGTAACTACCATGTTACTTTCTTAAGTGGCAGAAATGCAACTTAAGTGATTGGCTATCCACGATGTTACGCCAGAGATGGTGGCGGGGTTTCAAGTATTTAATTAGTAGCTGACGTCCTTCGCATTGCAGTACACCACCATCCACAAGCAAGAGGATTATCAATATATGATTTTGTCCTTTATATGTTTATAGGGATTCCTGTTTATTGTAGGTCTGAAGATGATCTTGTAATAAGATCAAAACCGGTCACCACATTAAAAATTTATGCAATCAAGATTGCTTTAAGTTTATTTATAATAATTGACAGCTGTGTTCTTTAAAATGTTGATATTTTTAGTTATGTGTATTACATTTCTCCTTGTGTTTTAGAGAGAATAAATGTCTGTGTTGTTCATGTTGGGCTTATGTCCGTAGGACAAGTGCAGAGGATGGATTCTGGCAAGAGATGATCTGATGATCTGATGATCTTCAGTTGGGGTGACTTCCACACTGGCAGTACCACCCTTCCCTATTTTAAACATCTTAAAACTGCCATTCTTTTCCCTTGCTTTAACTTGCCTCATTGCTTGAACACAATTCAGATTTTAGCTATGATGACAAGATTAAGGATCCTGGACTAGACCGTTAAATTGTTTATATACTATATTACTATTTTAGTTGAATTTCCTCTGGAAGGAAGAAAGGACCGATAACCATACTGTTTAATCCCTTAAGAATCCTATTAAACATGATCTGTAATGAATTTTTTTTTTACGATTTCATATTTGCACAGCTGCTATTGTGTAACATATCTTTTTTTCCTTTCTTGTCAGTGAAGTACAGGAATAATGTACTGATACATGTAACAATCACTTTATGTGGTAGTTGTAGTACATCAAGGATGATGAATATGGGCTGCTGCAAAGTTTCTTTTTGTGTTTTTATTGAACACTCAAAGCAATTAAGAATGTACCATATGTACCAGGCTTACAGTTTACTAATGCTAATAAATTTACATGAAGAATAATCTGACTGAAACGAAATTCATACTACCATTGATTTGGTGCACTATAATTAGGTTTAGAGAACTGTACATGCTCTCTGTTTTAGAGGACTCTTTATGATGTTTGGCCCTTACATGCTAGAATCAAAACCTTTAATTTGTGTGGTCTGGAACCAGAGTGCATGTATATGTCCCCGAGGTTAGGAAGCAGTGGTATCCATTGTTTTGTAAAGATGTCTAGCATATTTCAGAAAGCACTTGTGCCTCAGACTAAAACGGGCATGTGTATGCCATCATTGGCGTTATGACTGGCAATGTAAGTTTCCAGATTAGACACATTAGAACCTGTTATATAGTGAAGGCAGCATGTGGGTTACATAGTATCTGGGTGACAGCACTCAGGGAGCTTGTGCATTTGTGAGACATGGTGGAAAATTGAAGAAGTGATATGATGGATTTTTACCATCACATACAGCTTGCGATCTTACCACTTACTTATTGAGTGTAGTGTGAATGATTTAGTCTTGAAGAATGGTCAGTGCTGAGAGTCCTAAAACTTCCAGGGTGGTGGTCCCATTCAGATTACACTCGGTGAGTTGAAATAAAAGTTGTATCCAGTGGTAAACACAATCAATCACATGATTTGATTATTTTTTTCCCCCCGTGTCAGTCAATAGCACAGGCTCCCAAACTGCTGTCACCTTGGTAGCATGTAACAAGCGTGCTGCCATCAGTGTATAACAGGTTGCAATGGGTTTGACTTGGAAACCTATTTTGCCATGGGTTTGACTTGGAAACCTATTTTGCCATGGGTTTGACTTGGAAACCTATTTTGCCATTCATAATGTTAGTGATGGTGTTTATATGCCAGGAGTAGTCTGAAGCATTTGTTTTTCTGAAAATGGAAGCTAACGTAGTCCCATGTGAGTCCATCAGTCCAGCCCGCAGCAAACAGTGTATACAGTGGATGCACAGCTAATGTTGCACTTTGCAGTGTACTGTGCACTGTTCTGAAACTTATTAATAGATCAAAATTGTGCACAGAACTGGGACTTGAATCTAGAACCCTGTGTTTCGTGGCAGTGCTCTTGATAGATGAGCTATACAGGCATAGCTTAGTCTGTAAGAGCACTGCCTATGGAAGACCTGTTTTCAAGTTGTTGTCTTTGTCTGGCACATAGTTCTAACATTTTTGTCTGATTTTTCTGTAGGCTTTGCAAAGCAAATGCTGTGGATGAATTCTGGGACCCTCTTGCATCCACTGATTCCACGTAATTCTATCGTACATGTTTCTGGCTAGCTGAAATGGTGATAAACCAATTTCCCGGTCCTCCTCCTCTCCCCCATCTGAACCCACATTCTGATGTTGATGCTGTGTCCTCATGTGTCATTGAGATACAGTGTTACTTGCTTTGATATTTTTACTTTGTTCACTGTGTGCACTTGGCAGAACACTGACCTTTGCAGTCATTCAAGAGGTCACTGCTAGGCGACTGAAGTTTAGATCGGGGCCAGTGGCAGTCACAGTGGAGCTTATCTATTGCTCATAGGTTGGCAATGTGTCAGTTTCACATAGCCGGTGGAATGATCCTTTAACATAACCGGTGGGAGGTGAGGAGAAACGGAATGTTTCTATTGCCAAAATAGCAACCTTTGTCTCATTCACTGTTTTCAGTGTATTAGTGAGTTTAGAGAGAAATATTTTGTGATTATGGCAGCGAGTTCTATGAAGGGGACTGATGTTGGTCCATGTCTTGTGGAATAGTAAAAGAGACACGAAAATGTAGCAAATGTGGTGGCAAAATGAATTCGCAGTCAATCAGCGTAAGCACACTTACTGGGCCAGTGTTTATAAATGAAATTGTGAGAGAAGGCAGTTTATTCATAATAGTAGTGTGTTTTATAAACATTGATCCACCTACATCCTCCCATTATTTAATAAAAAAAAAAAAAAAAAAAAAAAATTGATCCACTTGCTCAGCGTGCTTGCACAGATTACGTGGAAACAGAGCAGAGAAATATTTCACTTCTTTCTTGAATATATCAAGCATTGTGACACTGTCCTTGGTTTGCAGGTACTAGCACAGTTTAAACAGCTGTGCCACAGACAAGGAGCAATTAAATTAATCCTTGCTTACTGCTCTCTTTCACCCTTCTTCCAAATATATTACTTGGAACACAGTCTGCCTGCTGTTCATTTCATTGACTGTGTAACACAGACAGCTGACACACTTCATTTGCGCCTATCATACCTCATGGCAAGTGATAACTACATTCCTGCATGAAACATGTAAGTATGCTACTGGCCCTAGTCTAGACTTTCACTCTGTTGACCATGTGGGTACACCATCTCTGTAATCTTTATCAAACATTGCTGATATACTGTTTTACAATCCTCTAAGTAGGGATTCACTTTTTCTGTATTTAAACATATATTACTGCAGAACATTTCCATTTAACTCTGATATCTTGTATTGGTCCAAAACATGTAAAACTTTTAAAGTTAAATTATTTTTGGACCACATATTTTAGAAGACTTTGTTTTGGGAGTAAATCAAAAGCTTTTAGTTGTTCAGGTATTAATTTGTTTCAGGTGTAATGTCAGCCCGTGGAATACTTACCAACCCAGCAATGTTTGCTGGATACCATCAGACTCCAGTGGAATGCGTCCAGGAATGGATAACACTAGCCAAGGCAATGAAGGTTCCCTTCAAATGTTTTCACCACCATCTTGTGTTTATGCTGGAAAAAGTACTTGCCAAACAAGATCGTCTGATTTTTAACTGTCTGAAAGATGAAGAATCTGTTCTAAAGTATCTCAAAGATTATTTTGATATTTTCCCAAAAGAAAAATCACAGAATTTCGATCCAGCCAATTTTACAGTCTGTGATTATTCATGTGTGTTGGATAGAAGTTTGTCTGAGACCAAAAGTACTCTCTCTGAAGATACAAGTTCAGAAGCTATTTTAGAACATTGCTGTATTTTTAATGTGTAGCAGCTAAGAATCAAAAGCTAATATATGTCCTCTTTAAATAGAAAACTTAATTATTTGTGGATACTTAACCAAAACTGTATTATATGTTTTGTATTTATATCCTGGCAAATCTCAATAGGGGAAAGTGTATTGGCATCTACAGTACTTCCGTAACCCTGCCTTTACAATTTCTGTGTATTAGATTTCCATAAGAACACTCTAGAAACGTCTTCACATGTTGCTGACACACTTACGTACTTCATCAGTCATCTATTTGACTTGTCAGTAATGTCATTTTATCTTTGTTGACTACTGAAATAGTACTCTTAATCCTTGATTTGCGTGAATTGACAAATTTAATGTTGGTCCTCCTGATAGATTGTGCCATAGGAGCCATATCCTATAAGTGTTGTGCCTTTTCAGGTTCAGGTGATGGTTGTCTTTCCCTAAATTTATCTCACAGCATTCTCTAGATTCAGTACTGTAGGTCTCGAGTCTCTGTTCAGATGTAGTGTAGCTGCTGTCTGTTACTCTTTCAGAACATTGTGTCTGCCTGCTTAGCTGGGTGATAATGTGCTTGCCTCCCATGCACTGGGACCGGGTTCGATTCCTGGATGGATTGGAGATTTTCTCCACTCGGGGACTGGGTGGTGGTCTCATCATTTTATCTTAATCACCAGCTGCAAGTTGCCCAATGTGGTGCCAATTGAAATAAGACTTGCACTTGGCAGCTGAACTCGACTGGGACATCCTGGCCAACAATGCCACATGATCATTTCATTTTTCCAGAACATTGTTAGGTATTCATCCTGGATATTGGCTGAACTACCACACACGGATTGACTCTAGATGTATACTCAACAAGCCATGTTACAATATGTGATGGAGGGTACTTTGTGACCACTCTCATGTGTGTAATGAAAGTAGATGGGTAGTGGGCATGTGGTAAGACTCCAGAAGTAAAAATTTAGTGGTGTAAGAAATAAACCTTCATAGTGGTTTCACAGGGCTGTCGTAGTTAATTGGTGGTGCATGTAGATGTTTACAAAGCCATAAGATGTGTTGTCATAATTTTTGTTATGCATGCCAGAGCCTTCTTCATATAGTCGATCATTGGGAGGGTAGAGGTAGGTGGTGTGGTTTGTTTTAAACCATACTGCTTAAAGGCAATGAGAAACTATTGAGCTGTGAATTTAGGTTCTTTAGCTGTAACAATGTCCTTTGCATCTGTTCCTCTAATTTGATCTGTGTGAACCCCATAGGGTAGATACTGGATGGCTATGATTAAAGTTCAGCTGCTCATGGAGGTCCCTTGTGGGGTGTAATTGCATGGCAGCAGTAGATATGCTAATGCATTAATGTAGAACTGATTTACACTGGAAAAAATTGGATCTAAATTTGGCCCCAACTGCAAATCTGGTGCCATACATTGTATAGTGGTATGACGTCCACGTTGTCACTTAACAGTGCGTAATTTGAGTGAACAGTATGGCAACAGAGAAGAGACTGTACGCTGTTAGTGAAACTGTTTTATGTGAATGGCAGCAATTACAGTGCTACATTGAGACTGAAAGGTTTTAAGAGAGGCCCAATGTCACTAAATGTTTTTAAGATGATAATGAAATTTGGAATGGGTGAACTTGGTGTGATACCTGGAAGAGGAAGGTGTCCTATCCCAGTGGAAGTTATTGATGAGGTTGCTGTTGCTGTAACTGATCATGCAGTATGGGCCCTCAGTAGTGCTAGTGCTCGTGCATTGTCATGTGAATTGTCCATCCCATGGTCAACAGTGTGGAAAGTTTTGCAGGCTATTTTACACTTGCACCCATAAAAGATCCAGAAGGTGCAGCAACATTCTGAATTTGCTATTCGGTTTCTATTATGGATCATAGCTGATGAAATGTGGCTGGGCAATATTTTACTGAGTCACGAGGTACATATTACACTATAGGATACAGTTAATGCGCAGAACTGCCATCTTTCAGGTACTGTTAAATTGTGTGGTGTGCATGAAGAGCCACTGATTTTACCGTATGTGGTTGTAGGTCTGGATTCACAGGCTGCTTTATTCTCAGTCCATTCGTCTTTGAAGAGAATCCACCCAGAGGACCTGTTAGAACATGCGATCTCTGCTTTGCAAGAGTGGAATTGTGTTGAAACCAGTTTCCGTGCAGGGTGGGGCAACACTTCATTTTGCTCGTCCATTGAAAGGTGTGCTTAAAGCAGTCTTCAACAAATGAGTTATCTCCAGAGATTTTTGAGATGGATGGCCTGCAAGATCACCTGATCTGAACCAGTGTGATTTTTTGGCTCTGAGGATATCTAAAAGAATGTGTTTGCCAGACACGCTTGGTCTCTACCTGATCTGAAGGCTGGTAGACAGGAACATGTTGCTCATATTGCTCGAAAATACTGTGAGCAACAGCTGATTACGCCATATGGATACAGCATCTTGTCGATGCCTCTGGTGCTCATATTCAACAAATTGTGTAAGAAATGGTTGATGATAAAATGAACATTGCGCTTTTTTCACTTGTTCGACCTTTTCTGTCTGTGTCCCGTTCCTAAACCATTACATATGGAAACATGCCTATATATCTTTCTTGCATTACAGCACCGGATTTGCACTGGTTGGCCAAAATTGGAATTAATTTTTTCCAGTGTGGATTAGTCTGCATTAATGCATTAGAATATCTACCAAATTTTGTTGTGCATAATTACAGCCCATATGGGACATCTGTGGGTAGCTGTACTTAAATTACAACCATCGGGTATGTAGGGGCTGAAGAATATTTGTTGTTTCTGCTTTAAGAAACAGTTCCTGAAGTTATCAAAGCAGGTGCTCATGAGTTGTGAGGTGTATTCCAGTGTATCTGGCAATTGACATTCCAGCATTTCTGGCCCACTCTTTCACCAGTCAGATAAGACTGTGACCAGTTATGCTGAGCTTTTGTGTGTTCCATGTCCTCTGCTAGTATAACATGATGCTGCGGATCCCATACAATTGATACCATCAACTGCGGGTTACTTTACACACATTTTTGTACTTTCTTCATTTTATGAAATGTGATGAGTTATATAATTGACAGAAAAAGGTTTGTGTATATAAGGGATCTCCAAATTATTAGTCCACGAGAGCTACATTCCACTTTGACTCTGTGGGGGCTGAATAAAACAGTATCTTGAAATTGAAGAACAAAATTATAATGAAATTTGTGTGTGTTTAATGCAAACACAATTCAGCGCAAACCTCAAGTACACTTTATTAATCTGCACTATACTTAGTGAGAGGTAACAAAGCTTCCTTCTTTAGACTTGTATTTCATGTCAGTTTGCAGTTCAGTGGATCCCACTTGCAGTGCTGCCTGAACATCTTCCATTTCACAAGAAAGAATTCTGGAAAATTTCAATCTCCTTGGAACGAGGCATCTAAATCTGAGAGCCTGAATGAGCTATCTTCCTTCAGATCAACAGAAATTCAGTTGCAAACAAAGAGTGGAAAACTTGAACAGTTTTGCCCCTTTGATGACGGGAAAATAGTGAAGTGTGAGAAAATTTTCCATCTGACGTTTTGTTCGAAATGTAACAGTGCCTATCAGCTTTAATATTTGTGCAAAGGTCACAAATAATACCCTCTGACAATTTAAATATTTTAATCTGTTCATTCAAGTGGAGAGCAACATCAGCCAAAAAAGCTAATTTCCATAGTTATTTGTCATCTAACAGGACTTCCAAACGATTACTTTTCTTGTTCAAAAATATTTGTCTTTATCAAAGAAAAGAAACTTTACAAAATGTTGCTGCATATTCGGAAAAAGAAAACTTGAAATAACAACACAGCAAATGAGTAGGACGAGTAGGAAGTCAGTCACCTGCAGGCAGAGTGCTGCTGGTGGCAGCTCAGTTCCTTCTGAGAAAGTGAAAGAGATACTCAAAGCAGCCAGCCTTAGTTAATAACATACTACAGCTCAAAAGATATGCAGTAAATTGTGATGAAGAGTGGTGTAAATGCACTTCCAAATGCTGTTCAGGATGTGACAGGGAACCCGTCAGACCTTGGAGTCTTACTGTTACATACCAATTTGAGCTGCTGTTCAATGTCACTAGCCCTGACACGCTGCTTATCCCCAAGTGACAGGCCATTTGGCAGTGGTGTTTTGTGTGTGTGTGTGACACGCTGCTTATCCCCAAGTGACAGGCCATTTGGCAGTGGTGTTTTGTGTGTGTGTGTGTGTGTGTGTGTGTGTGTGTGTGTGTGTGTACAGTTCTTTCAAGAAACCTGACTGGCAGGGATAACAGCAAGTTTTGTCTTTGTCAGCTATGAATTTCTCTATAGCATTGTCTATCACTGGCTGCTGTTCAAGTTTACATGATGTAAACTTGTAATTTTGCAACTTCCTATTCTGTACGATTTCTTGAAGTTGACAAAGCCTGGGAATTAGCAATGTTCATGTTGGATGCAATTCAGAGGGCCCAGTCCCGTAGATCTCCATCAGTAACGGTGGGTGCGTAGCCTCTCGCGAGCAGTTCTAAATCTTTCGAACAGTTTTTTATTCAGATGGTTTTGGGTTTCCATTTCGTGCATATTTCGTACTTCATATTGTTCATTCTTCTATTTGTACAGTCCACATTCTGATGTAACGAAACAAAAACGCCATTGCACACTGTGTCAAGTGTTTTTCCCTCCTTCGTTTAATATTTGACCAATATTTCACTGCCTTTTCTTTGTCACTGAAAGCTGTTGAGTACGTGTTTTTTTTTTAAAAAAAGGCTTGGAAGGTATTGTTCTTCCGAACTGTTACTGATACAACTAACATCACCCGAACCACAATTAATGGAATTGTTGCAGTTATTTCCTATTTCTTCTGACCTAGCCACAATTTCAAACGAAATGTCGATACCATTCAAATGAATGCCAAGATAATCAACAAACAAATGACACACGTACGTCATCAGGTAATTTCAGCAGGAAACCACGTTCTTCATATTTCATCGTTGCTAAATTGAGAATGTTAATTGGATTCCACATTACTGTGAAACTGGAAGAAAAACAGGTACTATTACCAGGCAAGTCTTACAAAACGACAATAAATATTAATTCAGCTTTATCTGTATTGTCAATACTTACCAATACCGCGAAAAGCAACTGATTATTTGTAATAGATGTTACTTGAGTGGCCAATTCGAGAGAATAGTTACTGTGTACTGTATTTTCAGAAAAACTATCAATGAACAGTAACCTGAAACGCCCTTTACTAATTACAATCGGGTAGTCGTGTTTCTTGTTTACAAATGTACTGCCGACATCTGCTGTGTGTGTGTGCATAGTTGTGCATACGCAGTTGCTACAGTGCCAGTAGGGGTGTACATTTCTAGTGCCGCCTGGTGTGCTTCAACTTTGGTAATTTTCAACTATTTTTAATACCTGCAGTGCCTCCTTGCAGCTAAAATTTTGACAGTGAATTTCTTTCATTGTCTTCTTCATGTCTAAAAAATTTCACAGTAGGTTTAGACATGTCTTATCGGACCATTCCCTTGTAAGAGATGTTCCATGGTAGCATGACCACATTGAGTGGCAATCATCTGATCCAAAGAAGTGAGCATGTTCTCATCAGAGATATTGTTCAGAAACAAAAGGTGTTTGTGGGGCGAAACAGAGGAAGATAAGGTCAGGAATGTAAATTAAGAAACGGACCATACTGACAGCTGTGGTTTCCATTATTGTAGCTGCTAAGTGGAAAGTAAATCCTAGTGTCACTCCCACATTCCTGCTCTAGGTCTTAGCATATACTGATGATTTGCCATATTATCCTGTGTCCTTAACTCTGCTGTTTCACTTCCCTTCTCCTTCTCTGTTGTTTCTCCCCCCCCCCCCCCTCTCCCCCCCTTCCCCTTTCTATGGAAACTGGAGCCACACACTACAAATTGTCTGTATCCCCCCTTAAACCACCGAATTTGGATTACATGGGGCTCCTGAAGGGCTTGTGGGAGCTGCAGTTTAATGTTAACAGGCGACACCATCTGTATTACCTGGTAAGGGCCATTATACCGTGACACAAACTTCTTAGTTTTCCCCTTGAGCACATACGGATTTGTTAACATAACCCACTGACCCACATGGTACTTAAGTAACATTGCTTTAACATCCAGCACACTTCCCTGTTTCTCTAAAATCTTCACATTCCTTCTTTATACTTCTCTCCACATAAGCTTCGCTCTCTAGTGAAATCCTTCACTGATGTGATGTCTCCTTGCAGTAGGGCTTGCAAAACTCGAAGGGCGATGACAACTGGTGCCCAAAAATTACTTCAGACTGGGATAACCTAGTGCTCTGAACTTGAGGTGTATGCGCTGACAATGTAGGCCAATATGACATCCCAGTTGTTATGCTGGAAATTTATCTAAAAACTCAACATTTTCGCAATTGTCCTGTGAACTCGTTCCGTGCAAGTGTTTGCTTGAGGATGCAGAGCGCTCACCCACAATTTCTTAATGCACAACAGTCTGCATTAGTGCTGCATTCATTCCAACATAAAATTTGCACCCTGATACGCGATTATCGTTCAGGTGTCCCAAACTGAAGTATCCACTGGCGGACCGCTGCCTGAGCCACTGTCGTGCTTTGCTCTGGTAAAGCTATCGTGGAAACGTAATGAGAAAAGTGGTCAATAATGGTTAATATGTTAACGATTCCTGCTTGGTGTTTGTGCTAGGGGTCCTAAGATGTCAAATCCTACCATTTGGAAGGGCTTATTAGCTTCCGGTAACCACTGAGATTTCTTGTGATTTAGTCCTATACTTTGTCCACACGGAATACAGTTTTTCGTGTAATGTTCCATGTCCTGCGTGCACATCATCCACCAGTTCTGCTCTACCCTTTTCTTTGTTGCTCTTTGACCCGAATGTCCTGCTAAAATTAAGTTACGTGCTTATCACACACTTTGTCACGGAAGCTCTGCATTGCTTGATACAATACTCCATCCCCCGTGCAGAACTGCTGTTTAGCAAACTATTGACAGCCCGGGTTTGGGGTTTGCACTTCGTGCTGCCCTCCATTCACTTTCATCAATGCCTGCGCATTCCATAGCACGTACCTTATGGCTGAGTCCGTTTGCGTTAGCGTGCGACCTTGCCAGCCGATGTACTATCTCGTAATCAAACTCCCTTAACTGCAAGGCCTATCTTGAGAATCTACTGATTGGATCTTTAAGTCCTAAAAGCCACTTGTCTACCATAGAGGTAACAACGAAAGTACCCAATTCCAAAAATGACTGAGCATTTCCTTTTCCATTGTGGAATAACTTCTTTCAGTATTATTGAACTGCCGTGAAGTGTACGCAGTAGTGTGCTGCTGTCCGTCTACTTCCTGACTCAAAATAACTCTCGTTGCAAAATTGCTCAAATCACAAGAAAGAATAAAGGGTTTTTCAAAACCCGAATAGACAAGATGAGACTAGATTTAAACAGATCTTTTAACGTCTGGAATGCCCTCTCACACTCAGCTGTCCGATGAAACTTCACTTCTTTTTGTTGCAATTGCGTGATAGGTCTTGGAATTGCTGCAATTTTTGGACATACATATGGTAAAAATTTGTGAGTTTCAAATAAGATAGCAATTCCTTTACCTTGGTGGGTGTTGCAAAACTTTGAACCACCTCAATTAACTTTGGGTCAGTAAGAATTCCATCCTGCCCTATAATGTGACTTAAATACTTAACTCCTCGCAATACAAAATATTTCTAAACAATCAACATTAAGCATGTTGCGCATGAACGATCAAACACTTCGTGCAACCACTCCACATGTTTTGAAATATTCTGTGAATATATGATTGTCATCCAGGTATACCATGCACTGTTTTAGTTTTAATCTGCACAACACACTGTCCAACAAATGCCGAAAGGTTGCTGGTGTGTTTTAAGTTCAAAAGGCATGTGGCAAAACTGAAATTGCCCAGTTAGGGTTGAGAATGCAGCTTTTGGTCAGTCCTGTGGCATTACTTCCAAGTGGTGGTAACTACTACGGGAATCTAGTGTTGTGATGCACCAGCACTGACCAAAGTTGTCCATTTTCCAGTATGTTAGGCATATGATGTGCATCGGACACCATTTTCTGGTTGAGGAAATGGTAGTCACGACAGAAACAATATGCTTTGCCACCATCTAGTGGTTTTTCATTGTAATTTTAATGGGAGCAGACCAGACTGCTGCTAGGTTCTGTGATGCCGTCTCTAAGTTTCTGATGTATAAACTTCCATAATCAGCTGTAAATGTCTTGAAACTCGATACTGTACTTTGTAAACAGGTGTTTCACTTCTGTTAGGAATTTGGTGCTAAACAAACAGTGGTGCAGGTAATGAACCTGATGGATTAAATAATTCCATGTACTTACTTGAAAGTTTTTCCATTAATGCTCTGTTCTGTGCTTCCAGATGCGCTACCTCACTCCTTAGTGCTGACCAGTTGACAGGCCCTCCCAGCATTGTGTAATTTGCTGTAAAATCACGGTTTAGTACAGCCTTACTAACATTTCTAAATTCACAACCAGGGTACCCTGTGGCAACTTTACTTTCTCAGACAGGCACTACCCTTGTGCTGCCTACCTCCCAAACTTACGACACACTATGTTATGTAAAACAGCTAACTGCAGCTAGTACTTTATCTGTCAAAGGTTCAATGATACTCAATGAGTTCACTGGCAGTACCAACATCAATCCAGATTACCTTTCCTGTGAATTGGTTTCCCCTTGCTATGGGACAGACCTTGAGACAGTGAGGGTATTCTGGTTGCAGAGTCTAGCTGAAACAAAGTTTCATCCATTTCTACCATATGCCGTTCCAGATCAATTATGGCATGATGTGCAACCAGGAAATCATCAGAGAATCACATTGTATCTTCTGCTAATCATGGGAAGAACTTTTGCATCCACTTGGAAGTTAACCTCCCCCACTCAGAACTTATTCACCCCATTGTTGAGTGAATTTACATGCCCTCCACCTAGGCCACTTAATGTCCAGTATCGTGTACTTAATATATTTGCCCCAAGTACTCGCTTACTTGCAACCAATACCGGAGAACTGGTACGCAACAATATTTTACATAATTTGTCCCACATATAGCTGGTCAGAAAAAGTGAGGGCATGGTGTGGCTGTGGGACAGGGGAGTGCCCTGTCTGTGACCATCCCCAGCTGTAGCTGATTGTCGTTGGTGGGCCAGGGTCCCCAGCTCCCGCCCCAGTCACGGCGTTTGTGGAGGCAGCATCCCAGGACAGTGGCGACAGTGCATAACCACTATGCACCCGAAGCAGTGACTCTCATGACAGGCAGCTGCCTGTCGATGGTGTCAGATGTTAGTTTAAAACGTGGCATCACTCTGGTGCCTCGTAAGCAACGACCTGCATTATGATGGTGACTATAATTATGGCTGTGAGGTGATACAGGTTCTGCATAACTCCAGTGCCTAATGACAGACAAGTGACGAGCTGGCTGTCAGTTCTTAAATACAGCTTTCTGTTGCTGATGTCTGCAGTTCTTCTTCCCGAGTAGGTCGGTGGAGTATTTTGGTGTTGATCGGCTGGTTTAACCGATTACTCCCATTGATGTTGACCCCCTGGTTTCACCGATTACTCCCATTGATGTTGACCCCCTGGTTTGTGGCGAGCAGCTGCTTGTCAAATCCTCAGCTGGCCAGTGACGCAGTGTTTGCCTTCACTTTGTGTAAAAAGGAAAAATTTGGAGTGCATGCACCACCAGCAACCTCCTAGTGCTCTGAAATGATCCAGAGAAGTCAACATGCACATGCTACCATGAGTGATGGTGGAGGTCACAGAGAGAACTGGTTTCGAGCTGTCTGATTTTGCAGTCAAGAATGGCCTGCTCAGACTGCATGTTCAAAATCTTTTTATTGTCACAGCCAGTAAACATAATGGTAAGTGTGGGACTTCACATGAGGTATCACACAATGCAATCTGTGAACCATGTATCTGGGAGCTTGTTGAGAGATCGGTGGCTTATGGTCTATTGGCAGGTGGTGTTTTGTGCCATACAGAAATACTCCCTTTGTCAGAAAAGTTTCAGGCTAGATTTTCTTAAAAACAGAAAATTGCATCCTAGCTCCTACCAGAGTTGTTGCCTTGGCTGTCTATGTACTGTTGCAAATTTTTGTAAAGGTCTTGGAAGCAAGTAAGGAAATTTTAAACTGTGATGCCTGTAAGCTCATTTGCTTCATCCTGTAGGTGGTCTGCAATATCGTGGTGAAGTTTTCCTTTGTCATTTTTTCAATCACGGAACAAGATTAAAATAGCAAGATGACAGGTTGGGTGAATATTACAATGTGGGATGGCAGTAACAGAATGTCTGGGCAGATACTTCGTTACAGATAAAGCAGTTTGTCATCTTGCATTGCCATGGAGTAAGAACCAGTCCTGAGGATACCGCAAGTCAGGGCTGTGGTGGTCAATTGCTTGTCACAAATGTTTCAAGACTTTGATGCAAATAGTTTGGTTCACTGTTTGTCCTGAAGGAACATACTCATGGTGAACTAATCACTTATCAGAGAATACAATCAACATTGTCTTTGTTCTCGAAAGTTATTAGACTTTTTTCGAAACTGGTGATCAAAGATTCTGGCATTCGGCACTTTGACACTTCATGTGAGGGCTA
Organism: Schistocerca americana; assembly: GCF_021461395.2. Lineage (NCBI taxonomy): Eukaryota > Metazoa > Arthropoda > Insecta > Orthoptera > Acrididae > Schistocerca > Schistocerca americana. Next base: position 759,423,074 of record NC_060130.1, on the reverse strand, counting down.
CACTGGTAACACCAACTTTCATCCCCAGCAATAATCTTGGAAGGAAATGTGGGATCACATCTGACTCGCTCCAGTAGTTAAGTAGAAATTCTTTGTCTTTCCTCTGTCTTTTCATCTTTTAGTGTGCGACGGATGAGTTTTGCATTCAGTTTTAATGTCTCTAAATCATCACATAAAATCTTATGACACACATCACAATTACAAATTAAGTTCTGATGTCACATGCTCAGCTACATGACAGTCTTCGTGCAATAACTGCCTTACATGCTCCATGTTTGCATCGGTAAGTGCTGCAGATGGGCGACCAGCTCTGGGGTAGTTTTGCACTGAATCTCTGCTTCACAAAACCTTTTACGCCACTCAGAGCAAGACTTCTTGAAAGTGCCTCGCCTGCATATGCTTGCTTAATCATTGGGTTTTTCTAGGGTTTTTCCCTAGGGCTTTTCCTGTGCTTATCGCAAAACTTAATGTTCTCTTTGCTCACAGTCAGCATCCATTGTCACCGTAATTAAAGTGCCAAGAACCCAAACTGTGTGTTGCTATACAGCCCTGCCACCTTCTGAGTTTGTGTGGAAACATGGTCAAGGTCATTTCAAGGATGCACATGCACCAGGTAACATAAAAACAACATTTGTTCCTTTTTAGTATTGCAAACTTGGAAATAAAAATAAAAAAAAATATCTGCCATGGAACTTTTCTGACAAAAGCAGTATATGAAACTTTTTTGTATCAAAAGTTATTGCTAATGCCTCCATTTGGATCTAAGAGGAGTTCCTCTGTGCCACTGTCAATGTTTAGAAACGAATGCCAATTGGACGTAACATGCTGTTGGAAAGTTTAAGGCAGCATGGTGCTGATACCATATTGAGACACATCAGTCACTAAAGGTTGCCAAGCAGGAAACAGATAAAGAAATTTCCTTAGTTCAATGAAAGGCTGCTGTTAGGCTTCTCACTACTAAAATATTATGCCATCTCGACAGCAGTTTGCAATTCTAAATAATTTAGGTATAAATTCACCATAATTAATGTTGACAAAAAATGCATCTTAGATTTTTAGACACAGGTAATGTGTAGCGTCTACATTGTGAAAGTTGCAGCTTAAAGGTGCATTTAGATGGGCTGTATTTTACGGCAATATATGGCAGCGATAGCATTGCCATCAACATTGCTGCAATGTGGCTGCAACGGACATCAGTTTTTCGGTATGGCTGGACAATATTGCTAATGTTTCAGGCTGTTGCCGGTAGTTGCCAATGTATTTCTGACATTGTGGGTGTTGCCCACCACATGTGGAGAATATTTCACATTTCAGGCAAAATCTACCTCTGTCCTTGTTCGTAATTTCTTTCCTCTTGTTCTCACTTTAGTTTCCTACTCCTCTCACTGGCACGTTTCAGACATGTCTGAGGGAAAAATAATGTTTTGCTTTTGTCCAAAAATTTGTGCACATACATATAACCGTGTGTTTTGTAGTTGGTTGTGTACAGCAATGGAAAATTGGACAAACAAGAGATCTATGAATATTACAAATGCAGTTCATCTACTACCAGAGCTACGGGACATTGGAAGTTCTGTATACAAAGATTGCAGTCAGAATAAAACTGTTGGCAGACTTTTGACAGTGAGTTAGGAATCGTGCTTGATGAAGCAGGAAAAAATTCTGAAGTGCTCGAACATCCGCCAAAGGGGAGGCAAAAGAAAGTTATGTAGGAAGAGTGGAAGTGCAATTGCCTCTCCATCCACAGGGTTTGCATTTGAGACTGAGTTTCATAGTATCCCAAGACATAGTAATTGATGGTGTAAATGGCTGTGTGTGCTGGCAAACAAAAATAAAATAAAAACTGTATTATTATTTAAGACTTCCCTTAAATAAATCCTTCAGTCCTTCTACCTAAGCATTGCATACTTCTGGTACCATGTGGCTTATTGATGACAGGTGAACTTAAGACGTACATTTAACTTTTTACGAATAACTGGTAGCTACAAACTGATCGTTAATCAATTTGTACCTAGTATACATACTCTCATGTTTGTTTAGGTTTTAGCATTTCTCGGATCAGTTGCTTGTAAAAGATACTCGAAACCGTGTTTAGACATTGTAGTAGAATTCTAGAACAGGTATCTACCCAGTATCAGTTCACTAATTAAATTTTCTGAAGCATTTTGCCTACATAAAAAGGACACATCTGCAAAACCCAATTTCTCATCCCATCTCACTTGATTCCTCATGTACGGTTAATTCTTAATTCTCAACCAGAATTTTTTAGGGACTTTGTTTTGGCCAGGAAGGTTATTGGTGCGAAGGGTGTGCTGCAAGGATAGCTCATCAGCATAGCTCGGAGGGCACTGGTTGTGAAGCAGCCATTGAAATCTTGCATATTCTCCTCTGCTGCATGTTGTGCTTCTGGGTGGTGCACCTTACTTTTGGCAGTGGCCATTCATTGTAGTTGAGAACTGGTTGGTTTCCATATCAATGCAAAATGCTGTGCAGTGGTTGCAGCATAGCTGGTATATAACATTGCTACTTTCACAGGTGGTCCGGTCTGATGGGGTAGGATAAGCCTGTGACAGGACAGGAGTGAGTGGTACTGCTCTTGTGTGGCCCTCATTAAATTAATATTAACCAGGTAACTTGCACAGTTAGGAAATCAGGTATTAACTGTTTTTAAGTAATGTTGGAATATGGTTGCCATACTAATGGTGCCAAAAATTAAGTTACAATGCTACATTCTGAAAGGCACATTGAACTCCTAAGATCTATCGTATCTGCTCATTTGATTTTCAGCAGTAAATGTGTGTCTGCAAGTTCAAAGAGAAATGACTGGCACATGTGGTGTGTTTGGATGTACAGAGTTGTAGTGTAATTGTGACCGTTATGAGCTGTTCCGTGCACTAGTCTGACAGTGGCTTTTTAAATCAGAATTGAGAGCAATATCTGGTGAATTGGAAGTAGTACCCAGAGCTACTGTCTTAACTTACTACGATTGGCCGGAATACTATGCGATGGTGGTCTCAGAAGAGGAAGGTGTATTTCATTCACTTCAAGACCGTGTTGAATGTTACACCTCAACAAAGCCATTTACAGTCAAGTGTAGGGCAGGGACCAATGTCTGTTCACATTTGCCTTTGCACATTATATGCCAGCAGCGGCAGCTGTGCTTTCCATTCTGGATACATTCATAAACTGGCAGTTAATGTGCAGTATGGGGTCAGTTGGCAAGGTGTCGATAGTCTTGGCACTTTTTCTGTGCACTTTTGCAACTAGTTTCAGGCATGCTGTCACATAAAATGTGTTTATAGCTCAGAGAAACAATCCGTGCAACTAAAGCAAATAACTGTTGTTGGTACCAGTTGCAAGCACCATCTGCAACTGACTACGGCAACTGGCACCTGAGGTAACACAGCAATGTGATGATGGTGGTCAGAAAAGGTGGACCAAGCATATTTGTGGATTGGCTATTGCTGTAGTAGCTGTCATGTAATCAACTAGTTGTCAGTCAGTTTGTTATTCTGGTACAGAGATAAACATTGTAGCTACTGTTATGCCAGTCTCAAAAACTTGGTCTTTGTTAGGTAAAAATGATAAAGATGTCTAAAGTACTTAGTTGCTACTGACACTGCCTTTTGAGTGCATTGCAGGCTGTAGACAATTGACCAGACCATTAGCCACTTTCATTAAATTGTAGCCTTGAAGCTTCATTGTGAGGCTCCTGGCTGTAATGGTTAGTCTGGATATCACAGATTACAGTAAGTGGCAAGTTATTTCATTCTGCTATTGGCATACACTCTGGACTAGTCCACATAACTTGCTCCCAGAGGAAAGAAGTAAAAAAGCTTAAACTGTTTGAATCCATGATACATTGTAGTGTAGCAGAAATTGTAGCAGGTAATTCACCTGTGACTTGTAAGTCCTTAAAACTAAAAAATGGGGATGGCTACACATTATGGCCACTAGTCTGTTGTTGGTGCTGCTATTACTTGACACATTGATTTTGTTGTGTTTATTGCTGTCACTGCAACATCAGCAGGTATTTCTGATGTTCCACGAATTCTCCATCCTTAACTGTTGATCACACGCTGCACTGCTGAGAAAGGTCCTCATCGCCAACTTTGTTGTCATACTATTATAACAAAATTCTAAAGCTTGTTAATACAGTCAGTAAAGCCTCGCTGCAGTGACTTGTAGTGATTGGTTTGTGAAATTTGTTTTATTCATCTTATAATGTACACAATTTCAGAATGTAAGTCTGATGAACAAGAGACAGATCAGGCTTAAAATTACTTATATAAAATTTGTTGAACTTAAAATATTACTTGTTGAAGAATTTCTGCAAAGTCATTAACTCATTTTCAGAATTTGCATTCACTACAACTAGCATACATTTTTATTTCATTTTAAGGATTCAGCTCAAAGTATTAGCATCTTTCAGGTAAAAAATTGCATAACTTCTTTTTTAACGTATTTAGCTTCATATTCATTGGGTCAAATCCTTTCATAGAGTGAATTTTCATGTTTAACTATTGAGGAGTCTGAGCATACAATGTTAAGTGATGTGAGGTGAGCATAGTTTGTGCACCTGTTGGTGCAACCTATTATAGATGACATCACGTACTGTCAAATGAGATCACAGCAACAGCCTACTTGCGTGTTAGATTGACTTACGAGCATTTCACTGGAAGGACGTATGGAGTAATTAAACGGTAGCCTCTGGAACTTTGTGGCGGCCTGACATCGAAAGCAAATGCCCAGTTTCCCCAAAGCTGCTAGTTGAATTTCTTCATTGTTACTTTACTGGGAACATTGTCAGTTCGTCACGGCCAATACTAGCACCAAAACAAACGTTTCACCGATGTAACAAACTTTAGCTCCATGAGAGAAAGCACATGGAACACCTTCTGCTGTGGAGTCGAAGTGGCTACTGTCGTGTTTACGTGAACAAAGCAGTTATGCAGATGTGCATGTGGTACCAACTGCTGCAAGCAGACACAGAAAACACTTTGAGTTCTCAATTATGTATCATGTTATTAAATTTTATGCTGTTATATGTTTGACTCGGACACCCTGTACTATAACGTGCCATCTGCAAATGTGACTACCACCACCATGTCACACAGCACAAAACACTGTAACAGTTCAAACTAGTTGTGTGGAATCACACTTCCCTTGACCCTAAGTACATATCCACGCGATCATGGGACACTATCATCTATAGCTTCGCCATAACTGGCATCATCAACTGAAATGCCAAGTTGAGCACTAATTATCATGGATAGTAATATACAGAATACTCATATACATGTGTAGTGGTGTCAGGAGTACCGCCTGTCCTGAATTGCACCACCCGGCAACATCTTTGTCGTGTAACATTGATATCTTATGTGACAGAATGGATGTCATTATCTGGGCAAGATACAAGATGGTTATTTGAGCTGATCCAAGAGTCATTATTGTGTAGTATCAGGAAAGTGCTAATGAGAGCAAGAACTATACTATTTTTAGTCCACATTAATGAAAAGGGATGAAACACAATCCCATTAAATTACAAATCTACAAATAGTTTGGTGACACTCCTGTCCCACTAATTTCAGTTCACGTACAAAATAATAAAGTTGCCGAGAAGTAAATTAGGCATTGTGCTTGTATAGAAAATGATGATTAGATTAACAGTAGGAAGAATTAATTAGTTCAGACATCTTTGGAAAAGTGTGAAACAATGAAAATTTGTGTAAGACATGAAACGCAGGCTTACAGCAGCCATATGTATGTGCCAGTCAATGGAGTTGTCACGGACTTCTCTGTTGCCTGTAGAGTGCTGTGCCAATTTTTTTTAGCCACAGTCATCATCCTTAGACGGCAGCACAATCCAGAAGTGGATAAAATGTCCTGACAATCAAATCAGTGCTCAAAGTTAGTGGGGCATTAAGACCCATCTACCAAGGAAGGGTTAAATTGATGGGATGGTGATATTCACACCTGTCAGCATCTGCTGCCTTTGAAATTGGAATTACTGATTCTAAACTTCTTGTATCCTATCTTTGTGGTTATGTGAAATGTTTGTTGGCAGCAGTAGAATTGTTCTCCCATCACTAAATTTTCTCAGTAGGGCTCTGAAAAGAACATCTCCATAACACTTCTGTATTGTTCAAACCTCGCAATTACGAATCTAGCAGTCTGCCTCTGAACTGCTTTGAGGTCTTCCTTTAATCTGATCTGGCGTGGATCCCACACTTGAGCAATACTCAAGAATAGGTCGCACTTGTATTCTGTATGTGCTCTTTACATGGGAACCAAACTTTCCTAAAATTCTCCCAATAAACCGAAGTCGACCATTTGTCTTCCCTACCACAATCCTTGCAGGCTTCTTCCATTTCACATCACTTTGCAATGTTACACCCAGATATTTAAATGAAATGACTTTATCAACCAGGACACTACTAATTCTGTATCCGAACATTACAGGTTACTCGTATGCATTAACTTTAGAGCTAGCTGCCATTTATCACACCAACTAGAAATTTTGTCTTAAGTCATCTTACATCCTCCTACAGGTGGTCAACTTCGACGCCTCTTCTGTCCACTACAGCATCATCAGCAAGCAACTGCGAATTGCTGCCAAACATGCCCACCAGATCATTAGTGGTCCTATCAGACTTCCCTGGGGCACTCCTGATGATGCCCTTGTCTTTGATGAACACTCCCAATTGAGCGCGACATGCTGGTTTCTATTATTTCAGAAACCTTCGAGCCACTCGCTTATCAGGGAACCTACTCCATATGCTGTTACTGTCCTTAAGTCTGCAGAGGGTCACTGTGCCAAATGTTTCCCAGAGATGTAGGAATATGAGATCTGCCTGTTGCCCTTCATCCGCAGTTCACAGTATATCGTGTGAGAAAAGAGCAAGCGGAGTTTTGCACAAGTGATGCTTTATGAAACCATGCTGAATTGTGGACATGAAGCTTTTCAGTCTCAATTTTTTTTATATATTTAAACTGAGAATATGTTCAAGAATTCTGCAGAAAAACATCGTTCATGATATGGGTCTGTAATTTTCGGGGACTGTTCTTTTACTACATTTTTTATATACAGGAGTCACTGACACCTTGTTCCAGTTGCTTGGGACTTTGCACTGGGTGAGAGTTTCACGACAAATGAAAGCTAAGTAAGGGGCCAATGCTGTAGAGTATTCATTGTAAATCAGGACTGGGATTCGGTGTGAACTGGGAAATTTATTTGTTCTCAACTCTTTCAGTTTTTTCTCTATGTTAGGGGTGCTTATTGTTATGTGTTACATACAAGTATCTGATGGTCAAAGGACAGTATGTTTGTACGATTCTCGTGTGTACCATTTCTTAAACACACGGTTTTATACTTAGCTTATACCAAGTAGAAGGGAAAGTGTGCTGATTCTCCTAGGTCACCAGTTCCTCTGATAGGTCAGCTGCTTTGTTTGTGACCGACAGAAGTACATGTTACTATGGCAAACATGGCACACAAACTGTTTGTCATGAAATTTATGTAATGGAATGGAAAGTATGTGGATATAGTTACCGTACCTCAATGGACATTAGTTGTCCACTAGTTTAGGCAGTTTATGGGCAGCCTTGGATGTTTTTTGAAGATTACAGCTACTCCTCCTTAGATTTCTTTGTGGTCATTTAGGTCATATTAGTTGTTTCTCCACAAGCATTTCACAAGTGTTGTGAAATATTTCTTCTCGAATTTTCATGTGTTCTTGTGTTTTTAAAGTGTAAGGATTCGAAGTGATGAGATTATTTTGGATGGGTTCATGGTGGGTCAAAATATATTTGCATGGATACTGGGAATACGTACTCATGAGGAGTTGGGACATACCTGGAAGAACAGTTATAATGGGAAACAACTTCCAAACTTTTAGAGGAAAAACCATGTTTTTTCAGGATAAAGATAATGAAAATAATAAATGATTTGTTACATTTTGATAATGTGCACAGTCATAACGAATATGTTGTTAGAATTACATGGGAATGAAAAAGAAAAGTACTAGGAGCAAGATTCGATCCAGAGACCTTGTAATTATGAACTGTGGACTCCTTGAATACAAGCAACCAGAGAAGATATACGAGCATACCTGAATTTTCAAACTCGATTTTCTCACAAACCATTGATAGTTGTCTTCATGTCTCTATTGATGAATGTTGTGTTGTCTGTGAGATTTACTTTTTGCTCATGACGAAACCAAAATATTCAAAAGAAGTTTTGAAAAACTGGCACTTCTTGAGAGATTGCATTTCAGCTTGGTGTCTGCAACATGATAAAATGTTGTAAATTATGCTGACGTTAATGCGTATCAGTGTGCCTTACATGTGAATCATTTGGATAATTAAACAACATTCCATAATGTCTCATAGACGTTATTGAAAAATTTCAAGGTTGCTCAAAATGCAAAACAGGAGATGCCAGTATAGGTAGTCCAAATGGCGTGTATGACACTAATAATGTTTCAAAGTCTTGAGTGCAGTAGGATTTTACAGATGTATGTTGGATAAATCAAACTCTGTGTAACACTTACAAGACTGAAACTTTAAAGATCAGTCATCAGGGCAGAGTAACAAGTAGACGGTAATAGATGAGTAAATAATTCACGTAAACTATGAGGTGTCTTAACAAAACTGTAGAAGTGGCAATAATATAAATACTTTGTCTTCACACTATATATTGATGCTGAGTTTTCATGACTGACCTTCTGGACATTAATCAAAGCTAACACTGTGCCATCTTGTAGGGAGCACATTGTGCTCATGTGGGAGCGATCTAGATGCTTGTAACACAATAAACTGGTAGCCAAAATCGCAGGAATTCTTTTTATCCCGTGATTACTGGTTTTGGCGAAACTAAAGCCGCCATCATTGGATTATAGGACACATACAGGTTAAAACATCAAAGCAAACAATTATTAATAGCTGCCTATAACACGCAGGCCTTACAAAATTGTCGTGAGTAGCACATAGGTGTCCGAGAGAGATGCCATAAAAATTAAGTTTTTCCATCACATACAAGTGTGCGCTTGGTCCCTTAAGTTATATCCTGATTAGGAATGTTAATTGCTCTAATGACAGTGTTTAGCAACTGGACTTGAAAGGAATCGGAATAGATCACTTGCAGTAGCTGTTCAGCAATAAAACTACTGATCACTCTCTCAATTAGACAGTGCTTGCACACCACCACAAGATAAATTATACATAATAAGTAGTTCTTACAAATTGAAAGTGGAGGAAACCTGACTAACTTTATATGAACTGTCTTTGAGGGGGCGATGACAGGGCATGCTTACATAACAAAAACACTTTGTGCATCCAATGCTTAATGAGCCTATCTACATACTCACACACAAAGAACTACTTCGAATGTGAGACACTTTATAGACTATGATAATAGAATATATTAACTAGCCTGCAAAGCATAGAAGATGCTTGTCTTACTGTGGTGGCAGATGTTGTAACAGTACAGTTATGAACGTTTGTTTCATACCAAAGCTGAAACTATTTAGATCAGTCCTCAAAATCTGACAAGAAACCGCACTTTGTTTGAACGATCCCTTGAGCCTCGCTTTGAATAAGCGGAGTTGTTGTATTGTCAATGCACACTAATTGAGAATTTTTGTGAAGTACAATCCACCAGTGCTTTCAATAAGAACAATAGAAGTTTCACATTACATTGCAGTGCATCAGCAAAACATAACATTTATAAGGGGATTTAGCTTGGTCATAATTTGTCATTTAAGTAACTGATAAATACTTATATTTATGTTTCTACCAGCTTTTATCACTGCAAAATGTAATTAGTTTAACATGTACTCTGGAAGGGAAAGGGATCATTTCGCATCTGTACAAATAACAATGCTGTAAAAAGCGTTTGCTTTAAGAATAACTTAAATAATTATTACATAACTTGGAAATCAGGTGTGTTTGTATGAAGACCGAATTACACAAAAGCACAGACAAGAAGAAACTTGTATTTGGGAGGACAATGGTTCAGTCCCGCATCCGGCCATCCTGATTTAGGTTTTCTGTGATTTTCCTGAACTGCATCAGCCAAATGCCGGGATGGTTCCTTTGAAAGGGCATGGCTGACTTACTTCCCTAATCCGATGAGACCAATGACCTTGCTGTTTGATCTCTTCCACCAAATCAACCAACCAAAAAGAAACTTGTGTGGTGAGCTGCATCCAAGCTTCTGTCGAAAATGCTTTTCACAGCTAACACTTCTGTAGATCTGAATAATACTGCTTCCTCCCTTGGACTAATGGCCAGTATCAAGAAGTTTTGCAAAGTCCACGGCTCCACAGCACATCTGGCATATACTGTATTTTGTAATTAATCAGAGACCACTTCTTAGATGTATTTCTTTAGCAGCTGAACACGAAATCGAAGGCACCACTCGCGGATGCCCACTTAAGTGATGGATCAGAAATCACATGTATTATTTATTTATTGCAAATAAAGAAAAATGAAAGTAGATGAATGTGAATCTCATGAAGTTTCAACTCTAAAATCAAAAACAATTTTTTTGAATTTGTTTGCACATTGCATTTATTAAAACACAGCCACAGCAGTAATGTCTACAAAGTGTAATTAACTGTGCCTGAAAGACTTTATTCACTAAAGTTCACTGTCTTTTGGTATGATCTGATATCTTTATCATCAGCTTGAGGGCGTGGTATTGATAAGTTAATCCTTGAACATTTCCATCTCGTGTCCAATACTCCTGCTCCAGTTGCCGCACACTCCTGCAGTAACTTCGCCAGTGCTGTGCAGTAAGTGAAAGGAACACAGTGTTAACGAGATCCTGCTATCTTTCCTTCGATATGTCCACCAGTGACAGTGGTCTATTGAAATTGTGTTATATGTTCGTCCATGCCAGTTCTATCGGATTTAGATTGCAGTTGTAGGGTGTAAAACGGACGATTTTGTGGCCTTTGCTCTCTGTGATTTTATCCATGACGTACACTTTCACAGCCATTTTTTCGCCAACAGTCCAGTCTTCCTCATTGAGTCGTTGCTGTTTATTTGCCTCCTCGCAACCACTCAGTAGCGTAGTCCTGAAATCATATTTATTAGGCATTCTGTCGAGCTTCCTGCTGTTGTATGACGCATTATCCATACAATCACAGAAATGGGTGAAATATAGGAATCACCATAGCTGTAAACCGCACACGCCTCCGTCGACGTGCGGTAGTTTCGTAAACTTTCAAGAAATTCGCAAATTAGTGAACAGTTTCTTGCATGGAACTTCCTGACCAACTAAAACTGTATGCCAGACCAGGTTCTCAGGTTCGAGTCCTGGTCTAGTGCACAGTTTTGTCGAAGTTCCAAATTAGTGCAGACTCCCTCTAGGATGAAAATTCGCTCTACTTGCTGAATTTGTCATTTTGTGGAAGTTTTTCCTCAGGCTTATAGAAGTTGTGTGTTCAGTACCAATGCGAAAATATGTCGAAAATGAGACTGCCATTGGAACACACACACACACAAAATTGGCTGTACCACCAGGGAAAGCAGAATGGCAGTATAGTTGTCTTTAAATTTTAGCTGATTTTATGTTACCGTAAATATAAACGCATTACATTTATCATAAACGTAGTAAATACTGCTTGCAAAAATCGAAGAGTAATTGAAAGTCAGTCTCTTGGTGAGATACCGCGAGGCGTCGTTATTTAATCGAACATTTAATTATACAATAGACAAGATGTTCGAAACTTGCATATGGCATCCTCAAAGTTTTAAATCTGATTGAAGGGATCCGCGATTTTAGTGAACTGAGTGTTTCTTGGTAATGACTACATACTATAGCATTTTTCTACTTTTTTTTTTTTGTTTCGTCGTAATTTTTATTCATTAGTAAGAATGAAATGACAGTGAAGGCTACTTTGGTTTTAAGAAAAACTGCACGTCTGCAGTAAGTACTAGCAGAATGTTCCTGAAATAAACTAGCCCCAATCACATGAACAAGTAAACTGGAGTAAGCTTTAGTTCTAAAGTAAGCACCTCAGCAAGTGCTTAAAGAAGTTACTTGCTAGTAAACACAAGATTTTCGTAAGACTACGCGTCGAGGGGCAGTTTGCCGTTGGCAGCGCTGAGAGACAAATGAATGTCTTTCAATCGGTGCTGGTAACGAAGCAGTTAGGTTCGTTTGAGCAGTTACCAGACGACGTCAAACAGGCTGTAATGCGCATGCGCAGCTACTATGACGGAGGCAGCCCGTGCTTGGTACTTGCTCAGCTCAGACACTTTCGTCGCATTTCTGTGTGGAATTTCGGGGGTGGTGGGGCATCACGTGACCATGTGCAGCCCAGCGGCATGTTGTTGAGGGGACATAAGGAGTTGTACGTAGAGCAATTGGTTTATCATATCCCACCCTGATAAAGGATACAAATAAGGAAGCAGTTCTTGGCATAATATCATTTCAATATTAGACTCCACACCTCAAAGTACCATAACATTTTGCTAGGGGGTGACTGACAGTTTTTTTTTAATTCGTACTCATCAGTATTGTTATGTAGCATTTCAAATCAGATTTACGCAGTACTGCAAAAAAACTAGTAGGATGGAATTCAAATTTCTTGGGGAAAAAAAGTGTTTCTATTTCAGAATGTGTGTGTGTGTGTGTGTGTGTGTGTGTGTGTGTGTGTGTGTGTGTGAAAAAAAATAAAAAAAAATATTAACACGGTTGTATGTGAGGGAAAGAAACTGTACAACTGACAGTTTATATTCTACTCTAGGAATAAATGTAGTCATGTGAGGAGTTAAAATGATAAAACACGGTATGCTGCCAATCTACAATTTAGCTTAGAATGGCATTCTATAAATTTAAGATGCAAACACAAGTTAAGAAATAATTTCAGGCCTAGAGGAAGTACTAGACAAGTGCCTTACGATCGAAAAACAGTCACAAAAGGCAGATTTGTAAAATTCTTCTACAGCTGTCAACATATTTGAAACAAAATATTAGCGCAAAACTTCTGACCAAATATGCCTACTTAGTCAGCTTCAAGTCAATGTTTACGTACGTATACAGCATTAAGAGATCTTGCAGTGTCATAAAAGGAACAGGACGTCGGAGACTATTCCAGCAGCATCGGATTTTTGTAAACCATACTAATATGCTTCATTCCGCTCTAATTGCACATTTCTATGTCCAGTTGCACTCTGAAGTACCTGATATTCAGCTTTTCTATGTGGTTTTTGTGATACCAAGTTTCTTGGAGGTCCAGTATTGTGTTCTTACGTTTGGTTCTTTATTTTGGTATAATTTCATTCGTCCCAGAAAATAAAAATTGGCACTTGAAATTGAACGAAGTTGAAAGTAGCCGATAGTGCGGAACGAAACACTTCGTTTCAAATAAACTCAGCGGAAAAAAAAATTAATAGAAGCAAATTTCTCTACAAAAGACAGAAATAGCTTCATTAAGACATTAATGGTTGATTGCTAATAACGTGGAAATATAAAATCAGAAAATTGAAACTAACTTATTTTGGTCTTTCATGATTATGATAATGTATATTAATTCACTTGCTGGTTCCCGGCCACAGAACTGTTTTGTTTTCATTTGACGTGGGAGCCGTAAACCAAGAGACCAGCAATATCACCAAACATATACATGGGTCACGTGGAAAAGGACCCCCCCCCCATAACTCAGCTTGCTCTGCGCATGCGCGAATCTGGCAGCTTGGGCGCGCCGTGCTCATAAGGCAAACATCCGCGCTTCAAGTAGCCATAAGCGGGAGGAAGGCACTGCTCGTACGCGAATTCAGCTGTGCGCATGCGCACGAGCCCGCTGGCAACTGCTCAAACGAACCTGTTGCTTCGGAGGCGGAGGTTTCGCGCCATTTCACTCGGATCACGCGGCTTCCTCCGTTTGGACAGGTCGAATCGAGCAGACGCCATATTGGAGATGAATCTTGCCGCATTTGTTTGATTTTGCAGTAGCACGAAAAAATGCAGTTTCCGGGCATAAAGTCTATAAACATTAACCACCATCGAAGTTTTATAATAAGAGTTTGTCATAATGAAATGTTGTGAAACGGCACATTTATTGACAAGTTTTACGATAGCCTTACACGAATAATGAAGTAAAAATATTGATACATAAACAAGTGTCATCATAGCGTTATCAGTAGTGTGTTAGAGCGCTGAGTAGGATGTCTTGAGTTCGATTCCATGCGACAGTAAATATTACAATTCTCCATATATGTTCAAAATTTTTCTTCACGCTTCTACTACGAAAGGGTACTTTTTTTCTCCTAGAAGGTAATATATATATTTGTAAAGTTTTATTCAACATGTCATATAACTTTTATCAAAGGCTGTCCTTATAGCTTTCTGTTTAAAAACTGTCGAGTTAACGCCTACATGTTTTGTGAAATCAATTTGAAGATAGGGAACATAGTCGTAGTATTAGTCCTGTGTGAAGAAAGTCTAACTGTAGACAAGCATCTCCACACCACACCACAACATTATAACCGAAAGTATCAGATTCCAGGCTAGTTTAGATCTTCTGTTACGTTGGTGATTAGCCTGTCCACAGCAGTGATTCCAAAAACTTTATATAAGCGGGAAACAAGGGAGTGTTGTTAGGGTTCTGTTTCGTCATCGTTTCTTGGCGCTCTGCTTGTACTAGTTACACCGAACAATTTCTAAAGAAAACATTTCAGCTACCCCTACGTGTAATTGTTTTCCTGTATCCAGACTTGTTAGTCATGATCAAGAAGTGGAGAGTGGAGTGATGGGAGGCAACAAGGGAAATTCAGAACAACGAAAAGGAAAATTAATTTTATTATATACGAGGCGCGTTTTTTAAGTAAAGTCCATTTGCACATAAGTACACAACGAAAGGTTATTTAAAAAATTAAATTTACTTTCAGAAAGTACATACTTCACTTTATTTTTCGAGATAGTTGCCAAGTTTGTTCAAACAGGTGTCATACCTCCCAACAAATTTTAAAATTATCAAAACTAGACATGATTGTCTTAATGGGATTTCCGCGATCGTTCATTAAATGAAAATATGGCATTTCAGTCTTTGATCGCTATTTTTTATTTTCAATGACCGGTTGCATATATTGCAGTTACAGAGTAACTTGTCAGCACAGAACTATCGGTTCGCTGTCATAACTCATGAATGAAGTATTTAACGGGCTACTAATTAAAATCGCTTCCCGAAGAGCTGTCCAAACCTCCGCTGAAATAAAAGAAATGGGATCCGTTTATTAAATAAATGGTAACTGGAAAAAGTTATATGCATTATAATCACACATGTATAGAGAGACCTGTAAGAAACAAAGGAGCGTTTGCCAAATGCGACTGAGCGAGGACCAGTTCATCTTTCACTTCTAGCAAACGTGCGATCATAGCCAATCTGCTATTTCATCTTGTTGCAACGTATTGCACTAGACGTAATCGCTGTTTCCCTGCGATATCTTGCATATTTGATAATTCTACGTTAGCAATATTGCTTAGCCTGAAACGAATTTTAAAAATCATTGATACGCAGACACCTTACAGGTGTTAGTGACGTAATTAAAAATATGACGGGCATGAAATAAATGACGATGTCAGCACAGCCAGTGTGAGAGTGTTTTTTCATACCGTCCGACAAAACTAAATTTATTGTGTGTTCCACACATGGTGTATGGCGAATGGACAGGTGTTTTACAGCTGCAACCATATTTTTGCCGGTACCTATGACAATGGCAGTTACTCTGCCCGAAATACACGTCTCCATTATTTCTTTATCAGCGATATTATCTGTCGTGTGATTTTCATTAAAAACGGAGCAATCAAGACATGCTGAAGTCAGTATTCCATCTTTTGAGAAATGTGCTGTCACTGCTATGTAGCTATCTTGCGTATTGGAAGTCCATGAGTCAGTCGTCAGCGTCACTGTTTTAACCTGAGAATACTGCATATTTTATGGCCCAATATTTTTCTTGTAAAATATCCTATGGAAGTAAGTAGTAATTGCAAATTATCACGGATGGTACTATGTTTCTTACACAAATAGTCACAATACAAAGTGAATTTTGTTTTCGAATTGTATGCTAGCTGCCTCCTACGTATGTTAGTGCCTCTTATGTTTCTCGCAATACAGCTACAGAAATCCATTATTTATCGTAAACTTACATTTGAAAGAGCATCCCCAAACCTTTGGAATGCACTATACATTACGAATTTAATGTTTGGCTCTTCATTATTATAGGAGTCTTTATGAAATCTTTTTAAATGGTCGGGAAGATTAGATGTTCCTCCACCTGTGGCATACAGTCGTCTACACAGGCAACTCGTAGCCTTGTGGCACCGTTCATCCCCTGTCTCAAAAAATCGCCACACATCCGATCTACGTTTTGACATACCTAGAAACGAATTATTTTACGATTAAAAATATAATGGTTACTCAGATAAAGTCTAGTCACATTTATAAGTAAATTTGTGAACGTTCATTAACTTCAAAATACCTACTTCTATGTGGTATACAAAAATACAAATACACGTGCCTGCCAGTTCAAAACAACCACCTTATTAGTTACGCCTCCTGCGCTAGTACCAGAAACACCTCAGTGGAGCGCTCTTGTCAGAAGCTCCGTTTGACCAGCGAAATTCCACCGCGCCCTCCGTTTCCTCCGATTAGTTTGGTGCCTCCTACGATAATACAGGTAATCACCGGATGTGGCGCACTTGTTGCACCTTCGATTTACCCGCCAGTTAACAGCATCCGCAGACCAGCACTGCTTTCAAGTGGTGGACATTTCCTCTGCGTCTGACAGCACTAGCACAATCATCAAGTTATCGTGGCCAAACAGGACATACTGTTCTGGAATTACAGATACTGAAAAAGGCGGGATATGGCCTTACCAATACATCTGCGGAGTTTCCGTACAGAATATTCGTCTATATTAATTCCGTGTCTCCTTACAATGAGAAATACATAACTTTACAATATTCTTAATAACATTATCCTTTTAACAAAATAAATCAAACAATATACATTTGCAAATTTCGCAGATATGGTTTATGAACGTCTATAGCATAATTAGTTAAAACATCGACCTCGAGATGGCAACACATTAGTCACTTCACAACATTAGTTCTCGCTACATCCGCTAGATGGCATATGCATGTAGTTAGGCGCACACTACGAAGCGCTTCTTTACTCATGAGGGCAGGCAGGTGGCGTTGAGTGTTGCCGACCTTTGCAATGTAATGTTATTAGGGGAAAAAATTATATGATTCGGAACATACTGTCAGTGATCGTGATGATACTTCCATTATCATTATTACAATATCCACTGGTAATGGTTGGACATACACCCCCCCCCCCCCCCCCCCCTGGAGAGTGGGGTGGGCATGCAATCAATGCTTTTTGAGCAATCCAGCGACCTATCAACTCATTATTGAGAACAACTTGCACTTCTGAGGCAGTGAGGTGAGGCTCTGGTTTGCTGCACAAAAACATTCACTTTGGTGACATCAATAAAGTGTTCCACATGCTGGTTTGACTTTTCAGTGCCCCAAATCCTGCGACTGTGTTGATCATGTCACTGATATATGTTGATTTGTCACTAAAAACCATATGAGTAATCAGTATCTCATCTTCCTCAATCTGACATAATGTTTCTGCACAAAATGTTACGTGCCTCCTTATGTGCTTCTGTGAGGGCACGTAACACACTCCAGACAGTTGATTGAGGAACTCCAAGCTTTCATGGCACATGTCAGTTTACTGGGACTGCGAATAAAACTCGTCCTCTCTATCACCCTCTCCCTCTCTATCGCCCTCGCCCTCTTCCTCTCTATCGCCCTCTTCCTCTCTATCGCCCTCGCCCTCTCTATTTCCTCTCTAAATGATACTCAGTATAAAATTTACATTGGCATGTACTGCCCCATATGTGTTGATGCACATTTATGTCTCGTAATAGTATGATTGGTGATAGTAGCTGGTCTAGTAGGTAAATTAAATTTTGTAGCAGGAACTTCTTTTCTGTAGAGATATAAATATTGCAGATTACCGTCTTGATAGGTATTGGTACCTGTACCACAACAGCTTTTGGGTGAGTCTTCAAGGCCAATTCCTCACTGAATATCTCTGAATTTACTAATGTACACATTCCTCTGAATACTATGTCTGTATTTGCATGTGTTTTGTGGCATGAATTGCAGTTTCTGGTGATACAGTGATAATATCTGGAAAAATTGTTTTGTGTAGTTTAACAACTACTGTCAGATAATTGGAATAGTAGTGCACAAATGCTGAATAGATTGCTTAATAAGTTATCAGCTGGTGAATGAATGACTTTAATATTAGAGTTTTGGGATAACCCATCACCAGATATCAGATACAAGTTGTACAGACGAACTGAAGTTATATGTTACATACACAGCTGCCAGAGGCAGACGTGTCACATTTCCAATACGTCAAATATGTTGCCGATAAACTCAGTTAACTGGCAGAAACAGCCTCTGCAGCAGTGTTGTGATTAGAATTTAAAATGTGGAACACTCACTGTTATTCCTGCATTGCCTGTGTCGGTAGTGCATTGTTGGCGCTCATTTAATAAAGCTGGAAAAACTGCAAAATTATTCGAAGTGCAAGTATCCACAATAGCATAATATTCCAGGTACACACTCTCCTGCCAGAGCGAGTCCCAACTTACAGCAAAATAATTCAGAGTTCACACCGGCTCTTCTCGCAAAAAACACAGGCCAACCGACCCACACTGAAATTCCAAAGGCCAGCCGGTGTGGCCGAGCAGTTCTAGGCATGTCAGCCTGGAACTGCATGACCACTATGGTCGCAGGTTTGAATCCTGCCTCGGCCATGGATGTGCGTGATGTCTTTAGGTTGTTAGGTTTAAGTAGTTCTAAGTTCTAGGGGACTTACGACCTCAGATGTTAAGCCCCATAGTGCTCAGAGCCATCTTGAAATTCTAAAGAAACTGAACAGTTAAATTGCTGCCTGAGAAAGACTGACTGATTCTGCATCTTCCAGTGCAACTGGAGAACTGAACCCAAAGCCAATTAAACAAAGTGTGAAGTTCCTCTATGCCTACACTTACGTGGTGACCATCACAAAAGTTCTACTGTCATCTCCGTGTTGTTAGTTTGAATTGAGGAGACCGTGGGATGTGGGGCTGTGATGTCTGTACATCTGGATAGGCCCACCTACTAATATGGGCCCATCTAGGAAGTAGAAATGGTCGAAAAGTGAACATGCCATGGTTCTCATATAAGTGGCCAATTGGTCATAAATCGATTGCACATTGTGTTGGGTTTTGTTTACATTTGATGTGCAGTACTGCTTCCCTGCATTGCTGGATAGTTGGCTGGGTACATTCAGATGGCATTGCCAGTCTAATCACTGATATGTACATGGAGTCAGAGAGTCGCCTCTTCCATGTGCTTCTCCTGTTGAGCATTGGGTAAAGCTGTTTGAGCCTCACATTAGCTCAGTTGTTACATATTGTTAGTGGTCCCCTGATGTTAGTTTCTGGTCCAACCTGACTCTGAGGTACCTAACTTTTGCACAGAAATGTACTGTGTGTGTGTGTGTTTATACTTATCGTTGTTTACTTTAACATGCCATCGTTCCAGCCCAGGCTCAGCAATTTTAAGTGTAGTCTGTAATCACGGATTGATCTTTGATGGCTTCCAACCTTGTGCTACAATGATAGTGTCATCCGTGTAGATGGCTACCATCATTTTTTGTGTGGTTGGAAAGTTACTGATACGGAGGTTGAACAAGAAGCCCCCAGGACACTGCCTCGGGGTAATCCTGCTTGTGCACTGTGTCGTGTTGACTATTTTGCCCTGAACATCAGAGCTGTATGAGTATACGAGCCATAAGAGTCCATTGGGAAAACCAGTGTCACTGAGTTTGCAAATGAAGCAGTTGTGCCATAGACAATGGAAAGCCTTCTTGATGTCCAGGAACACAGGCTCTGTGACTTTGTTGGTGTTGTTGTGGTGTATAATACCTTCTACTGTGTGGAAGAGTTGTGTTGTGGAGTGGTAATGCCTTAATCTGAATTGCTCCAGTCTCAGAGTGTTGTTCATTGATGCAGTGCCTTGCGAGACATTTGAGAATAACCATCTCAACAATTTCATACAATGAGAACAATGATTATTTCTTGCTAATGGTGTCTGAAGCATTTACTATATACATACAAGGGCCACCTAAATCTTGTAGGAAATGACCTTCACGTACATTGGAGCTGCATACGTCACCAAATGTCTAATCAGTGTCATGTACTTGGACCTCAACACCCTCCTATTTGGTGTGCCTTGCCTGTTGAACATTGGGTAAAGTTGTTAGAGCGTCAAGTTTATTCTATTGGTTGTTTGTTTGTTGTCCCCCAATGGTAGTTTCTGGTCCAACCAGACACTGAGGTACCTAACTTTCACACAGGACTGTAATGGGCTGTGTGTGGTTTAATTTGTGTGTAGTTTTGGTGTTCACACAATTGTTTCAGTTTGCAGTTGTTGACAATTACTCACACAGCCCCTGTGGCTTAATTGGTGTTGAAGCCCTGTGTAACATGTTATACTGCATGGAGGAGTTGATGTCTTTTTAGCAGTGGTGATACCTGAATCCGAATTGCTCCAATCTAAGGCTGTTTGTGTTGATGCACTGCCTCGTGAGACACTTGAGAATAAGCTTCTGAAAACTATAGCTGTGAGAGCACGGCAGACTAATGGGTCGGTAATTTTATGAGAAAAGACAAGTTGGTGGCCTGATTTTATGATGGGTAAGTTTGGTTGCATGCATTAAACAACATCAAAAGTGAATACACAGCTTGTGTTATCTTTGATACGCTGTGTGCACTTCATAATATAATGCCTGTCTTCACCTGTGTGCAACCAGACTCACCCATACTATAATGGTAATTTGGGTGTCCAATCATTTATCTAAAGCAGCTAGGAGCAAATTTATTCATTCTCAACTACAAGTTTTCATTCTTACAGGTGCCTCAAACATTTACAGTATATGTACAAGGGGCACATAAATCTTGTAGGAAATGACCTGCTCATTCCACTGGATCTCCTTACATCATCAGAGGTTTAATCAGTGCCATGTACAATTGGTTTGAGAGCTCCTGTTCAGTATGCATAGCCTGTGAGACATTTGTGAATCGCTATCCCAACAATCTTGCTGAGAAAGCACATCAGACTGAGCAGTATTTAATTTGCGGTGCAGGCTGTGATAACATAATGTTCTTGTAATGGTTGATTTTGGATGCGTGCACTGAACAACCGAAAAAATTGCTGCATTTCTATATTAGACCAAATAAGCCCTCGGTCACAAATATTAAGTCAAAATTGACTAGGTTTTGACGCTACTATGAGCATCATCTTCAGAATTAAACTAACTGTTCTAAAACATAATAGGTATATAAGACATTAATAAACTAAAGTGTGTACTGACTGGAAAGAAATGCAGTACTTACAAGTCACATTCTAAAAAAATCTAAGCCGGAAAGGCGATGTCATGAAAAGTTGTAAATAAGATAAGATGGAGAGCTGCTAAGGGCTGCTCGTACCTGAATGAACGTGGGTTGCAACAAAACTGAGGTGCCCACATTAGGAAGTGTGGGCAAGTAAACATGGTGTTGCTACGAGCACCATCTAGTAGCCGCAGAAAAACTAGGCTACTGTACATTCAAAATTAGACACATGAAATTGCAATGAAGCTGATTCAGGCATAAAGTAAGCACCAATAATAATAAGATAAAGTTACGTATTTATCTGCTTTAAACCGAGATACATTTTGTAATGTAAAAAAAACGTCTGTTATGACATACAAGAAAACAGCAAAGACATAACAGGAAAATAATATTTCAGCAAACTGCATGAGGAAATCTGAATCAAAGATCAAGCAACGGCTTTATACAGTCAAAAAAGTTTTTATTTCGCAGCTGCAGCTGTTCATTGAGAATGTGGCCGCCATGACGAGATAGATGTTTGAAAATCTCCAATTCCTCTAAAACATCTAACCTACGCCCCTTCTTTTCGGTATGCAGAATATTGCTATTGCCAATGGCTTTAGGCACGTGTCCAGTAATTAAGAGATGATCGGCAAAGGATGCATTTCTACTGTCATCTTCAGTACGGTGTGGACTCGTCATAATGTCCTGCGTGTCTTACATGCGTGCAGCTAGACTTGCTCCTGTGATAGCATTCCGGGTTTCCCATGTATTATCCCATGCAGATAGTAGGAAATTTCAGCATTCCAAATTATAACTTTTCATTGTTACACTGTGCCTTAAAACGAGAAGTATATGTGATGAATGTTGATATGCCAGTTCAAATGCTATATAAAATTAAATATTTGGATAGTTAATCCTTCAACAATCTCTCAGAAATAGCAAATTCATAAAGTAGGATGGTGATTATTTTTTATAACTGTGCCTCAAGCATGTGTACAATATATACAGCGGGCACAAAAATCTTGTATTAAATACCTCCTCTCGTCACTGGAGCTGCTCCATCATCAGAGGTTTAATGAATGTCACCAAAATTTTTTTTTCAGTTATTTCTGTTCAGTATTCTTAGCCTGTAAGATATTTGACAATCACCTTCTCAACAACATTGCTTAGTGAGCATGGAAACTCAAATACCACAATTTTGGCATGGTTATACAATTCTTCAGTTGGGTAGCATGCACTGTACAATCTCAAAAGTTGATGCACTTCTTCTATTAAATTCGATAAGGTGTGAACTTGTCATAATGTCCTACCTGTCTTTACCTGTGTGCAACTAGAATTGCCCATTTAATCGTGGAAGTCTGTATTACCCATGAATTACCCAAAGCAGCTATTAGGAAATTTCATCATTCTGAACTTCAACTCTTCATTCTTACACTGTATCTTAAAACAAGAAATCCGTGAGATGCATGTTAAATTACCATGTAAAGTGCCATGTAGAGTCGGTTTGACAGCTGCTTGTTCAATAAGCTTAGCATATGGGACACTTGAGAATCACCTTCTCAACAGTCTTAATGAACAAGCACAGCAGACTCAGGGCCATGAGAAAATCATGTTTTTATAACTGATAATTTCGGCTGCATGAATTGCATGATCCCGATCCCAAAAGTTCATGGATTTCTACTGTCATGTTTGATACCATGTAAACTTGCCATAATGTCATGCCTTTCCTTACCTCTGTGCAGCTGGGCTCTCCACTTTAATTGTGGGATCTCTGTTTCATATGATAATCTCAAGCAACTATTAAGAAATTTCATCTATCTGAACTACAACTTCACATTCTTACATGGTACCTTAAAACAACAAGTGTGTGTGATGCACATTGAAATGCCATTTAAATTATGTATAATATTAAATTTTTGGGATAGTGAATCCACCTATAATCTTACTGCAATGTACAGTCGGGTTGACAGTTGCACTTTTGGTATGTTTAGGTTGCGACGTATTAGAGAATCACCATGCCAACAATGTTGCTGAGCAAGCACAGCAGACTGAGGGGTTGCTAATTTCCCCATGTGAGCCTTGATGATGATGTGCTCTTACAATGGTTGACTTCGCTTGCTTGCATTGAATGATCCCAAAAGTTGATGCATTTCTACTGTCTTCTTCAATACAGTCGTAACTGATCATAATATCATGCTGTCTGTTCTCGCCTGCCACTGGACTTAATAGGGGGGGTTTGGCTTTGACATTAATTATCCCAATCACTTGATAGAAAATGTCATCTTTCTGAACTACAACTCTTTATTCTTACACAGTATCTTAGAACAAAAGTCCGTGAGACGCATATAAAAATACAAGGTAATGTGATACATACATATAAATTTTTGGATAGTTAATCCACCCACAATCTTATTGCCATAGCAAATTTCATACAGTGATAACACTGATTGTATTTTGTTAATGGTGCCTCAAGCATTTACAATATACATCCTGGGGACTCATAAATCTTATACGAAATAACCTGTTCTTTCCACAAGAGCTGTTACATCAACAGAGGTTAATCAGTGCCCTGTACAATCAGGTTGACAGTTGCAGTTTTGGTATGCTTAGGCTGAGAGAAATTGGGGAATCACAATCCCATCTATCCTGCTGAGCAAGAACAGCAGACTGAGGTGTCAGGAGTTTTCCCATGTGGGCCATAATGGTGGCATGCTGTTACTGTTGTTGAGTTCAGTTACATGTATAGAATGATTGCAGAAGTTGATGAGTTTCTGCTGTCGTCTTCGGCATGGTGTGGATTCATCATAATGTTCTGCATGTCTTTGTATACATGCAACTAGACTTATCCCTTTAATAGATTTTGTCTCTCTCATGAGCTACACCAAGCAGCTATTAGGAGTTTTCATCATTCCAAAAAATAACATTTCATTCTTACACTGTGCCGGAAACAAGAAGTGTATGTGATGAACGTTGATATGGCAGTTGATATGTATTATTAAATTTTTGAATAGTTAATCCACTGACAGTCTTATTGGTTAATGGTGCCTCAAGCATTTACAGTATACAATCAGGAGGCACATCAGTCTCTTATTAAATAACATGTTTAATCCATTCTTCTTTTTGGTTGAATTCACTGAACAATCCCAAAATTTGATGCTGTTCTGCTATTATCTTTGATACTGTGTGAACTCGTAATGTCCTACCTGCCTTTACCTGTGTCTGTTTAGGATTGGCCCTTTCATAGTGTGTGTCTCGATGTCCCGTAAATCATCCCAAGCAGCTATTAGTAAACTTCATCATTCTGTACTACAACTCTTCATTCTTACACTGTATCATAAAACAAGTCCGTGACATACATGTTAAAATGCAAGATAAAATGATACATAATAATTACTTTTTGGATAGTTAATCCTACCACAATCTTACAGAAAAAGAAAATGTCATACAGTGACAACCTTGATAATAATTTTTTAAAGATGCCTCTAAAATTAAAGGCATACTTACAGTGGGCACAAAATCTTGTATTAAATAACCCACTCTGTCATTTATAGCCGGTACATCACCAGAGGGTTAATGAGTGCTATCTACAATCACTTTGAGAATTGCCTGTTCAGTATGCTTAGCCTGTGAGACATTTGAGTATCACCATCCCAACAATCTTTCCGAGCATTGACAGTAGATTGAGTGGTCTGTAACTTCCTTGTGAATGCCATGATGACAGCATGCTCTTACAATGGTTGTTTTTGGTTGCATGCACTGAATGATAGCAAATGTGGCTGCACTTCTATTGTTGTGTTTGATACAGTACGAACTACTCATAATGTCATGTCTGCCTTTACCCCTGTCCTGCTAGATTTGAACCTTTTATGGAATTCTGGGTTTCCCATGAATTATCCCAAGCAGCTATTAGGAAATTTCATCATTCCAAGCAATAAAATTTCATTCTTACACTGTGCCTAAAACAAGGTGAGTATGTGATGAGTGTTGGCATGGCAGTTGGAATGATATGTATTATTAAATTTTAGGATAGTTAATCCACCGACACACTGAATGGTTTACAGCACCTCAAACATTTACACTGTACAATCAGGAGGCACATCAGTCTTGTAATAAACTACATCTTCTATTCATTTGAACTGCCACATCATCAGAAGTTTAATCAGTGCCATGTAAACTGGATTCATAGTTGGCTGTTTGGTATGCTTAGGCTGTGAGACATTCTAATGATCTTTCTGAGCAAGCAAACAGGTCATGGGGTCGGTAATTTTCTCATATGGGCAAATATGATGTCATCCTCTTACAGGTATTGCGTACAGTTACATGCATTGAACGATCGCAAAAGTTGATACAATTCTACTGTTATCTTCAATACCATGTGAACTCATCTTGATGTACTGCCTGTCTTTACCTGCATGAAAACAGTGGCAGTCTCGATTTCCCATGAATTATCTCGAGCATCTATTAGGGAATTTCATTATTGTGTACTACAACTCTTTTTGTTACATTATATCTTAAAATAAGACATCTGTGAGATAAAGTGATGCTTAATTATAAATTGTTGGGTAGTTAATCCTTCACAATCTTACTGATACAGAAAATTTCGTTCAATGAGAACCATGATTATTTTGTATCGGTGCCTCAAGGATATATGGGATACATTCTGTGGCCACATCAGTCTTTTATTAAATGATGTGTTTCCTCCACTGGAGCTATTACATTTCCAGAGGATTGATCAGTGCCACGTACAACCTAATCAGCTCTTTATAACTGTGCTTATCCCATGACGCATTGGGAATTACCTTCCCAACAGTCCTAATGAACGGGCACTGCAGACACAGAGGCGATGATGGAAGTGAGATTTTACAATGGTTAAGTTTGATTGCATGCATTGAATGACTGCAAAAGTTGATGCAATTCTACTGTTATTTTTAATACGGTGTGAACTCGTCTTGATGTACTGCCTGTCTTTACCTGCACGCAAACTGTGGCGGCCTCGACTTTCCATGAATTATCTCGAGTAGCTATTAGGAAATTTCATTATTGTGTACTACAACTCTTTTTGTTACATGATATCTTAAAACAAGACATCTGTGAGACAAAGTGATACATAATTATAAATTGTTGGGTAGTTAATCCTTCCCAATCTTACTGATACAGAAAATTTCATTCAATGAGAACCATGATTATTTTGTATCGGTGCCTGAAGGATATATGGGGTACATTCTGTGGCCACATCAGTCTTTTATTAAAATATGTTTTCCTTCCTCTGGAGCAATTGCATTTCCAGAGGATTGATCAGTGCCATGTACAGTTTAAATAGCTCTCTATAATTGTGCTTATCCCATGACGCATTGGAAATCACGTTCCCAACAGTCTTGATGAATGAGCACTTCAGGCCCAGAGGCCATGATGGAAGTATGATTTTGTGATGCTTAAGTTCAATTGCATGCTTTGAATGACCAGAAAAGTTGATGTATTTCTGCTGTCATCTTTTTAATGGCGTGGACTCATCATAATGTCCTCCCTGTCTTTACCTGCATGCAGCTTGACTTGCCAATTTAATAGAATACTGAGTTTCCCATGAATTAATCCAAACAGCTATTAGGAAAATTCATCATTCCAAACAATAATATTTCATTCTGACACTGTGCCTAAAACAAGGAGAGTATGTGATGAGTGTTGGCATGGCAGTTGGAATGGTATGTATTATTAAATTTTAGGATAGTTAATCCACCAACACACTGAATGGTTTATAGCACCTCAAACATTTACAGTATACAATCAGGAGACACATCAGTCTTGTAATAAACTACATCTTCTATCCATTTGAGTTGCCACATAATCAGAAGTTTAATCAGTGCCATGTAAACTGGTTTCATAGTTGGCTGTTCGGTATGCTTAGGCTGTGAGACATTTGAGAATCACCATTCTAACGATCTTTCTGAGCAAGCAATCAGGCCATGGGGTCGGTAATTTTCTCAGATGGGCGAATATGATATCATCCTCCTACAGGTATTGACTACAGTTACATGTATTGAACGATTGCAAAAGTTGATGCAATTCTACTGTTATTTTTAATACGGTGTGAACTCGTCTTGATGTACTGCCTGTCTTTCCTGCACACAAACTCTGGCGGCCTCGACTTTCCATGAATTATCTCGAGTAGCTATTAGGAAATTTCATTATTGTGTACTACAACTCTTTTTGTTACATGATATCTTAAAACAAGACATCTGTGAGACAAAGTGATACATAATTATAAATTGTTGGGTAGTTAATCCTTCACAATGTTACTGATATAGTAAATTTTATACAATGAGAACCGTGATTATTTTGTATCGGTGAGTCAAGCATTTATGGGATACATTCTGTGGCCACATCAGTCTTTTATTAAAATATGTTTTCCTTCCTCTGGAGCAATTGCATTTGCAGAGGATTGATCAGTGCCATGTACAGTTTAAATAGCTCTCTATAATTGTGCTTATCCCATGACGCATTGGAAATCACGTTCCCAACAGTCTTGATGAATGAGCACTTCAGGCCCAGAGGCCATGATGGAAGTATGATTTTGTGATGCTTAAGTTCAATTGCATGCTTTGAATGACCAGAAAAGTTGATGTATTTCTGCTGTCATCTTTTTAATGGCGTGGACTCATCATAATGTCCTCCCTGTCTTTACCTGCATGCAGCTTGACTTGCCAATTTAATAGAATACTGAGTTTCCCATGAATTAATCCAAACAGCTATTAGGAAAATTCATCATTCCAAACAATAATATTTCATTCTGACACTGTGCCTAAAACATGGAGAGTATGTGATGAGTGTTGGCATGGCAGTTGGAATGGTATGTATTATTAAATTTTAGGATAGTTAATCCACCAACACACTGAATGGTTTATAGCACCTCAAACATTTACAGTATACAATCAGGAGACACATCAGTCTTGTAATAAACTACATCTTCTATCCATTTGAGTTGCCACATAATCAGAAGTTTAATCAGTGCCATGTAAACTGGTTTCATAGTTGGCTGTTCGGTATGCTTAGGCTGTGAGACATTTGAGAATCACCATTCTAACGATCTTTCTGAGCAAGCAATCAGGCCATGGGGTCGGTAATTTTCTCAGATGGGCGAATATGATATCATCCTCCTACAGGTATTGACTACAGTTACATGTATTGAACGATTGGAAAAGTTGATGCAATTCTACTGTTATTTTTAATACGGTGTGAACTCGTCTTGATGTACTGCCTGTCTTTCCTGCACACAAACTCTGGCGGCCTCGACTTTCCATGAATTATCTCGAGTAGCTATTAGGAAATTTCATTATTGTGTACTACAACTCTTTTTGTTACATGATATCTTAAAACAAGACATCTGTGAGACAAAGTGATACATAATTATAAATTGTTGGGTAGTTAATCCTTCACAATGTTACTGATATAGTAAATTTTATACAATGAGAACCGTGATTATTTTGTATCGGTGAGTCAAGCATTTATGGGATACATTCTGTGGCCACATCAGTCTATTATTAAAATATGTTTTCCTTCCTCTGGAGCAATTGCATTTCCAGAGGATTGATCAGTGCCATGTACAGTTTAAATAGCTCTCTATAATTGTGCTTATCCCATGACGCATTGGAAATCACGTTCCCAACAGTCTTGATGAATGAGCACTTCAGGCCCAGAGGCCATGATGGAAGTATGATTTTGTGATGCTTAAGTTCAATTGCATGCTTTGAATGACCAGAAAAGTTGATGTATTTCTGCTGTCATCTTTTTAATGGCGTGGACTCATCATAATGTCCTCCCTGTCTTTACCTGCATGCAGCTTGACTTGCCAATTTAATAGAATACTGAGTTTCCCATGAATTAATCCAAACAGCTATTAGGAAAATTCATCATTCCAAACAATAATATTTCATTCTGACACTGTGCCTAAAACAAGGAGAGTATGTGATGAGTGTTGGCATGGCAGTTGGAATGGTATGTATTATTAAATTTTAGGATAGTTAATCCACCAACACACTGAATGGTTTATAGCACCTCAAACATTTACAGTATACAATCAGGAGACACATCAGTCTTGTAATAAACTACATCTTCTATCCATTTGAGTTGCCACATAATCAGAAGTTTAATCAGTGCCATGTAAACTGGTTTCATAGTTGGCTGTTCGGTATGCTTAGGCTGTGAGACATTTGAGAATCACCATTCTAACGATCTTTCTGAGCAAGCAATCAGGCCATGGGGTCGGTAATTTTCTCAGATGGGCGAATATGATATCATCCTCCTACAGGTATTGACTACAGTTACATGTATTGAACGATTGGAAAAGTTGATGCAATTCTACTGTTATTTTTAATACGGTGTGAACTCGTCTTGATGTACTGCCTGTCTTTCCTGCACACAAACTCTGGCGGCCTCGACTTTCCATGAATTATCTCGAGTAGCTATTAGGAAATTTCATTATTGTGTACTACAACTCTTTTTGTTACATGATATCTTAAAACAAGACATCTGTGAGACAAAGTGATACATAATTATAAATTGTTGGGTAGTTAATCCTTCCCAATCTTACTGATACAGAAAATTTCATTCAATGAGAACCATGATTATTTTGTATCGGTGCCTGAAGGATATATGGGGTACATTCTGTGGCCACATCAGTCTTTTATTAAAATATGTTTTCCTTCCTCTGGAGCAATTGCATTTCCAGAGGATTGATCAGTGCCATGTACAGTTTAAATAGCTCTATAATTGTGCTTATCCCATGACGCATTGGAAATCACGTTCCCAACAGTCTTGATGAATGAGCACTTCAGGCCCAGAGGCCATGATGGAAGTATGATTTTGTGATGCTTAAGTTCAATTGCATGCTTTGAATGACCAGAAAAGTTGATGTATTTCTGCTGTCATCTTTTTAATGGCGTGGACTCATCATAATGTCCTCCCTGTCTTTACCTGCATGCAGCTTGACTTGCCAATTTAATAGAATACTGAGTTTCCCATGAATTAATCCAAACAGCTATTAGGAAAATTCATCATTCCAAACAATAATATTTCATTCTGACACTGTGCCTAAAACACGGAGAGTATGTGATGAGTGTTGGCATGGCAGTTGGAATGGTATGTATTATTAAATTTTAGGATAGTTAATCCACCAACACACTGAATGGTTTATAGCACCTCAAACATTTACAGTATACAATCAGGAGACACATCAGTCTTGTAATAAACTACATCTTCTATCCATTTGAGTTGCCACATAATCAGAAGTTTAATCAGTGCCATGTAAACTGGTTTCATAGTTGGCTGTTCGGTATGCTTAGGCTGTGAGACATTTGAGAATCACCATTCTAACGATCTTTCTGAGCAAGCAATCAGGCCATGGGGTCGGTAATTTTCTCAGATGGGCGAATATGATATCATCCTCCTACAGGTATTGACTACAGTTACATGTATTGAACGATTGGAAAAGTTGATGCAATTCTACTGTTATTTTTAATACGGTGTGAACTCGTCTTGATGTACTGCCTGTCTTTCCTGCACACAAACTCTGGCGGCCTCGACTTTCCATGAATTATCTCGAGTAGCTATTAGGAAATTTCATTATTGTGTACTACAACTCTTTTTGTTACATGATATCTTAAAACAAGACATCTGTGAGACAAAGTGATACATAATTATAAATTGTTGGGTAGTTAATCCTTCACAATGTTACTGATATAGTAAATTTTATACAATGAGAACCGTGATTATTTTGTATCGGTGAGTCAAGCATTTATGGGATACATTCTGTGGCCACATCAGTCTATTATTAAAATATGTTTTCCTTCCTCTGGAGCAATTGCATTTCCAGAGGATTGATCAGTGCCATGTACAGTTTAAATAGCTCTCTATAATTGTGCTTATCCCATGACGCATTGGAAATCACGTTCCCAACAGTCTTGATGAATGAGCACTTCAGGCCCAGAGGCCATGATGGAAGTATGATTTTGTGATGCTTAAGTTCAATTGCATGCTTTGAATGACCAGAAAAGTTGATGTATTTCTGCTGTCATCTTTTTAATGGCGTGGACTCATCATAATGTCCTCCCTGTCTTTACCTGCATGCAGCTTGACTTGCCAATTTAATAGAATACTGAGTTTCCCATGAATTAATCCAAACAGCTATTAGGAAAATTCATCATTCCAAACAATAATATTTCATTCTGACACTGTGCCTAAAACAAGGAGAGTATGTGATGAGTGTTGGCATGGCAGTTGGAATGGTATGTATTATTAAATTTTAGGATAGTTAATCCACCAACACACTGAATGGTTTATAGCACCTCAAACATTTACAGTATACAATCAGGAGACACATCAGTCTTGTAATAAACTACATCTTCTATCCATTTGAGTTGCCACATAATCAGAAGTTTAATCAGTGCCATGTAAACTGGTTTCATAGTTGGCTGTTCGGTATGCTTAGGCTGTGAGACATTTGAGAATCACCATTCTAACGATCTTTCTGAGCAAGCAATCAGGCCATGGGGTCGGTAATTTTCTCAGATGGGCGAATATGATATCATCCTCCTACAGGTATTGACTACAGTTACATGTATTGAACGATTGGAAAAGTTGATGCAATTCTACTGTTATTTTTAATACGGTGTGAACTCGTCTTGATGTACTGCCTGTCTTTCCTGCACACAAACTCTGGCGGCCTCGACTTTCCATGAATTATCTCGAGTAGCTATTAGGAAATTTCATTATTGTGTACTACAACTCTTTTTGTTACATGATATCTTAAAACAAGACATCTGTGAGACAAAGTGATACATAATTATAAATTGTTGGGTAGTTAATCCTTCCCAATCTTACTGATACAGAAAATTTCATTCAATGAGAACCATGATTATTTTGTATCGGTGCCTGAAGGATATATGGGGTACATTCTGTGGCCACATCAGTCTTTTATTAAAATATGTTTTCCTTCCTCTGGAGCAATTGCATTTCCAGAGGATTGATCAGTGCCATGTACAGTTTAAATAGCTCTCTATAATTGTGCTTATCCCATGACGCATTGGAAATCACGTTCCCAACAGTCTTGATGAATGAGCACTTCAGGCCCAGAGGCCATGATGGAAGTATGATTTTGTGATGCTTAAGTTCAATTGCATGCTTTGAATGACCAGAAAAGTTGATGTATTTCTGCTGTCATCTTTTTAATGGCGTGGACTCATCATAATGTCCTCCCTGTCTTTACCTGCATGCAGCTTGACTTGCCAATTTAATAGAATACTGAGTTTCCCATGAATTAATCCAAACAGCTATTAGGAAAATTCATCATTCCAAACAATAATATTTCATTCTGACACTGTGCCTAAAACATGGAGAGTATGTGATGAGTGTTGGCATGGCAGTTGGAATGGTATGTATTATTAAATTTTAGGATAGTTAATCCACCAACACACTGAATGGTTTATAGCACCTCAAACATTTACAGTATACAATCAGGAGACACATCAGTCTTGTAATAAACTACATCTTCTATCCATTTGAGTTGCCACATAATCAGAAGTTTAATCAGTGCCATGTAAACTGGTTTCATAGTTGGCTGTTCGGTATGCTTAGGCTGTGAGACATTTGAGAATCACCATTCTAACGATCTTTCTGAGCAAGCAATCAGGCCATGGGGTCGGTAATTTTCTCAGATGGGCGAATATGATATCATCCTCCTACAGGTATTGACTACAGTTACATGTATTGAACGATTGGAAAAGTTGATGCAATTCTACTGTTATTTTTAATACGGTGTGAACTCGTCTTGATGTACTGCCTGTCTTTCCTGCACACAAACTCTGGCGGCCTCGACTTTCCATGAATTATCTCGAGTAGCTATTAGGAAATTTCATTATTGTGTACTACAACTCTTTTTGTTACATGATATCTTAAAACAAGACATCTGTGAGACAAAGTGATACATAATTATAAATTGTTGGGTAGTTAATCCTTCACAATGTTACTGATATAGTAAATTTTATACAATGAGAACCGTGATTATTTTGTATCGGTGAGTCAAGCATTTATGGGATACATTCTGTGGCCACATCAGTCTATTATTAAAATATGTTTTCCTTCCTCTGGAGCAATTGCATTTCCAGAGGATTGATCAGTGCCATGTACAGTTTAAATAGCTCTCTATAATTGTGCTTATCCCATGACGCATTGGAAATCACGTTCCCAACAGTCTTGATGAATGAGCACTTCAGGCCCAGAGGCCATGATGGAAGTATGATTTTGTGATGCTTAAGTTCAATTGCATGCTTTGAATGACCAGAAAAGTTGATGTATTTCTGCTGTCATCTTTTTAATGGCGTGGACTCATCATAATGTCCTCCCTGTCTTTACCTGCATGCAGCTTGACTTGCCAATTTAATAGAATACTGAGTTTCCCATGAATTAATCCAAACAGCTATTAGGAAAATTCATCATTCCAAACAATAATATTTCATTCTGACACTGTGCCTAAAACAAGGAGAGTATGTGATGAGTGTTGGCATGGCAGTTGGAATGGTATGTATTATTAAATTTTAGGATAGTTAATCCACCAACACACTGAATGGTTTATAGCACCTCAAACATTTACAGTATACAATCAGGAGACACATCAGTCTTGTAATAAACTACATCTTCTATCCATTTGAGTTGCCACATAATCAGAAGTTTAATCAGTGCCATGTAAACTGGTTTCATAGTTGGCTGTTCGGTATGCTTAGGCTGTGAGACATTTGAGAATCACCATTCTAACGATCTTTCTGAGCAAGCAATCAGGCCATGGGGTCGGTAATTTTCTCAGATGGGCGAATATGATATCATCCTCCTACAGGTATTGACTACAGTTACATGTATTGAACGATTGGAAAAGTTGATGCAATTCTACTGTTATTTTTAATACGGTGTGAACTCGTCTTGATGTACTGCCTGTCTTTCCTGCACACAAACTCTGGCGGCCTCGACTTTCCATGAATTATCTCGAGTAGCTATTAGGAAATTTCATTATTGTGTACTACAACTCTTTTTGTTACATGATATCTTAAAACAAGACATCTGTGAGACAAAGTGATACATAATTATAAATTGTTGGGTAGTTAATCCTTCCCAATCTTACTGATACAGAAAATTTCATTCAATGAGAACCATGATTATTTTGTATCGGTGCCTGAAGGATATATGGGGTACATTCTGTGGCCACATCAGTCTTTTATTAAAATATGTTTTCCTTCCTCTGGAGCAATTGCATTTCCAGAGGATTGATCAGTGCCATGTACAGTTTAAATAGCTCTCTATAATTGTGCTTATCCCATGACGCATTGGAAATCACGTTCCCAACAGTCTTGATGAATGAGCACTTCAGGCCCAGAGGCCATGATGGAAGTATGATTTTGTGATGCTTAAGTTCAATTGCATGCTTTGAATGACCAGAAAAGTTGATGTATTTCTGCTGTCATCTTTTTAATGGCGTGGACTCATCATAATGTCCTCCCTGTCTTTACCTGCATGCAGCTTGACTTGCCAATTTAATAGAATACTGAGTTTCCCATGAATTAATCCAAACAGCTATTAGGAAAATTCATCATTCCAAACAATAATATTTCATTCTGACACTGTGCCTAAAACATGGAGAGTATGTGATGAGTGTTGGCATGGCAGTTGGAATGGTATGTATTATTAAATTTTAGGATAGTTAATCCACCAACACACTGAATGGTTTATAGCACCTCAAACATTTACAGTATACAATCAGGAGACACATCAGTCTTGTAATAAACTACATCTTCTATCCATTTGAGTTGCCACATAATCAGAAGTTTAATCAGTGCCATGTAAACTGGTTTCATAGTTGGCTGTTCGGTATGCTTAGGCTGTGAGACATTTGAGAATCACCATTCTAACGATCTTTCTGAGCAAGCAATCAGGCCATGGGGTCGGTAATTTTCTCAGATGGGCGAATATGATATCATCCTCCTACAGGTATTGACTACAGTTACATGTATTGAACGATTGGAAAAGTTGATGCAATTCTACTGTTATTTTTAATACGGTGTGAACTCGTCTTGATGTACTGCCTGTCTTTCCTGCACACAAACTCTGGCGGCCTCGACTTTCCATGAATTATCTCGAGTAGCTATTAGGAAATTTCATTATTGTGTACTACAACTCTTTTTGTTACATGATATCTTAAAACAAGACATCTGTGAGACAAAGTGATACATAATTATAAATTGTTGGGTAGTTAATCCTTCACAATGTTACTGATATAGTAAATTTTATACAATGAGAACCGTGATTATTTTGTATCGGTGAGTCAAGCATTTATGGGATACATTCTGTGGCCACATCAGTCTATTATTAAAATATGTTTTCCTTCCTCTGGAGCAATTGCATTTCCAGAGGATTGATCAGTGCCATGTACAGTTTAAATAGCTCTCTATAATTGTGCTTATCCCATGACGCATTGGAAATCACGTTCCCAACAGTCTTGATGAATGAGCACTTCAGGCCCAGAGGCCATGATGGAAGTATGATTTTGTGATGCTTAAGTTCAATTGCATGCTTTGAATGACCAGAAAAGTTGATGTATTTCTGCTGTCATCTTTTTAATGGCGTGGACTCATCATAATGTCCTCCCTGTCTTTACCTGCATGCAGCTTGACTTGCCAATTTAATAGAATACTGAGTTTCCCATGAATTAATCCAAACAGCTATTAGGAAAATTCATCATTCCAAACAATAATATTTCATTCTGACACTGTGCCTAAAACAAGGAGAGTATGTGATGAGTGTTGGCATGGCAGTTGGAATGGTATGTATTATTAAATTTTAGGATAGTTAATCCACCAACACACTGAATGGTTTATAGCACCTCAAACATTTACAGTATACAATCAGGAGACACATCAGTCTTGTAATAAACTACATCTTCTATCCATTTGAGTTGCCACATAATCAGAAGTTTAATCAGTGCCATGTAAACTGGTTTCATAGTTGGCTGTTCGGTATGCTTAGGCTGTGAGACATTTGAGAATCACCATTCTAACGATCTTTCTGAGCAAGCAATCAGGCCATGGGGTCGGTAATTTTCTCAGATGGGCGAATATGATATCATCCTCCTACAGGTATTGACTACAGTTACATGTATTGAACGATTGGAAAAGTTGATGCAATTCTACTGTTATTTTTAATACGGTGTGAACTCGTCTTGATGTACTGCCTGTCTTTCCTGCACACAAACTCTGGCGGCCTCGACTTTCCATGAATTATCTCGAGTAGCTATTAGGAAATTTCATTATTGTGTACTACAACTCTTTTTGTTACATGATATCTTAAAACAAGACATCTGTGAGACAAAGTGATACATAATTATAAATTGTTGGGTAGTTAATCCTTCCCAATCTTACTGATACAGAAAATTTCATTCAATGAGAACCATGATTATTTTGTATCGGTGCCTGAAGGATATATGGGGTACATTCTGTGGCCACATCAGTCTTTTATTAAAATATGTTTTCCTTCCTCTGGAGCAATTGCATTTCCAGAGGATTGATCAGTGCCATGTACAGTTTAAATAGCTCTCTATAATTGTGCTTATCCCATGACGCATTGGAAATCACGTTCCCAACAGTCTTGATGAATGAGCACTTCAGGCCCAGAGGCCATGATGGAAGTATGATTTTGTGATGCTTAAGTTCAATTGCATGCTTTGAATGACCAGAAAAGTTGATGTATTTCTGCTGTCATCTTTTTAATGGCGTGGACTCATCATAATGTCCTCCCTGTCTTTACCTGCATGCAGCTTGACTTGCCAATTTAATAGAATACTGAGTTTCCCATGAATTAATCCAAACAGCTATTAGGAAAATTCATCATTCCAAACAATAATATTTCATTCTGACACTGTGCCTAAAACATGGAGAGTATGTGATGAGTGTTGGCATGGCAGTTGGAATGGTATGTATTATTAAATTTTAGGATAGTTAATCCACCAACACACTGAATGGTTTATAGCACCTCAAACATTTACAGTATACAATCAGGAGACACATCAGTCTTGTAATAAACTACATCTTCTATCCATTTGAGTTGCCACATAATCAGAAGTTTAATCAGTGCCATGTAAACTGGTTTCATAGTTGGCTGTTCGGTATGCTTAGGCTGTGAGACATTTGAGAATCACCATTCTAACGATCTTTCTGAGCAAGCAATCAGGCCATGGGGTCGGTAATTTTCTCAGATGGGCGAATATGATATCATCCTCCTACAGGTATTGACTACAGTTACATGTATTGAACGATTGGAAAAGTTGATGCAATTCTACTGTTATTTTTAATACGGTGTGAACTCGTCTTGATGTACTGCCTGTCTTTCCTGCACACAAACTCTGGCGGCCTCGACTTTCCATGAATTATCTCGAGTAGCTATTAGGAAATTTCATTATTGTGTACTACAACTCTTTTTGTTACATGATATCTTAAAACAAGACATCTGTGAGACAAAGTGATACATAATTATAAATTGTTGGGTAGTTAATCCTTCACAATGTTACTGATATAGTAAATTTTATACAATGAGAACCGTGATTATTTTGTATCGGTGAGTCAAGCATTTATGGGATACATTCTGTGGCCACATCAGTCTATTATTAAAATATGTTTTCCTTCCTCTGGAGCAGTTGCATTTCCAGAGGATTGATCAGTGCCATGTACAGCTTAAAGAGCTCTTTATAACTGTGCTTATCCCATGACGCATTGGGAATCACCTTCCCAACAGTCTTAATGAACGAGCACTGCAGGCACAGAGGCGATGATGGATGTGTGATTTTACAATGGTTAAGTTTGATTGCATGCATTGAATGACTTCAAAAGTTGATGCAATTCTACTGTTATCTTTAATACGGTGTGAACTCGTCTTGATGTACTGCCTGTCTTTACCTGCATGCAAACAGTGGCGGTCTCGACATCCCATGAATTATCTCGAGCAGCTATTAGGAAATTTCATTATTGTTTACTACAACTCTATTCTTACATGATATCTTATAACAAGACATCTGTGAGATAAAGTGATGCATAATTATGAATTGTTGGGTAGTTAATCCTTCGCAATCTTACTGATACAGAAAATTTCATTCAATGAGAACCATGATTATTTTGTATCGGTGCCTCAAGGATATATGGGATACATTCTGTGGCCACATCAGTCTTTTATTAAATGATGTGTTTCTTCCACTGGAGCTATTACATTTCCAGAGGATTGATCAGTGACACGTACAGCTTAAAGAGCTCTTTATAACTGTGCTTATCCCATGATGCATTGGGAATTACCTTCCCAACAGTCTTAATGAACGGGCACTGCAGACACAGAGGTGATGATGGAAGTGTGTTTTTACAATGGTTAAGTTTGATTGCATGCATTGAATGACTTCAAAAGTTGATGCAATTCTACTGTTATCTTTAATACGGTGTGAACTCGTCTTGATGTACTGCCTGTCTTTACCTGCATGAAAACAGTGGCAGTCTCGATTTCCCATGAATTATCTCGAGCATCTATTAGGGAATTTCATTATTGTGTACTACAACTCTTTTTGTTACATTATATCTTAAAATAAGACATCTGTGAGATAAAGTGATGCTTAATTATAAATTGTTGGGTAGTTAATCCTTCACAATCTTACTGATACAGAAAATTTCGTTCAATGAGAACCATGATTATTTTGTATCGGTGCCTCAAGGATATATGGGATACATTCTGTGGCCACATCAGTCTTTTATTAAATGATGTGTTTCCTCCACTGGAGCTATTACATTTCCAGAGGATTGATCAGTGCCACGTACAACCTAATCAGCTCTTTATAACTGTGCTTATCCCATGACGCATTGGGAATTACCTTCCCAACAGTCCTAATGAACGGGCACTGCAGACACAGAGGCGATGATGGAAGTGAGATTTTACAATGGTTAAGTTTGATTGCATGCATTGAATGACTGCAAAAGTTGATGCAATTCTACTGTTATTTTTAATACGGTGTGAACTCGTCTTGATGTACTGCCTGTCTTTACCTGCACGCAAACTGTGGCGGCCTCGACTTTCCATGAATTATCTCGAGTAGCTATTAGGAAATTTCATTATTGTGTACTACAACTCTTTTTGTTACATGATATCTTAAAACAAAGCATCTGTGAGACAAAGTGATACATAATTATAAATTGTTGGGTAGTTAATCCTTCCCAATCTTACTGATACAGAAAATTTCATTCAATGAGAACCATGATTATTTTGTATCGGTGCCTGAAGGATATATGGGGTACATTCTGTGGCCACATCAGTCTTTTATTAAAATATGTTTTCCTTCCTCTGGAGCAATTGCATTTCCAGAGGATTGATCAGTGCCATGTACAGTTTAAATAGCTCTCTATAATTGTGCTTATCCCATGACGCATTGGAAATCACGTTCCCAACAGTCTTGATGAATGAGCACTTCAGGCCCAGAGGCCATGATTGAAGTATGATTTTGTGATGCTTAAGTTCAATTGCATGCTTTGAATGACCAGAAAAGTTGATGTATTTCTGCTGTCATCTTTTTAATGGCGTGGACTCATCATAATGTCCTCCCTGTCTTTACCTGCATGCAGCTTGACTTGCCAATTTAATAGAATACTGAGTTTCCCATGAATTAATCCAAACAGCTATTAGGAAAATTCATCATTCCAAACAATAATATTTCATTCTGATACTGTGCCTAAAACAAGGAGAGTATGTGATGAGTGTTGGCATGGCAGTTGGAATGGTATGTATTATTAAATTTTAGGATAGTTAATCCACCAACACACTGAATGGTTTATAGCACCTCAAACATTTACAGTATACAATCAGGAGACACATCAGTCTTGTAATAAACTACATCTTCTATCCATTTGAGTTGCCACATAATCAGAAGTTTAATCAGTGCCATGTAAACTGGTTTCATAGTTGGCTGTTCGGTATGCTTAGGCTGTGAGACATTTGAGAATCACCATTCTAACGATCTTTCTGAGCAAGCAATCAGGCCATGGGGTCGGTAATTTTCTCAGATGGGCGAATATGATATCATCCTCCTACAGGTATTGACTACAGTTACATGTATTGAACGATTGGAAAAGTTGATGCAATTCTACTGTTATTTTTAATACGGTGTGAACTCGTCTTGATGTACTGCCTGTCTTTCCTGCACACAAACTCTGGCGGCCTCGACTTTCCATGAATTATCTCGAGTAGCTATTAGGAAATTTCATTATTGTGTACTACAACTCTTTTTGTTACATGATATCTTAAAACAAGACATCTGTGAGACAAAGTGATACATAATTATAAATTGTTGGGTAGTTAATCCTTCACAATGTTACTGATATAGTAAATTTTATACAATGAGAACCGTGATTATTTTGTATCGGTGAGTCAAGCATTTATGGGATACATTCTGTGGCCACATCAGTCTTTTATTAAAATATGTTTTCCTTCCTCTGGAGCAATTGCATTTCCAGAGGATTGATCAGTGCCATGTACAGTTTAAATAGCTCTCTATAATTGTGCTTATCCCATGACGCATTGGAAATCACGTTCCCAACAGTCTTGATGAATGAGCACTTCAGGCCCAGAGGCCATGATGGAAGTATGATTTTGTGATGCTTAAGTTCAATTGCATGCTTTGAATGACCAGAAAAGTTGATGTATTTCTGCTGTCATCTTTTTAATGGCGTGGACTCATCATAATGTCCTCCCTGTCTTTACCTGCATGCAGCTTGACTTGCCAATTTAATAGAATACTGAGTTTCCCATGAATTAATCCAAACAGCTATTAGGAAAATTCATCATTCCAAACAATAATATTTCATTCTGACACTGTGCCTAAAACATGGAGAGTATGTGATGAGTGTTGGCATGGCAGTTGGAATGGTATGTATTATTAAATTTTAGGATAGTTAATCCACCAACACACTGAATGGTTTATAGCACCTCAAACATTTACAGTATACAATCAGGAGACACATCAGTCTTGTAATAAACTACATCTTCTATCCATTTGAGTTGCCACATAATCAGAAGTTTAATCAGTGCCATGTAAACTGGTTTCATAGTTGGCTGTTCGGTATGCTTAGGCTGTGAGACATTTGAGAATCACCATTCTAACGATCTTTCTGAGCAAGCAATCAGGCCATGGGGTCGGTAATTTTCTCAGATGGGCGAATATGATATCATCCTCCTACAGGTATTGACTACAGTTACATGTATTGAACGATTGGAAAAGTTGATGCAATTCTACTGTTATTTTTAATACGGTGTGAACTCGTCTTGATGTACTGCCTGTCTTTCCTGCACACAAACTCTGGCGGCCTCGACTTTCCATGAATTATCTCGAGTAGCTATTAGGAAATTTCATTATTGTGTACTACAACTCTTTTTGTTACATGATATCTTAAAACAAGACATCTGTGAGACAAAGTGATACATAATTATAAATTGTTGGGTAGTTAATCCTTCACAATGTTACTGATATAGTAAATTTTATACAATGAGAACCGTGATTATTTTGTATCGGTTAGTCAAGCATTTATGGGATACATTCTGTGGCCACATCAGTCTATTATTAAAATATGTTTTCCTTCCTCTGGAGCAATTGCATTTCCAGAGGATTGATCAGTGCCATGTACAGTTTAAATAGCTCTCTATAATTGTGCTTATCCCATGACGCATTGGAAATCACGTTCCCAACAGTCTTGATGAATGAGCACTTCAGGCCCAGAGGCTATGATGGAAGTATGATTTTGTGATGCTTAAGTTCAATTGCATGCTTTGAATGACCAGAAAAGTTGATGTATTTCTGCTGTCATCTTTTTAATGGCGTGGACTCATCATAATGTCCTCCCTGTCTTTACCTGCATGCAGCTTGACTTGCCAATTTAATAGAATACTGAGTTTCCCATGAATTAATCCAAACAGCTATTAGGAAAATTCATCATTCCAAACAATAATATTTCATTCTGACACTGTGCCTAAAACAAGGAGAGTATGTGATGAGTGTTGGCATGGCAGTTGGAATGGTATGTATTATTAAATTTTAGGATAGTTAATCCACCAACACACTGAATGGTTTATAGCACCTCAAACATTTACAGTATACAATCAGGAGACACATCAGTCTTGTAATAAACTACATCTTCTATCCATTTGAGTTGCCACATAATCAGAAGTTTAATCAGTGCCATGTAAACTGGTTTCATAGTTGGCTGTTCGGTATGCTTAGGCTGTGAGACATTTGAGAATCACCATTCTAACGATCTTTCTGAGCAAGCAATCAGGCCATGGGGTCAGTAATTTTCTCAGATGGGCGAATATGATATCATCCTCCTACAGGTATTGACTACAGTTACATGTATTGAACGATTGGAAAAGTTGATGCAATTCTACTGTTATTTTTAATACGGTGTGAACTCGTCTTGATGTACTGCCTGTCTTTCCTGCACACAAACTCTGGCGGCCTCGACTTTCCATGAATTATCTCGAGTAGCTATTAGGAAATTTCATTATTGTGTACTACAACTCTTTTTGTTACATGATATCTTAAAACAAGACATCTGTGAGACAAAGTGATACATAATTATAAATTGTTGGGTAGTTAATCCTTCACAATGTTACTGATATAGTAAATTTTATACAATGAGAACCGTGATTATTTTGTATCGGTGAGTCAAGCATTTATGGGATACATTCTGTGGCCACATCAGTCTATTATTAAAATATGTTTTCCTTCCTCTGGAGCAGTTGCATTTCCAGAGGATTGATCAGTGCCATGTACAGCTTAAAGAGCTCTTTATAACTGTGCTTATCCCATGACGCATTGGGAATCACCTTCCCAACAGTCTTAATGAACGAGCACTGCAGGCAGAGAGGCGATGATGGATGTGTGATTTTACAATGGTTAAGTTTGATTGCATGCATTGAATGACTTCAAAAGTTGATGCAATTCTACTGTTATCTTTAATACGGTGTGAACTCGTCTTGATGTACTGCCTGTCTTTACCTGCATGCAAACAGTGGCGGTCTCGACATCCCATGAATTATCTCGAGCAGCTATTAGGAAATTTCATTATTGTTTACTACAACTCTATTCTTACATGATATCTTATAACAAGACATCTGTGAGATAAAGTGATGCATAATTATGAATTGTTGGGTAGTTAATCCTTCGCAATCTTACTGATACAGAAAATTTCATTCAATGAGAACCATGATTATTTTGTATCGGTGCCTCAAGGATATATGGGATACATTCTGTGGCCACATCAGTCTTTTATTAAATGATGTGTTTCTTCCACTGGAGCTATTACATTTCCAGAGGATTGATCAGTGACACGTACAGCTTAAAGAGCTCTTTATAACTGTGCTTATCCCATGATGCATTGGGAATTACCTTCCCAACAGTCTTAATGAACGGGCACTGCAGACACAGAGGTGATGATGGAAGTGTGTTTTTACAATGGTTAAGTTTGATTGCATGCATTGAATGACTTCAAAAGTTGATGCAATTCTACTGTTATCTTTAATACGGTGTGAACTCGTCTTGATGTACTGCCTGTCTTTACCTGCATGAAAACAGTGGCAGTCTCGATTTCCCATGAATTATCTCGAGCATCTATTAGGGAATT
The DNA here is from genome assembly GCF_021461395.2 of Schistocerca americana. Classification (NCBI taxonomy): domain Eukaryota; kingdom Metazoa; phylum Arthropoda; class Insecta; order Orthoptera; family Acrididae; genus Schistocerca; species Schistocerca americana. The sequence continues at coordinate 759,378,888 of NC_060130.1, read as the reverse complement.
TCATTATTGTGTACTACAACTCTTTTTGTTACATTATATCTTAAAATAAGACATCTGTGAGATAAAGTGATGCTTAATTATAAATTGTTGGGTAGTTAATCCTTCACAATCTTACTGATACAGAAAATTTCGTTCAATGAGAACCATGATTATTTTGTATCGGTGCCTCAAGGATATATGGGATACATTCTGTGGCCACATCAGTCTTTTATTAAATGATGTGTTTCCTCCACTGGAGCTATTACATTTCCAGAGGATTGATCAGTGCCACGTACAACCTAATCAGCTCTTTATAACTGTGCTTATCCCATGACGCATTGGGAATTACCTTCCCAACAGTCCTAATGAACGGGCACTGCAGACACAGAGGCGATGATGGAAGTGAGATTTTACAATGGTTAAGTTTGATTGCATGCATTGAATGACTGCAAAAGTTGATGCAATTCTACTGTTATTTTTAATACGGTGTGAACTCGTCTTGATGTACTGCCTGTCTTTACCTGCACGCAAACTGTGGCGGCCTCGACTTTCCATGAATTATCTCGAGTAGCTATTAGGAAATTTCATTATTGTGTACTACAACTCTTTTTGTTACATGATATCTTAAAACAAGACATCTGTGAGACAAAGTGATACATAATTATAAATTGTTGGGTAGTTAATCCTTCCCAATCTTACTGATACAGAAAATTTCATTCAATGAGAACCATGATTATTTTGTATCGGTGCCTGAAGGATATATGGGGTACATTCTGTGGCCACATCAGTCTTTTATTAAAATATGTTTTCCTTCCTCTGGAGCAATTGCATTTCCAGAGGATTGATCAGTGCCATGTACAGTTTAAATAGCTCTCTATAATTGTGCTTATCCCATGACGCATTGGAAATCACGTTCCCAACAGTCTTGATGAATGAGCACTTCAGGCCCAGAGGCCATGATTGAAGTATGATTTTGTGATGCTTAAGTTCAATTGCATGCTTTGAATGACCAGAAAAGTTGATGTATTTCTGCTGTCATCTTTTTAATGGCGTGGACTCATCATAATGTCCTCCCTGTCTTTACCTGCATGCAGCTTGACTTGCCAATTTAATAGAATACTGAGTTTCCCATGAATTAATCCAAACAGCTATTAGGAAAATTCATCATTCCAAACAATAATATTTCATTCTGATACTGTGCCTAAAACAAGGAGAGTATGTGATGAGTGTTGGCATGGCAGTTGGAATGGTATGTATTATTAAATTTTAGGATAGTTAATCCACCAACACACTGAATGGTTTATAGCACCTCAAACATTTACAGTATACAATCAGGAGACTCATCAGTCTTGTAATAAACTACATCTTCTATCCATTTGAGTTGCCACATAATCAGAAGTTTAATCAGTGCCATGTAAACTGGTTTCATAGTTGGCTGTTCGGTATGCTTAGGCTGTGAGACATTTGAGAATCACCATTCTAACGATCTTTCTGAGCAAGCAATCAGGCCATGGGGTCAGTAATTTTCTCAGATGGGCGAATATGATATCATCCTCCTACAGGTATTGACTACAGTTACATGTATTGAACGATTGCAAAAGTTGATGCAATTCTACTGTTATTTTTAATACGGTGTGAACTCGTCTTGATGTACTGCCTGTCTTTCCTGCACACAAACTCTGGCGGCCTCGACTTTCCATGAATTATCTCGAGTAGCTATTAGGAAATTTCATTATTGTGTACTACAACTCTTTTTGTTACATGATATCTTAAAACAAGACATCTGTGAGACAAAGTGATACATAATTATAAATTGTTGGGTAGTTAATCCTTCACAATGTTACTGATATAGTAAATTTTATACAATGAGAACCGTGATTATTTTGTATCGGTGAGTCAAGCATTTATGGGATACATTCTGTGGCCACATCAGTCTATTATTAAAATATGTTTTCCTTCCTCTGGAGCAGTTGCATTTCCAGAGGATTGATCAGTGCCATGTACAGCTTAAAGAGCTCTTTATAACTGTGCTTATCCCATGACGCATTGGGAATCACCTTCCCAACAGTCTTAATGAACGAGCACTGCAGGCACAGAGGCGATGATGGATGTGTGATTTTACAATGGTTAAGTTTGATTGCATGCATTGAATGACTTCAAAAGTTGATGCAATTCTACTGTTATCTTTAATACGGTGTGAACTCGTCTTGATGTACTGCCTGTCTTTACCTGCATGCAAACAGTGGCGGTCTCGACATCCCATGAATTATCTCGAGCAGCTATTAGGAAATTTCATTATTGTTTACTACAACTCTATTCTTACATGATATCTTATAACAAGACATCTGTGAGATAAAGTGATGCATAATTATAAATTGTTGGGCAGTTAATCCTTCACAATCTTACTGATACAGAAAATTTCATACAATGAGAATCATGATTGTTTTGTATCGGTGCCTCAAGGATATATGGGATACATTCTGTGGCCACATCAGTCTTTTATTAAGTGATGTGTTTCTTCCCCTGGAGCTATTACATTTCCAGAGGATTGATCAGTGCCACGTACAATCTAAAGAGTTCTTTGTAACTGTGCTTATCCTCTGATGCATTGTTAATCACCTTCCCAATAGTGTTAATGAACGAGCACTGCAGACCCAGAGGCCATGATGGAGGTATGATTTTGTGATGCTTAAGTTCAATTGCATGCTTTGAATGACCAGAAATGTTGATGTATTTTTGCTGTCATCTTTTTAATGGCGTGGACTCATCATAATGTCCTCCCTGTCTTTACCTGCGTGCAGCTTGACTTGCCAATTTAATAGAATACTGAGTTTCCCATGAATAAATCCATCAGCTGTTAGGAAAATTTATCATTCCAAACAATAATATTTCATTCTTACACTATGCCTAAAACAAGGAGAGTATGTGATGAGTGTTGGCATGGCAGTTGGAATGATATGTATTATTAAATTTTAGGATAGTTAATCCACCAACACACTGAATGGTTTACAGCACCCCAAACATTTACAGTATACAATCAGGAGGCACATCAGTCTTGTAAGAAACTACATCTTCTATCCATTTGAGCTGCCACATAATGAGAAGTTTAATCAGTGCCATGTAATGTGGTTTCACAGTTGCCTGTTCGGAATGCTTAGGCTGTGAGACATTTGAGAATGACCATTGTAATGATCTTTCTGAGCAAGCAAGCAGGCCATGGGGTCGGTAATTTTCTCAGATGGGCAAATATGATATCATCCTCCTACAGGTATTGATTACAGTTACATGCATTGAACGATCGCAAAAGTTGATGCAATTTTACTGTTCTGTTTAATACGGTGTGAGCTCGTCTTGATGTACTGCCTGTCTTTACCTGCATGCAAACAGTGGCGGTCTCGACTTCCCATGAATTATCTCGAGCAGCTATTAGGAAATTTCATTATTGTGTACTACAACTCTTTATTATTACATGATATCTTAAAACAAGACATCTGTGAGATAAAGTGATGCATAATTATAAATTGTTGGGTAGTTAATCTTTCGCAATCTTACTGATACAGAAAATTTCATTCAATGAGAACCACGATTATTTTGTATCGGTGCCTCAAGGATATATGGGATACATTCTGTGGCCACATCAGTCTTTTATTAAATGATGTGTTTCTTCCACTGGAGCTATTACATTTCCAGAGGATTGGTCAGTGCCACGTACAGCCTAAAGAGCTCTTTATAACTGTGCTTATCCCATGACGCATTGGGAATCACCTTCTCAACAGTCTTAATGAACGTGCATTGAAGACACAGTGGCGATGATGGAAGTGTGATTTTACAATGGTTAAGTTTGATTGAATGCATTGAATGACTTCAAAAGTTGATGCAATTCTTCTGTTATCTTTAATACGGTGTGAACTCGTCTTGATTTACTGCCTGTCTTTAGCTGCATCCAAACAGTGGCGGTCTCGACTTTCCGTGAATTATCTCGAGCAGCTATTAGGAAATTGCGTTATTGTGTACTACAACTCTTTATTCTTACATGATATATAAAAACAAGACATCTGTGAGATAAAGTGATGCATAATTATAAATTGTTGGGTAGTTAATCCTTCGCAATCTTGCTGAAACAGAAAATTTCATTCAATGAGAACCATGATTATTTTGTATCGGTGCCTCAAGGATATATGGGATACATTCTGTGGCCACATCAGTCTTTTATTAAATGATGTGTTTCTTCCACTGGAGGTATTACATTTCCAGAGGATTGATCAGTGCCACGTACAGCCTAAAGAGTTTTTTGTAACTGTGCTTATCCCATGACGCATTGGGAATTACCTTCCCAACAGTCTTACTGAACGGGCACTGCAGACACAGAGGCGATGATGGAAGTGAGATTTTACAATGGTTAAGTTTGATTGCATGCATTGAATGACTGCAAAAGTTGATGCAATTCTACTGTTATCTTTAATACGGTGTGAGCTCGTCTTGATGTACTGCCTGTCTTTACCTGCCTGCAAACAGTGGCGGTCTCGACTTCCCATGAATTATCTCGAGCAGCTATTAGGAAATTTCATTATTGTGTACTAGAACTCTTTATTCTTACATGATATGTTAAAACAAGACATCAGTGAGATAAAGTGATACATAATTATAAATTGTTGGGCAGTTAATCCTTCACAATCTTACTGATACAGAAAATTTCATACAATGAGAACCATGATTATTTTGTATCGGTGCCTCAAGGATATATGGGATACATTCTGTTATTAAATGATGTGTTTCTTCCACTGGAGCTATTAAATTTCCAGAGGATTGATCAGTGCCACGTACAACCTAAAGAGTTCTTTATAACTGTGCTTATCCTCTGATGCATTGGGAATCACCTTCCCAACAGTGTTAATGAACGAGCACTGCAGACCCAGAGGCCATGATGGAAGTATGATTTTGTGAGGCTTAAGTTCAATTGCATGCTTTGAATGACCAGAAAAGTTGATGTATTTCTGCTGTCATCTTTTTAATGGCGTGGACTCATCATAATGTCCTCCCTGTCTTTACCTGCATGCAGCTTGACTTGCCAATTTAATAGAATACTGAGTTTCCCATGAATAAATCCAAACAGCTGTTAGGAAAATTTATCATTCCAAACAATAATATTTCATTCTTACACTGTGCCTAAAACAAGGAGAGTATGTGATGAGTGTTGGCATGGCAGTTGGAATGATATGTATTATTAAATTTTAGGATAGTTAATCCACCAACACACTGAATGGTTTACAGCACCCCAAACATTTACAGTATACAATTAGGAGGCACATCAGTCTTGTAAGAAACTACATCTTCTATTCATTTGAGCTGCCACATAATCAGAAGTTTAATCAGTGCCATGTAAACTGGTTTCATAGTTGGCTGTTCGGTATGCTTAGGCTGTGAGACATTTGAGAATGATCATTCTAACAATCTTTCTGAGCAAGCAAACATGCCATTTGGTCGGTAATTTTCTCATATGGCAAATATGATGTCATCCTTTTACAAATTTTCTCATATGGCAAATATGATGTCATCCTCTTACAGGACCGAGCGAGGTGGCGCAGTGGCTAGCACCCTGGACTCGCATTCGGGAGGAACACGATTCAATCCCGCGTCTGGCCATCCTGATTTAGGTTTTCCGTGATTTCCCTAAATCGCTGCTGGCAAATGCTGGGATGGTTCCACTGAAAGGTTTCATCCGACTTCCTTCCCCGTCCTTCACTGAACTGACCAGACCGATGACCTTGCTGTTTGGACTCTTCCCACAAACAAACCCACCCTCCTCTTACAGGTATTGAGTACAGTTACATATCATTGAACAATCGCAAAAGTTGATCCAATTCTACTGTTCTCTTTAATACGGTGTGATCTCGTCTTGAGTTACTGCCTGTCTTTACCTGCATGAAGACAGTTGCAGTCTCGATTTCCCATGAATTATCTTGAGCATCTATTAGCGAATTTCATTATTGTGTACTACAACTCTTTTTGTTACATTATATCTTAAAATAAGACATCTGTGAGATAAAGTGATGCATAATTATAAATTGTTGGGTAGTTAATCCTTCACAATCTTACTGATACAGAAAATTTCCTTCAAAGAGAACCATGATTATTTTGTATCGGTGCCTCAAGGATATATGGGATACATTCTGTGGCCACATCAGTCTTTTATTAAATTATGTGTTCCTTTCACTGGAGCTATTACATTTCCAGAGGATTGATCAGTGCCATGTACAGCGTAACGTGTACTTTATAAGTGTGCTTATCCCATGACGCATTGGGAATCACCTTCCCAACAGTCTTACGCAGACCCAGAGGCCATGATGGAAGTATCATTTTACAATGGTTAAATTTGATTGCATGCATTGAATGACTGCAAAAGTTGATGCAATTCTACCCAGAGGTAGAGGAACTATATGGTCACACCATGGTTACTGGGACACATGTGTCCCACTAATTGTAACCACGCAAAGAAAATATTTTAGAAGTAAAATGCGTTTAAGGAAATGTAGTTATCATTTGTAAATATCTGAGATATTGAATACACAGGAAATTGAAGTTTTGGTGCCGAAACTCATGCGACAACGCACTGAAACAGTCACAGCTTTCTATAGACTGAGAATTTCGTGCATCGATTTTCTTCTGAGTTCAGAAGAGCTGCCAACAGGTGGCAGGGCTAAGCAGAAATATGCAACTCGCTTCCCAGTGTTTTAAATAGGTCCCAAAATTAGTGGGACATATGTGTCCTAGCAACCACGAAAGGGTGAAATTATATCTATTATTAAATTTTTGGAGACGTAATCCACTGACAGTCTCACATGTTGATGGTACCTTAAGCATTTACAATATGCAGTCAGGAGGCACATAAAACTATTATTGATGTCATGTTCTCTGCACCTGTAGCGCCACATTGTCAGAGGTTTAATCAGTGTCATGCGACGAATCGTAACAGACCCTTTGAGGTAATCCTAAGCCTCTGAGACATTTGAGAATTATTTTCCTAACAATGCAGTGAGCATGGAAACTGAAAGGTGATGATGTTGGAACAGTTATATAATTCCTCAGTTTGGTTGCATTCACCGAACTTTCCCAAAGTAATGCTGTTCTACGGTTATCTATCATGGGGTGTGAAGTCGTGATAAAGTCTTGCCTGTCTTTACCTATAGGCATTGAGAATTGCCCCTTTCATAGTGGCTGTCTAGATGACCCATGAATTACCCCAAGGAACTATTGGGAAACTTTATCATTTCTAACTAAAACTCCCATTGTTAGCCGGTATCATAAGACAATAAGTCGATGATATATCTGTCAAAATGCAAGCAAAGTGATATGTAATAATAAATTATAGTATAATTAATTCTCCTACAATCTTACAGGAACAGTTAATTTCATACAGTGACGACCATGATTATTAATTGTTACAGATACTTAAAGTGGACACACAAATCTTGTATTCAATGACCTTATCTTTCCACTGGCACTGCTACATCATCCGAGGTTAATCAGTGCCATGTACAGTCAGGTTGGCAGTTGCCGTTCTAGTCTTCTTAAGCAGTGCGACATTAGAGAATCACCATGCCATTAGTCTTTGTTGGCAAGAACAGCAGACTGCGGGGTTCAGTAATTTTCCCATGTGACCCGTAAGGGAGGTATATTGTTAACTGGTTGAGTTGATTTGCATGCATTGAATGATTGCAGAAGTTGATGCATTTGTAATGTATTTAATGCGGTATCGTCTCATCTTAATGTCTTGCCTGTTGTTAGAAGTGTGCTTAAGCATTTGTGGGGTACTTACAATGGGCACATAAATCTTGTATTAAATGATCTTATCTTTCCACTGGCACAGCTACATCATCCGAGGTTAGTCAGTGCCATGTACAATCGGGTTGACAGTTGCAGTTTCGGTATCCTTAGGCAGTGCAACATTAGAGAATCACCATGCCATTAGTCTTTATTGGCAAGAACAGCAGACTGGGGGGTTCAGTAACTTTCCCATGTGGCCTATAAGGATAGCATATTGTTACAGTTTTTGAATTCAGTTGAATGCATTGAACAATTGCAAAAGTTGATGGATTTCTAATGTTGTTTGAATGCGGTGTGGACTCCTCATGACGTCTTGCCTGTCTTTAGAAGCGTGCAACTAGACTTGCCCCTTTAATAGCTTTTGTGTCTCCCATGAATTATCCAAGCAGTTGTGAGGATATATCATCATTCAAAATTAATACACTTCATTCTTACTCTGTTCCTAAAACGACACGTACATGATGAATGTTGATATGACAGTTTAAATGATATGTATTATTAAATTTTTGAATAGTTAATTCATTGACAAACTCGTAGGTTAATGGTGCAAGCATTTACAATATGCATTCAGGAAGCACACCAATCTGTTATTAACGTCATGTTGTATCCACTTGAGGTGCTACATCATCAGAGGTTTATTCAGTGCCGTGTACAATCGGTTTCAGTGTTCCCTGGTCAGTATTCTTAGCCTCTGAGACATTTGTGGGTTATTGTCCTAACAAAGTAACTGATTGAGCATGATAACTGAAAGGCCATGATGTTGTCACAGTTATATAATACCCCAGTTTGGTTGCATTCACTGGACAGTTGATGCAGTTCAACAGTTATCTCTGATGGGGTGTGAACTGGTGATAATGTCCTGTCTGTCCTTACTTGTGTGCATTTAGAATTGCCCCTTCCATACTGGGTACCTATATGACCCATGAATTATCCCAAGGTGCCATTAGAGAATTTCACCATTCAGAACTACAACTCTTCATTCATACACAGAATCATAAAACAATAGGTCGATGACATGCATCTTAACCTCTTAACATATGTATTATTTATAATATGATGGTTTATTTTTCAACTAATTTTTTATTGCCAAAGTGAAATATTCAGTGAAGCATAATAATGATAGTAACAATGAAATTATTATTTAGGTGCTTATCAATGGACATTTTCATCTCTAAATAGCCCCTGGTTTAAAATCACGAGCATACTCGTGATAGGCTTAATCTTTTTTCTCTTATTAAAATTACAGTAATTCTGTGCATTGAAGTGCTAAAAGTGAACAGAAAAACTAACTATTAAAATTTAGAGCCATTGTTTATATGTTTGTCTCTGTGTGAAATACCCTGAAGCAAGGATCAATACACAAATCTACACCACAGTCTTTACACATGTGTCTTGATTCCCTCTATGCCTTCTTCCCTCTGGCATCACGTACACTATTGCACATCCTACACATTCTTGTTGGATTCTGCTTCTTCTCGGTTGGAGGAATTGTAGATGGAAAATGATGCCCAACAAGTCGTATTGGGGTTGATTTTGCTTTGAATGCTTTGGGTGAACATTCCTCCCCATGATGTTTGGCAATGAGCTGTTCAACGACAGCCATGCGAAAGTCAAGGGCAGTGAGCTTTCCTCCATGTTTTTATATAGGACAAAGGCTTTCCATTCTGCTAATTCCAATAGATGAAAAAATATCTTCTTGCAATACTTCTTACCCCTCTTGCATGGCAATGGATCGTTTGCGACGTGCTGATCAACTTTATCTACACCCCCCATTGTGTCATTATAAGCAAATACATCCACTGGTTTGGCAATATATTTGTTTCTTACTTTCTGTGTTTGTATTTCTACATTGTGGATAGTGGACAGCATGCAGATGTCTCTCTTATCTTTCCATTTCAGTGCAGTCAGTTTACCTCGCTGGAATGCTGCAGCCTCCCCTTTCTTCAGTTTCTTGGTCCGGAAAGAAGGCGGCATTTCTTTTCTTGTAGGATGCACGGTGCCATACATATCTGTTCTTTTTGTTAGAAGAAGGTCAGCAAGCTGAGGAGAACTATAATAATTATCTAGAGTCAAGCAGTATCCTATATTTAGCAAGGATTGCATTAGTGTCATTACAGTTTGTGTCGACGTTGTCAGATCCTTGTATTCTTCCTCAAATGTAGTGCCCTTGCCAACGTAATTAATTAGGGACAAAACGTATCCAGTCTGTGACTCACACAACATGAATGTTTTTATGTCAAACTTAGCTCTCTTGAGCGGCAAATACTGGACCCATCCCAGTCGCCCTTTATATAACAGCAGGCTTTCATCTACGGTGACATCTCTTTCTGGAACACAGCTGTTTCTAAGTTTAGATGACAGGTAGCTCACAGTAGGCCATACTTTATTCAGTTCAGGTTGTGGATGGCTTTCTGCATTATAGATTGCATTGTCCGAAAAATGTAAGTTCTTCTTCAAATTGACAAATCTCTTGAATGGTAGAACCTCTCCAAAAATTGGTGTGTCTAATGTAGCTCTTTTTGTCCAGTACAACTGATATGTGTTTCTTTTTTTTTTTTTTTTTTTCAAAATGCTTTGTAACAATATTACAGCAACAAATATGTGCATCTCATCAATTGTTGTTGGCTTCCATGCGGGGACGTTTGTTTGTGTTGCATATTTGTTGGTCTCGGTAACCAAAATTTCCATGTATCCGTCATCAATGAAGTGTCTAAAATAATGCAAGACATCTTCAATACAGGGTTCACAATTAATTTGAGGTTTACCTGTAAAAGGAAAACGTGGTGGAGCAGTTGGCAGTGGCTTATATGGATCTATCTCGTACCATACTTTGGCACTCACAAAGTCACACTCTGAAGGAAATGGTTCATCACTTCCTTCTTCCAAACTCTCTTCATAGCAATCTTCAGAACTCTCAGACCCACTAAATTCAATATCAAACTCATCTACACTCTCCATTTTCATAAAACGTGAGGAAATAACAGGCAAACTGCAAGAACAGATTGTAGAGTGACCGCTAGTACAACTGCCTGATTCAGAGACATCTCTTGCCAGAAATATACACTTCAGAGTAACACACCACAGTGACATCTACCAAAAATATCAAGGAACTGCCAAAACATGAGATAGAATGAGTAAATTCGGGCTTTTAAAACATGTGCCACTCAGAAATGATAAGCCTGAGTATACTCGGCGTTTTATTATTTCGTCAGAATTAAAAAACCGAGTATACTCGGGATTTTATGTTAAGCGGTTAAAGTCCCAGGGAAATTGACATGTAATAACAAATTTTAGGATAATTACTCCTCCCACAATCTTATGGAATGGTATATTTCATGCAGTCCTACTGTTATGATCGATGTGGTGTGAAGTCGTGGTTAAGTTTTGCCTGTCTTTGCCTGTAGGCATTGAGAATTGCCCCTTTCATAGTGGGTGTCAGGATGACACATGAATTACCCAAAGGAGCCATTGGGAAACTTTATCATTCATAACTACAACTCTCCATTGTTACATGGAATTATAAAACAATAAGTCGATGACATGCTTTCTAAATGCAAGGATAAAGGATATGTATTAATAAATTTTAGGGTAGTCATTTCTCCTACAGTCTTACAGGATTGGTTAATTTCATAAAGCGAGGACCGTGATAATTAAATCTTAAAGGGGCCTCCAGCATTTATGGGATACTTACAGTGGACACACAAATATTGTATTAAATGACTCTACTATTCCACTAGCACTGCTACATCATCAGAGGTTAATCAGTGCCATGTACAGATTTTGGGGACAGTTGTAGTTTTGGTCTTCTTAGACAGTGCGACATTAGAGAATCACCATGCCATTAGTCTTTGTTGGCAAGAACAGCAGACTGAGGTGTTCAGTAACTTTCCCATGTAGCCCATAAGGATGGCATATTGTTACAGTTATTGAATTCAGTTGCATGCATGGAACAATTGCGAAAGTTGATGGATTTCCAATGTTGTTTGAATGCTGTGTGTCTTACCTGTTTTTAGAAGCGTGCATCTAGACTTGCCCCTTTAATAGCTTTTGTGTCTCACATGAATTATCCAAGCAGTTGTGAGGATATTTCATCATTCGAAATTAAAACACTTCATTTTTACTCTGTCCCTAAAATGACATTTATGCGATGAATGTTGATATGACAGTTTAAACAATATGTATTATTAAATTTTTGAATAGTTAATACTTTGACAATCACATAGGTTAATGGTACATCAAGGATTTACAATATGTGGTCAGGAAGCACACCAATCTGTTATTAATGTCATGTTGTATCCTCCTGAGGTGCCACATCATCAGAGGTTTATTCAGTGCCGTGTACAATCAGTTTCAGTGTTCCCTGGTCAGTATTCTTAGCCTCTGAGATATTTGTGGGTTATTGTCCTAACAATGTAGCTGATTGAGCATGCTAACTGAAAGGCCACATTGTTGGCACAGTTATATAATTCCTGAGTTTTGTTGCATTCACTGAATAATCACCAAAAGTTGATGCAGTTCAACAGTTATCTCTGATGGGGTGTGAACTGGTGATAATGTCCTGTCTGTCCTTACTTGTGTGCATTTAGAATTGCCCCTTCCATACTGGGTACGTACTTGACCCATGAATTATCCCAAGGTGCCATTAGAGTATTTCATCATTCAGAACTACAACTCTTCATTCGTACACGGAATTGTAAAACATTAGGTCAATGACATGGATCTGATAGTCCCAGGGAAATTGGTATGTAATAACAAATCTTAGGATAATTACTCCTCCCACAATCGTACGGAATGGCATATTTCGTGCAGTGAGGACTGTCATTCCTATTTCTTAAAGTTACCTCAACCATTTACAGGATACATACAGTGGGCACATAAATCTTGTCTTAAATGAGGTTTTCATTCCACTGGGCATGCTGCATCGTCAGAGGTTGATCAGTGCCATGTACAGCCGGTTTGACAGTTGCAGCTTTGGTATGCTTAGTGAGTGAGACATTAGGGAATGAGCATGCCCACAATCTTTCTGGGGAGGAACAGCAGACTGAGGATTCAGTAATTTTCCCATGTGTGCCATGATACTAGCATACATTTAGAATGGTTGAGGTCAGTTGCATGCATTGGACGAGTGCAAAAGTTGATGAATGTCTAATGTTGACTTTGATGCAGAGTGGATTTGTTCATAATGTCTTGACTGTCTTTGCATGCGTGCAAGAACAACTCACCACTTTAACAGCTTTTAGGTCTCCCGTGAAGTACCCAAGAAGTTATTAGGAAATTTCACCATTCCAAACAATAACATTTCATTCTTACACTGTGCCTAAAACAAAAACTGTATTTGATGAATGTTGATATGACAATTTAAATGATATGTATTATTAAATTTTTGGAGACTTAATCCGGTGACAGTCTCACATGTTAATTGTACCTCAAGCACATACAATATGCAATCAGGAGGCACATCAAACTATTATGAATGTCATGTTCTCTGCACCTGTGGTGCCACGTTGTCAGAGGTTTATTCAGTGTTATGCAACGAACCGGAATAGACCTTTATGGTAACCTTTAGCCTCTGAGACATTTGAGAATTATCTTCCTAACAATGCAGTGAGCATGGAAACTGAAAGGCGATGATGTTGGCACAGTTATACAATTCCTCAGTTTGGTTGCATTCACCGAACAGTCCCAAATGTAATGTAGTTCTACTGTTGTCTACGTTGGGATGTGAGGTCATGATGAAGTCTTGCCTGTCTTTACCTATAGGCATTAAGAATTGCACCTTTCATAGTGGGTGTCTAGATGACCCATGAATTACCCCAACGAGCCATTGAGAAACTTTATAATTTGTAACTAAAACTCTCCATTGTTACACGGAATCATAAAACAATAAGTCGATGACATGCTTGCTAAACGCAAGCGAAAGTGATATGTAATAATAAATTTTAGGGTAATCAATTCTCCCACAATCTTACAGCATTGGTTAATTTCATTCAGCAGGGGCATGATAATTAATTCTTAAAGGTGCCTCCAGCATTTATGGGATACTTACAGTGGACACACAAATCTTATATTAAATGACATTATCATTCCACCAGCACTGCTACATCATAAGAGGTTAATCAGTGCCATGTACAGATTTTGGGGACAGTTGCAGTTTTTGTCTTCTTAGGCAGTATGACATTAGAGAATGACCATGCCATTAATCTTTCTTGGCAGGAACAGCAGACTGAGGGGTTAAGTAATTTTCCAAAGAGGCCCATAACGATGGCATATTGTTGCTTTGAACAATTGCGAAAGTTGATGGAATTTCTAATGTTGTTTGAATGCGGTGTGGACTCCTCATGACGTCTTGCCTGTCTTTAGAAGCGTGCAACTAGTCTTGGCCTTTTAATAGCTTTTGTGTCTCCCATGGATTATCCCAGCAGTTGTGAGGATATTTCATGATTCGAAATTAAAACACTTCATTCACACTCTGTCTCTTAAACGACATGTACGTGATGAATGTTGATATGACATTTTAAACAATATGTATTATTAAATTTTTGAATAGTTGATACATTGACAATCTCATAGGTTAATGATACATCAAGCATTTACAATATGCAGTCAGGAAGCACACCAATCTGTTATTAACGTCATGTTGTATCCACTTGATGTGCCACATCATCAAACGTTTATTTAGTGCTGTGTACAATCAGTTGCAGTGTTCCCTGGTCAGTATTCTTAGCCTCTGAGACATTTGTGGGTTATTGTCCTAACAATGTAGCTGATTGAGTATGATAACTGAAAGGCCACGTTGTTGGCACAGTTATATAATTCCTGAGTTTTGTTGCATTCACTGAATAATCACCAAAAGTTGATGCAGTTCAACAGTTATCTCTGATAGGGTGTGAACTGTTGATAATGTCCTGTCTGTCCTTACTTGTGTGCATTTAGAATTGACCCTTCCATGCTGGGTACATACATGACCCATGAATTATACCAAGGTGCCATTAGGGAATTTCATCATTCAGAACTACAACTCTTCATTCTTACACGGAATTGTAAAACAATAGGTCAATGACATGGATCTGAAAGTCCCAGGGAAATTGATATGTAATAACAAATCTTAGGATAATTACTCCTCCCACAATCTTACGGAATGGCATATTTCATGCAGTGATGACCATGATTCCTATTTCTTAAGGTTACCTCAAGCATTTACGGGATACATACAGTGGGCACATAAATCTTGTCTTAAATGAGGTTTTCATTCCACTGATTGTGCTGCATTGTCAGAGGTTGATCAGTGCCATGTACAGCCAGGTTGACAGTTGCAGCTTTCGTATGCTTAGGCAGTGAGACATTAGGGAATCAGCATGCCAACAATCTTTCTGGGGAGGAACAGCAGACTGAGAAGTCAGTAATTTTCCCATGTGTGCCATAACAGTGGCACACATTTACAGTTGTTTGATTTGATTTGATTTCTTTATTAATCTGTGACACAATTCAAATGTTATGGATTTTGCCATTGAATAGTAAGACAATTTAACAGTTTAAATTTGTTTCTTACACAATAGTTGACAGTGAAATTTTCTTATAATCTAATTTACATTTTTCAGTATTATATAATTATTATTTCTCCATATAGTTTAACACACAAGTTTCAGATTTTAAGTAACCTTTTTTAATTCTAGTACTCCATTACTGTATAGTAACTTTTATTTTGTAAAAATTTTTTAGTTTTTCTTAGAAGGAGATTTTCTCTATGTCTTTTATGTTTTGCGTTAATTTATTATATAATTTGATGGTCGTGTACAGTAGACTCTGTTGTGTTTTAACTTTATTTTTTCTTTCCAGATGCAAATTACTGCAGTTCCTAGTTTTGTAACCATGTGCACAACCATTGTTAACATAGTGACCAATATTTTTTTAAATGTACGTAACATTTTGAAAAATATATTCACATGGGACAGTTAAGATTTCCAGCATTTTAAAAAGTTCAAGGCAGTAAGCTATGTTGCCATTCTTGGTCATTATATGTACTGCTTTTTTTTGCAATTTGAATATAGCTTCGATATTTTTCCTGTTCACTCCCCTGAATATTGTCCCATAACTAATAACAGAATGGATATATGCAAAGTATACTGATATAATACATGAAATATCGCATGCTGAAGTAAGAACTCTGAGGGTATAGCATGCTGTAGAGATTCTTTTACGAAGTATTTTTACATGGCCTTCTCACTTCAGCTGACTATCAACTTGCATGCCAAGAAATTTTGTGCTTCCCACCCATTGTATGGTTTACCTAACTTCAGGTTATTGGAATATGGTTTTTTGTTTATGTAAAAGTTCATAGCACTTGTTTTCTTAATATTAAGCGAGACTTTGTTGTTGGCTGCCCACTCATATACACTTTTTAGTGTTTCTTCAGCTTTCTCTCTTAGATCTACATGTGATGTGTCACTGATTAGCACATTAGAGTCATCTGCAAACAATATTGTATGCCCATGCTTTGTAATTTGTGGTAAATCATTAAGATAAATTAGAAATAGTACTGGACCTAGGACATTACCCTGTGGTACACCTATATTTGTTTGTTTGGGGTCATAAAAATGTTTTTTAATACATTTGGATTTACATGATAAATGTGTTATTTCAGTCATCTGTATTCTATTTTCTAGATATGACTGGAACCATTTTTTTACAATCCCCCTTATTCTCAGTTCACCTAGCTTAACCAACAGTGTTTTGTGATCCACTGTGTCAAAAGCTTTGCTTAAATCGAGAAATATACCTGTCATATAGTTTCCTTTATTGAGTGCTTCTAGCATATATTTAGTGAGATATGCTGTTGCTGCTTCTGTGCCTTTCCCTGTTCAGAATCCAAAGTGGTCCTTGGCTAGGAGGTTGTGCTGATTTAAGTAGCTCATAAGTCTTTTTCACAATAGTTTCTATTATTTTTGCAAAGCACAAGAGCAGTGAGAGTGGCCTATAATTTTCTATATTTCCTGTGTCTCCTTTTTTGGAGAGAGGCAGTACTTTAGCATATTTTAAGTAGTCAGGAAAGTAACGTTGCTTGAATGATTGGTTTGTAAAATTAACTAATGGTGATAACAGGCTTTCTATACTGTCATTCATTAGAAAAATTAGAACTTCATGTAAACCAGCTGAATTTTTATTTTTCAGTTTGCAAATTACTTTGTAGACGTCTTCCTTTGTTGTCGATCAATGAATGTGGTACACTTTTGTTTAGCTTTGTGATCTGAGGGACTTTTTGCAATTTTTGCTGTAATTTTGTACCTATACTGCTGAAATAATTATTTATATAGTTTGCCAAATATTTTGAATCTCTTATTAGAGTCCCTTCTTTTTTATTTTTGTGTTTGACACATTCGTCTTTCTGTTGCCGGTTTCCTGTTTTACAATCTTCCAGACTGCTTTGTTTATGCTACACCGAATCATAAAACAATAAGTCGTTGACATGCATATTAAAATACAAGTGAAAGTGATATGTAATAATAAATTTTAGGGTAATCAATTCTCCTACAATCTTACAAGAATAGTTAATTTCATACAGTGAGGACCATGATTATTAATTATTAAAGTAGCCCCGAGCATTTATGGGATACTTAAAGTGAACACTCAAATCTTGTATTAAATGACCTTATCTTTCCACTGGCACTGCTACATCATGAGAGGTTAATCAGTGCCATGTACAATCGGGTTGACAGTTGTAGTTTTGGTCTTCTTATGCTTTGCGACATAAGAGAATCACTATGCCATTAGCCTTTCTTGGCAAGAACAGCAGACTGAGGGTTTCAGTAATTTTCCCATGTGGCCCATAATGTTGTTTGAATGCGGTGTGGATCCATCTTAATGTCTTGCCTGTTGTCAGAAGTGTGCTTAAGCATTGGTGGGATACTTAGACTGGGCACATACTTCTTGTATTAAATGGCCTTATCTTTCCACTGCCACTGCTTCATCATTAGAGGTTAAACAGTGCCATGTACAATTGGGTTGACAGTTGCAGCTTTGGTATGCTTAGGCAGTGAAACATTGGGGAATCACCATGCCAACAATCTTTCTGGGGAGGAACAGCAGACTGAGGTGTCAGTAATTTTCACATGTGTGCCATAATACTGGCATACATTTACAGTGGTCGAGTTCAGTTGCATGCACTGAACAATTCCAAAAGTTGATGCATTTCTAATGTTGTGTTCGATGCGTCGTGGACTTGTGTCATAATGTCTTTCCTGTCTTTACGTGTGTTCAAGAACAACTAGCCACTTTGAAAGCTTTTAGGTCCCCCATGAACTACCCAAGAAGTTATTAGGAAATTTAATCATTCCAAACAATAACATTTCATTCTTACACTGTGCCTAAAACAAAAAGTGTATTTGATGAATGTTGATATGACAGTTTGAATGATACGTATTATTAAATTCGTGGAGACTTAATCCACTGATAATCTCACATATTAATGGTACCTGAAGCATTTACCATATTCAATCAGGAGGCACACCAATCTGTTATTAATGTCATGTTGTATCAACTCTAGGTGCCACATCATCAGAGATTTATTCAGTGCCATGTAAAATTGGTTTCAGTGATGATTGCTCTGTATTCTTAGCCTCTGAGACATTTGAGGACTATCGTCCCAACAATGTAGCTGAGTGAGCATGATAACTGAAATGCCATAATGTGGGCACAGTTATATATTTCCTCAGTTTGGTTGTATTCACCGAACAATTGCAAAAGTAATGCGTACGATAGGGTGTGAATTCGTGATAAAGTCTTGCCTGTCTTTACCCATGTGCATTTAGAATTGCCCCTTTCATGGGGGGTGTCTAGATGACCCATGAATTATCCCAAGGAGCCATTAGGAAATTTTATCTGTCTGAACTACAACTTTTCATTGTTACACGGAATCGTAAAACAATAAGTTGATGACATGCATGTTAAAATGCATATAAAAGTGATATGTAATAATAAATTTTAGGATAATTAATTCTCCTACAATCTTACAGAAATAGTTAATTTCATACAGTGAGGACCATGCTTATTAATTGTTAAAGGTGCCATAAGCATCTATGGGATTTTTACATTGGGTACATCAATCTTGTATTAAATGATCTTATCTTTCCACTGGCATTCCTAAATCATAAGAGGTTTATCAGTGCCCTGTACAATTGGGTTGACAGCTGCAGTTTTGGTATGCTTAGGCAGTGAGACATTAGAGAATCACCATCCGAATAATCTTTCTTGGTTAGAACAGCAGACTAAGGGGGTAAGTAACTTTCCCATGTGGCCCATAAGGATGGCATATTGTTACAGTGGTTGAGTTCAGTTGCATGCATATTCTTTGGTGCAGTGTGGACTCGTCATAATGCCTTGCCTGTCTTTAGATGTGGGCAACTAGATTTGCCCCTTTAATAGGTTTTTGGCCTCCCATGAGTTATCTCAAGAAGTTATTAAGAAATTTCATCATTCTAAAATTTCATTCTCACACTGTGCCTAAAACAAGGTGTGTATTTGATTAATCTTCATGTCACAGTTTAAATGATATGTATTATTATATTTTTGGATAGTTAATCCATTGACAATCTCACAGGTTAATGGTGCTTCAAGCACTTACAATATACAATCAGGAGGCACATCAGTCTATTATTAATGTCATGTTCTATCCACTTGAGCTGCCACATCATCAGAGGTTTAATCAGTGCTTTGTAGAATTGGTTTCAGAGATGCATGCTCAGTATTCTTAGCCTCAGAGACATTTGAGAATTATCTTCCTAACAAAGTAGCTGAGTGAGCATGAAAATCGAAAGGCCATGATGTTCGCACAGTTATAATTCTTCAGTTTGGTCGCATTCACTGAAAAATTCCAAAAGATGATGCAGTTCTACTGTTATCCCCAATAGAGTATGAAGTCGTCATAATGCCCTATGTGTCTTTACCTGTGTGTATTTAGATTTGACCCTTTCATTGTGGCTGTCTAGATGTCCCATGAATCATCCCAAGGAGCTATTAGGAAATTTCATCATTTGGAACTACAACTCTTCATTCTCACATGATATCATAAAACAATAAGTCCGTGACATGCATGTTAAAATGCAAGAGAAAGTGATATGTAATAATAAATTGTGGGGTAATTAATCCTTCCACGATCTTACAGGAATTGCAGACTTCATACAGAGAGAACTGTGATTATTATTTTTTAAAGGTGCCTCAGGCATTAATGAGATACTGACAGTGAGCACATAAATCTTGTACTAAATGTCCTGCTCTTTTCACTGGAGCTGCTACATCACCAGAGGTTTAATGAGTACCATGTGCAATTGGTTTCAGAAATGCCCTTTGCGTATGCTTAGCCAATGAGACATTTGTGAATCACCATCCGACCATAAAATATCTTCCTGTGTCAGCACATCAGACCGTGGGGTTGGTAATTTTGTGGTGAAGTCCATGATAATGGTATGTTCTTATAATGGTTGAGAGCAGTAGGATGCATTGAAAAATTGCAAAATGTGAGGCAGTTCTAGTATCATCTTCGATACAGTGTGACCTCATTATAATCTCCTTCCTGCCTTGCCTGCTTCAACTAGACTTGCTCTTTTAATATAATTCTGTTTTCTCATGAATTGTCCCATGCTGATAGTAGGAAATTTCACCATTCCAAACTATAACATCTCATTGTGACACTGTGCCTTAAAACAAGAAGTGTATGAGTTGAATGTTGTTATGCCAGATCAGATGATATATAATACTACATTTTTGCGTAGTTAATCCACTGAAAATCTCACAGCAGTAGCAAGAAGCAAAGTGAGAAGAGTGATATTATTTTTTGTTGATGGTGCCTCAAGCATGTCCATGATATATACAGTGGGCACAACAGCCTTGTATTATAAAAGCTGCTCTTTCCTCTGAATCTGTTCCATCATCAAAAGTTAATCAGTGTCATTTAAAATCAATTTCAGATATTCCTGTTCAGTATGCTTAGCATGTGAGACATTTGAGAATCACCTTCCTAACAATCTTGCTGAGTGAGCATGGAAACTGAAAGGCCATGATGTTGGTAAGGTTATACAATTCTTCAGTTTGGTAGCATGCACTGAGAAATCCCAAAAGTTAATACACTTCTGCTGTTCTGCTCAATATGTTCTGCCTGTCTTTACCTGTGTGCATTTAGAATTGGCCATTTAACAGTGGGGGTCTGGATTTCCCATGAATTATCCCATGAAGGTATTTGGAAATTTTATCGTTCTGAAATACATTCATAACAATACATTTTTGGATAATAGTTAATCCACCCGCAGTTATACTGTAATAGCAAATTTCATACAGTGAGAATAGTTATTATATTTTGTTAATGGTGCCTCAAGCATCTACAGTATACATTCAGGGGGCACATCAATCTTTTATTAAATGATCTGTTTATTCCACAGGGGCTGCTACATCGTCAGAGCTCTAATGCGTGCCATGTAGAACCGGTTTGAGAATTCATTTTTGGTTTGCTCAGGCTGTGCAACGTTTGAGACTAACCACCCCAACAATCTTGCTGAAGTCAGTAATTTTGCAGTGGGGGCCATGATGTTGACATGCTCTTATAACATCATTCCCGTTTGTACCCATGTACAACCATTAATAGGGGTGTTTGGCCTTCGCTTGAATTATCCCGATCAACTATTAGAAAATTTCATCATTCAGAAGTACAACTCTTCATTCTTACATGTTATCTTAAATCAAGAAGTCTGTAAGATGCATGTTACAATGTGAGGTAAAGTGATACATAATAATAAATTTTTGGGTAGTTAATCCTC
Source organism: Schistocerca americana (assembly GCF_021461395.2). Lineage (NCBI taxonomy): Eukaryota > Metazoa > Arthropoda > Insecta > Orthoptera > Acrididae > Schistocerca > Schistocerca americana. The sequence continues at coordinate 759,357,283 of NC_060130.1, read as the reverse complement.
CCACAATCTTACAGGAATAGCAAATTTCGTTCAGTGAGAACTGTGATTATTATTTTTTAATGGTTCCTCATGAATTTACGTGATGTATTCTGGGGCACATCAATCTTTTATTAAATAACCTGTTCTTTCCACTGGACCTGTAACGTCATTAGAGGTTTAATCATTGCCATGTACAATCGGTTTGAGATTTTCCTCTTCAGAATGCATAGCCTGTGAGACATTTGTGAACTGCTATGCCAACAATCTTGCTGAGCAAGCACATCATACTGAAGGGTCAGTAATTTTGTGGTAAAGGCCAAGATAAGTTCATGTTCTTATAATGGTTGAGTGCAGTACCATGCTTTGAAAAATCGCAAAATTTGAGGCACTTCTCCTGTCCTCTTCAATACAGTGTGAACTCGTCATAAGGTCCTGCCTGTCTTTACCTGCATGCAAGTATACTTGCTCCTTTAATAGGATTCCTGGTTTTCCGTGTATTATCCCATGCAGGTATTAGGAAATTTCTACATTCCAAACTATAACTTTTCATTCCTACATTGTGCCTTAACCCTTTGACTACTGGGGATGTGTTAACTCATCATGCCTCACTGTTCCCTTGGTGTGCCTGATGTGTTTAAGCGCAGCCCTTGGGTTTTCCCTACAGTGCTAAGGACTTGTTGACATGTATCGTGCCACCGGCCTTTTCCCTGCTAGGGACAAGTTTAGGCACGCTGAGTCACCACTAACTGAGCGCAACAGATGTGTAAACACACAGAGCTTCCTTTCTTCCCTGCTCTTCCAGTAGCTGTTCAGTGGTCTGACTGTATAGTCCAAGAGTGCGTATATGTTTGTTGCTGTGTTCCTTCTTTGCAGAATTCGACTTCGCTTCCCTTGTTTTTGTCAGTTTTTTTGTTTTCTATGGAAGAAATGTCATGTCGCCGTGGTTGCACACATAAAAAGATCCTGGATATGGTCACTATGAGTGACAGTCAGTGTGAATTATCTAATGTTGCTAGCAATGATGAGTCATCAACAAAATCTCGAAGCTGTAGTCCTCAGCCGTTTATATCACAGGGGAGAGCAAGAATTACTGTCAGCAGTTCCTCTGAATCTGAGGAATCAGAAAGTGACAGTGAAACGGTGTAGAAAAGAGTATGCTTAAGTGCCGCTTTTGACTGGAAAGAAACCTATTTCCAGCGATTAAACCATTACTTTGAGGACTCGAGTTCAGGACACAAATCTCAACTGGATACTGAGCCAAGCAGTTTTTCATTTTTCCTGACAATTATGTCTGAAGAACTGTTGCAATTTAATGCAGACAAAACAAATCGTTTTTACATTTACTCCAGGGAAAAGACTACAGAATCTGTGAATTCTCGACTGTCAAAGTGGAAAACTGGATTTGAGGAAATGTTTTGTTGCTATTTTCCTTCTAATGGCACAAGTTTAGAAGTTAAAATGAAATGATCATTGGTCCAGAGATACACTTTTTGAACACACCAGTTTTCAGCGAAATTATGTCCCATGACCGCTTTTGTCTACTTCTGAGAATGCTACACTTCTGTGATAATAACTCTGCAAGTACTGGAGGCGATGGCAGTCTATTTAAAATTAGGATGATTGTTGATAAAGTTCATAAGACGTTCCGTAATTCATGTCATCCACATCACAAGCTTTGTGTAGAATAAAGTCTCTTGCTGTTCAAAGGATGATTATCTTTTAAGCAATTCATTCCAACCAAGCAAAGTAGATTCGGAATAAAGACATTTATACTGTGTGACTGTCAGAGCGGGTATATTTTGGATTTTATAGTATATATAGCCACAACAACAGAAATTGGGTTCCACAAGGAAGGGAAAAGTGCGACATAGTGGCAACTGTTACAGGACCGTATTTGGAACAGGGTCATATTCTGTATGTCGATAATTGGTACTCCACCCCAGACCTGTTCCTCTGGCTTCACACCATGGAACAGCCGCATGTTGCACTGTTTGTCAGAATAGGCACAACATGCCAAATTGGCAGAAGCAATTAAAACGAGGAGAAACTGAGTTTAAGTCCACTGAGAAGATCCTTGCTATCAAATGGTGTGATAAGAGAGAGGTGTGCATGTTTCCCACAAGTCACACAACACAAATGGTTGAAACAGAGAATACTGACAGAAATACTGGCGAAAAAGTAAAGAATCCGCAATGTATTGTAGATTACAATTCGATTATGGGTGCAGTTGACTGTTGTGACATGTTACTGAGCACAGTCGGATCAGTTCTTAAGGCTGTGAAATGGTACAAGAAATATTTTGTTCACACTCTGGATTTGTGCATTCTAAATGCACTTCTGTATTAATTACTAAATAAAAAAATAAAGAGGCAAAAAACATAAAAAGAATATAAATCTATTTTTGACCTCCCAATGCCTGTCCAAAATAGCATGGGGCATAGATGCAACAAGTGTAAAATTATTCAAACAATGCCTGACTTCTTCATATGTAGCAGTTTGCTGGCAGATGAACGAACTTGGTGATTGAGGTGGTGCAATATCTATACTGCGCCAAATGTAATTATGCCGAGTACATTGTGCCAGTGTAACAAAACACATATATCAATCTATGTACCATACATTTAAATTATTAACATGTAACATAGACAGTTATATTCTTTTATCTGTAGTAGTACAAATATAAATCACATTCAATCTACTTGTATAAAACCTGTTTTCCATAACTGATTTCAAATGCCTTTGATCAACGAAAAACAACATGCCCAAGTTAAAATTCTGTTCTCAGTGCGATTTTTCTTGTCACTTTGCCTCTGTTGTTAGGCGATATTGGAAATTAAAGTCACTGTTATGGGGAAGGTGGGAGGGCTTAAAATTAGTTGTTTGAATGAGACTGGCTTTTTTTAAGCATTAATATAAAACGGTACCATATTTGTGAAAGAACTATTGAATATACCCTGCTTTCATCTTTTAATAAAAATCATCTTTTCGACTAATTTGTAGATTATTGGAAAATGTTAGGGGAATAAAGCTTTTTATTCCATATCTTTGTGCTATCAATGTATTGCACTCTAAATTTCATTTTCATCATGCGTTCACTCTACAACATATGCGAATCCGAAGTTTACATTGTTTTTGGGCCTGATTTTTGCACCCAACTTTCATCCCAATTATACAGTTTTGAATGTTTTATAAAACATAGTTTTTCAGCAAAATCAGAACAAAAATACTTCATTTTTGGTATTTTTACAAAATCTTCAATTTTGCACTTAATTCATTCAGTACTGGAAAGTGCTATGCAAATGAAACCTTATATTTGAGAACTTTGTGTTGTTAGATTACTACATGCCAAGTTTCGCATTCGTCACAGCATTGGTACAGGAGATGCAAGAAGCCAAACTTCGAAATTTTTTAGGGCATCTATTTTTTTGGCCAATTTATCTACAATTTTCTGTCTCAATATGGCTCATAAAATTCTTTCCATTATTATTATTAAGAGAATGTATAAAGTTGTGCAAGATGGCCAAATTTTATTTCATTACAAAAACTAGTGTCAGATATTACAGCTCAAAGTCGCCAAAAACTCATGCTGGCTCTTCGAGAGTTGTAATCAGTCCAGAAGTATTCAGCATAGGCTGGGTCAGGCAGTGTGGGTCACTCCATTCCCGGCGGCGACTGCAAGGGACAGGCACTTAGCGCAGGTAGCCGCATTATGCCGCGGCACCTCAGCACCCCAAGCAAATGGTGCGTCTCTAGCAGTAAAAGGGTTAAAACAAGAAGTGTATCTACATCTACATCTACATTGATACTCCGCAAGCCACCCAACGGTGTGTGGCGGAGGGCACTTTACGTGCCACTGTCATTACCTCCCTTTCCTGTTCCAGTCGCGTATGGTTCGTGGGAAGAACGACTGTCTGAAAGCCTCCGTGCGCGTTCTAATCTCTCTAATTTTACATTCGTGATCTCCTCGGGAGGTATAAGTAGGGGGAAGCAATATATTCGATACCTCATCCAGAAACGCACCCTCTCGAAACCTGGCGAGCAATCTACACCGCGATGCAGTGCGCCTCTCTTGCAGAGTCTGCCACTTGAGTTTATTAAACATCTCCGTAACGCTTTCACGGTTACCAAATAACCCTGTGACAAAACGCGCCGCTCTTCTTTGGATCTTCTCTATCTCCTCCGTCAGACCGATCTGGTACGGATCCCACACTGATGAGCAATACTCAAGTATAGGTCGAACGAGTGTTTTGTAAGCCACCTCCTTTGTTGATGGACTACATTTTCTAAGGACTCTCCCAATGAATCTCAACCTGGTACCCGCCTTACCAACAATTAATTTTATATGATCATTCCACTTCAAATCGTTCCGCACGCATACTTCCAGATATTTTACAGAAGTAACTGCTACCAGTGTTTGTTCCGCTATCATATAATCATACAATAAAGGATCCTTCTTTCTATGTATTCGCAATACATTACATTTGTCTATGTTAAGGGTCAGTTGCCACTCCCTGCACCAAGTGCCTATCCGCTGCAGATCTTCCTGCATTTCGCTACAATTTTCTAATGCTGCAACTTCTCTGTATACTACAGCATCATCCGCGAAAAGCCGCATGGAACTTCCGACACTATATACTAAGTCATTTCTATATATTGTGAAAAGCAATGGTCCCATAACACTCCCCTGTGGCACGCCAGAGGTTACTTTAACGTCTGTAGACGTCTCTCCATTGATAACAACATGCTGTGTTCTGTTTGCTAAAAACTCTTCAATCCAGCCACACAGCTGGTCTGATATTCCGTAGGCTCTTACTTTGTTTATCAGGCGACAGTGCGGAACTGTATCGAACGCCTTCCGGAAGTCAAGAAAAATAGCATCTACCTGGGAGCCTGTATCTAATATTTTCTGGGTCTCATGAACAAATAAAGCGAGTTGGGTCTCACACGATCGCTGTTTCCGGAATCCATGTTGATTCCTACATAGTAGATTCTGGGTTTCCAGAAATGACATGATACGCGAGCAAAAAACATGTTCTAAAATTCTACAACAGATCGACGTAAGAGATATAGGTCTATAGTTTTGCGCATCTGCTCGACGACCCTTCTTGAAGACTGGGACTATCTGTGCTCTTTTCCAATCATTTGGAACTCTCCGTTCCTCTAGAGACTTGCGGTACACGGCTGTTAGAAGGGGGGCAAGTTCTTTCGCGTACTCTGTGTAGAATCGAATTGGTATCCCGTCAGGTCCAGTGGACTTTCCTCTGTTGAGTGATTCCAGTTGCTTTTCTATTCCTTGGACACTTATTTCGATGTCAGCCATTTTTTCGTTTGTGCGAGGATTTAGAGAAGGAACTGCAGTGCGGTCTTCCTCTGTGAAACAGCTTTGGAAAAAGGTGTTTAGTATTTCAGCTTTACGCGTGTCATCCTCTGTTTCAATGCCATCATCATCCCGTAGTGTCTGGATATGCTGTTTCGAGCCACTTACTGATTTAACGTAAGACCAGAACTTCCTAGGATTTTCTGTCAAGTCGGTACATAGAATTTTACTTTCGAATTCAATGAACGCTTCACGCATAGCCCTCCTTACGCTAACTTTGACATCGTTTAGCTTCTGTTTGTCTGAGAGGTTTTGGCTGTGTTTAAACTTGGAGTGGAGCTCTCTTTGCTTTCGCAGTAGTTTCCTAACGTTGTTGTTGTACCACGGTGGGTTTTTCCCATCCCTCACAGTTTTACTCGGCACGTACCTGTCTAAAACGCATTTTACGATTGCCTTGAACTTTTTCCATAAACACTCAACATTGTCAGTGTCGGAACAGAAATTTTCGTTTTGATCTGTTAGGTAGTCTGAAATCTGCCTTCTATTACTCTTGCTAAACAGATAAACCTTCCTCCCTTTTTTTATATTCCTATTAACTTCCATATTCAGGGATGCTGCAACGGCCTTATGATCACTGATTCCCTGTTCTGTACATACAGAGTCGAAAAGTTCGGGTCTGTTTGTTATCAGTAGGTCCAAGATGTTATCTCCACGAGTCGGTTCTCTGTTTAATTGCTCGAGGTAATTTTCGGATAGTGTACTCAGTATAATGTCACTCGATGCTCTGTCCCTACCACCCGTCCTAA